>NC_092345.1:63844440-64169488 GCF_963676685.1 Mytilus edulis | reverse complement strand
TTTAAATGTGTCTTAATAGATGGTAGGTATAAGAAAAAAAAAACAAACCTTGAAAATTATTTAGGAGTTGACATGAAGAATAATTTTACAAATGTTGATGTTATTTGAAAATTTGAAATTCTCAAGTAAAACAAATGTGTGATGGATATGTCCCTATATGTCTGAAGTAAAAGATTTGAACATACTTTAATTTGTCAAAAAACGATACGTTGATCTGTTTTGACTTATCTTTATATTTTAGAAATTAGAAGGTATAGACAATCTATATTGCGATAGCATATGTTTCAGTAAGTGATTAAACAAAATCTGCCATAAAAAGTAAAAAAAAAAAAAAAATAAAAAATACTGAACTCCAAGGAAAATTCGATTCCGGAAGTCTCTTATCAAATGACACAAATGACAAAATCGAAAGACCACAAATAACAAACGAATGGTTCCAGTTCGTTTTTTCTTAATCTACAAATAAGTTATTAATCTTTTTACTTAGGCTGTAACTCTCTTGACAGAGCTAAATCTGTAAATGTTGATTAAGTACTAATAATTGATGTTTTGCATTACACCGTGCATATTCAGTATTTGCGTCACGCATCAACCGTAACGTGTAACAACTATTCCATGCAGACCATTTTTTTTTTGTTATTCAATTATGGCCGTTCATCCATAACAGGTTGGTTCTAAACGCGTCAGTTGTAATTCCTCTTATTAGTAAAATGTCGGGATTGGATTCACTTTGACAGTATTTCCCTTTAACCTGCAGTTGAGTGTCTTATCATAAATGTACAGCCCAACAGATAATATACTATACAGATATCGATTTAAAGCTGCGACCTCTGTCGGATTAGTTTGTGTATTGCTGTTGACGAGTGTTGTATGAACCTACGTTCTGTTTGTTTTTAAGCATTTCATTTGAGCAATATGAATTAAATCCTTTCACTACCAGCCTACAACAAGAACAGCAGGATTAACCCCATTTTCTAAGGAACCAATCATCGAGTTCAAAACTTGTGTACATGTTTTACACAAAAAATCAACCATGTAACAATGCCAGTTTCAGCATGTTCAGAGAATTCACAATTCAGTTCAAACTTCTGAAGCGTTGGACAAATCATACACTTTTGTTTTAAATTGGACAATTTTTTGTTACTTTTTTATGTTAGAATTAGTTGTTAAGTTTTAATAAAGAATTATTTACTTTAAGCGATGTATTAATTCGACCATTCGAGGTTCTTTTCTGGGAATCCTTTTTAGCCAAATGTGTGATTTTAATATTATTACGAGGGCCTCAAATGATTTTAAATCGAAAATAATTGCAATAAATGTTATTCCGTCTTCTAAAGCAAAACCATATACAAAATTAATTGCCAGACAATAACTAAAGCGAGCATTATACCTGTTTCTTAGCCTCGTACAAATACAGCTTATATGTAAAGACACTAAACAGTAATTGTCTATGAAAATATTGTGACTCTTTCATTCTGTTGTCGACAAATGGTTTTAACGTCGTGTTCGAACTCAACCAATTCCACACACTCTGACAATATATTTATAATATGACACGAATAACGTGCGTAAAAATATAAGGAACTTTATATCACTTCAGCCATTAGTTCGTTAACTGTTTTAAATGTTCTTCTTGATTTATTGACATTTCCTTCAGAAACGAGGTATGCATAAGCTAGCATCCATGATAACATGTTTCATATTGTCTCTGTCTGAATCTTAGCAATTTTTCAAGTAATAAGATTTAATCATTTATTTATTAAATTCATTTATTGTATTACTTGTCAAATCTAAGCAAGCTATTCAATATTCATTTATATTCTGGACATTCTATCAATGTACATGATAAGAAGATCATCAAAAGTCATTATGGCAGAATTTGCTCGGACTTAATTGATTATTGAAATGGCGGATAAATGAAATTCACTGCTTTGGTTGACCCACCAGAGACAATTGTTATAGGTGGCACAGTAGTATTTCATGGCCCATAAAGGATAGCCTTTTTAGGATTTTAACCACTTTCTAGCACTGCAAAAAAAATTCTACATACAGACTTAACTGAAGTATTTTTATTATACTAATCAGAACTGAATTTGAATATGTATCATGACCGTTTACTTTTTTGCTTTTTTTAAAAACCTAGGGCCACTAGTGTTTTTAGGTCTTTTATCATGCAGTAAATAAAAAATCAAAAAAAAAAATCTCAAGAATTCATTTTCACCTGTCTGTAAAATTATTTCATATTTTTCTACACCTGATTCATCCCTCAGTTTAGGAAAGTATGTTCAGTTCATACTGTATTTTTAGTTCAATCACACTGTTTAGAAACAATGACCTAAGTAGGGTACAAACAAAATTAACCTAACATTTGGAATGCAACTACTACCGTGCTACCTTAACAAAGACATCACAAATTTGAAATCAGCCATGGCACGTATGATGCATAGACTTCTTATTAGGAAACATGTTACAATGAAGAATACTATTCTTAGCTTATTTCTTACCAAAATATTTATAACAAGTATACTCCTACCTCAGCTGGCAGATTTTCACTTTTTTTCATCTGAACATTTTACTTAAGGAGAGAACAAAACCCAAATATCTGTTGTTTCAAATCAAGACAGAAGTAAACCATGGCGATTTAGAAGGAATTATTGGATTGCCAACCCTTCTTATAGTTAATCTGACTGAAAGCAGCTGTTTAAGCACCAAATCATGAAAAATGATAGTAAATAAAATTGAGAATGGAAATGGGGAATGTGTCAAAGAGACAACAACCCGACCAAATAAAAAACAACAGCAGAGGGTCACCAACAGGTCTTCAATGTAGCGAGAAATTCCCGCACCCGGAGGCGTCCTTCAGCTGGCCCCTAAACAAATATATACTAGTCCAGTGATAATGAACGCCATACTAATTTCCAAATTGTACACAAGAAACTAAAATTAAAATAATACAAGACTAACAAAGGACAGAGGCTCCTGACTTGGGACAGGCGCAAAAATGCGGCGGGGTTAAACATGTTTGTGAGATCTCAACCCTCCCCCTATACCTCTAACCAATGTAGAAAAGTAAACGCATAACAATACGCACATTAAAATTCAGTTTAAGAGAAGTCCGAGTCTGATGTCAGAAGATGTAACCAAAGAAAATAAACAAAATGACAATAATACATAAATAACAACAGACTACTAGCAGTTAACTGACATGCCAGCTCCAGACTTCAATTAAACTGACTGAAAGATTATGATTTCATCATATGAACATCAGGCACAATCCTTCCCGTTAGGGGTTTAGTATCATACCATCATAACATATATGAGAAGAACATAACCCGTGTCATGCCAACAACTGTTTTTAGAATAAATGGGTTTAGTTCCGATGCAAAGACCTTATCAGTGACTCAATATTAACGCCAAAATATGCAATATTTAATGACTTGACAACAGTATCGTAATTATATCCCTTCTTAATAAGTCTATTCAAAGGTTTTGTAAGTTTCTGAGGTGAATACTGACACCTTTGTGCTTTATAAAGAATATTTCCATAAAAAAAAAGTACATTCCACATTTTACAGCATGCCTTACATTTCTTTAAGCATTTTCATGTTACATGTGTTATGAAGGCAATATGACAATAAAATTGAGAATGGAAATGGGGAATGTGTCAAAGAGACAACAACCCGACCAAATAAAAAACAACAGCAGAGGGTCACCAACAGGTCTTCAATGTAGCGAGAAATTCCCGCACCCGGAGGCGTCCTTCAGCTGGCCCCTGAACAAATATATACTAGTCCAGTGATAATGAACGCCATACTAATTTCCAAATTGTACACAAGAAACTAAAATTAAAATAATACAAGACTAACAAAGGCCAGAGGCTCCTGACTTGGGACAGGCGCAAAAATGCGGCGGGGTTAAACTTTAGATGGCAGTTAACTATTGTTTAAAGTTCTTTTTGACAATATATGACTAGAATATATCTTTAAGTTGAATCATTGTCTATTTCTCATGTTTTCATTCAGTTAAATCATGTCCCATTACATAATCCATTTAGCTTTATTGTGCTCTTAAGGGTTAGACAATCAAATAAATTAATAATATTTGCATGAAAAAAATAATAAACTATCTAATCTTGCTGATATACAATCATAATCACATTTTTGGTCCAAAAACATGCCTTGTCAATGTAAAGAAACCCCTCTATTTCAGCAAATATGAGGGTTAAATGAATAAATAAGGACCTCTTTAACTATTTACTTATTCTAAAAAGCTCTTTACTGGTGTAATGTTACAACTATAATTTCAGTTAAACCTGAAGAAAACTAGTATATCTGTAATTGTGTGGAAAAAAATAAAAAAAAGAATGACTTTATTTATTACGGTGAATTCCAAAAAGCTCTTTACTGGTGTAATGTTACAACTACAATTTCCGTTAAACCAGAAGAAAACTAGTAAATCTGTAATTGTGTGGAAAAAGATAAAAAAAAAGTATGCACTTTATTTATTACGGTGAAAATTATAGGACATACAGGCAACTAGAATATGTCGCGTCTCAAATTCCAGTTGTTGCAGTGTCAGACACTGCGAAAAGTTTAAGAGAAACTTTATAATTAAAAATGTATTGCAAAAGTGGGACGAAAGATACCAAAGGGACAGTCAAACTCATAAACAAAAAACAAACTGACAACGCCATGGCTAAAAAGAAAAAGACAAACAAACAACAGCACACACGACACAACATAGAAAACTAAAGAATAAACAACACGAACCCCACCAAAAAACTAGGGGTGATCTCAGGTGCTCCGGAAGGGTAAGCAGATCCTGCTCCACATGCGGCACCCGTCGTGTTGCTTATGTGATAACAAATCCGGTAAATAGTCTAATTCGGTAGGTTACATTCATGAAAGGGAAGGGGATTGTAGTTACGACGTAAGGAACATATCCGATATCATTTGTGAAACGGTTATTCCATAACGGTCAACCAACTCGTGATGGCGTCCGTAAAATTTACGAAGGGATGATTTCAACTTAACCATTTGGAACTCTTGGTTTAATAGCTTCCTTGTGAGCAGCAACCCTCTATCAAGAAAATCATGATAGAAAATGCAAGCACGGGAATATCGTATCAATTGGGAGATATATACCCCGTATGCAGGTGCTGCTGGAATGTTGCTACTTAGAAATGGAAAGTTCACAATTGGAAAGCTGAAATCATCTCTTTTGTCGTAAAGTTTTGTTTTCAACCGACCCTCATTGTCAATTTCTAGATGTAAGTCAAGATATGAGGCCGACTTAACTGTATCTGTAGTATCCTTTATCTCTAGCTCGATTGGATAGATGCGTTCCACAAAGTCACCAAATTTTGAATTATTTAGTGAAAGAACATCATCTATATAGCGAAAAGTAGAGTTAAAGATTATTGATAACTTCTTATCTTTCTTCATAAGAAGTTCCCGCAGTCAGCCTCATAATAATAAAGAAACAAGTCGGCAAGTAGAGGGGCACAGTTTGTTCCCATTGGAATGCCGACAGTCTGTTGAAAAACACGTCCTCCGAACGTAACAAATATGTTGTCAATCAAGAAATCAAGCATCTTGATAATATCAGTTTCAGAGAATTTTTGGTTCGAATCAGAGTGATCCTTTACAAAGTAGGATTTATCCCTCTCCAAGACAAGATACTTGTATCTACGTTGGCCATTCTTTTTTACAACGCAAAGCAATACCAACTCTTTCAATTTGTCTTTTAGTTTGAAATGTGGAATACTAGTGTACAGAGTAGAAAAGTCAAATGTTTTAATACTGTTACAAGATGAAAGAGAGTTAGATTGTATGTACTCTTAAAGATCTTTGGAATTTTTAAGTTTCCACATCTGATTCACCCCCCTATAGAATAGGCAGTTTCACAATAACTTTGAAGCCCGTCTTTGATTGCTGATAAAATAGATGTTAATAATTTAAAAAGAGGTTTCGTGGAGCACTTGGAAGACCCAGTAATATACCGTTGTTTGTAAGGACACTTATGTAGTTTAGGTATCCAATACAGTGATGGCAGATCCAGTTCTTCATCTTTGGTTGGAATTCCAAAGGAACACAGAAAAGACCTATGAATATCCAGGATTTCCTCTTTGGTAAGTGTCGTGAGGGTATATGTTGAGTTTCCAAGTGAATTGTCAATACCTAATTCGTTTATCAAGCAGTTAATGTAATGAGTTTTACATACAAAAACGATGTTGTTTGGGGCTTTATCTGCGGGGACAACAACATATTTGTCATGGAGGTAGGATAGGTGTTTTGCAACATGTGGGTCTTTAAAGATTGAAGTAGCATGGGCATTGATAGACCCATTCAGTTTCTTAATTCTGATTTTTATCAACGACCTCACCACCTTAATCCATTCAGAAAGAGTGTCTACGTCTTCCTTCTCGCGCTTAGCCCATTGCCTGGCATAATCCTCAACTGAATCCATCAAAATTTTAAAGTTGTATTTCCAATTGATGGATTTAGGCTCACGATATTTCGGACCTTTCGATAACACATTTCGTAGAGAAGTATTATTAACAGTGTTGAGGTCACCGGTAATAACGTGGCCAACAGGATTATATGTGAATTGGGAACTAGCACAAGTGCAATCAGGAGGTTTAGACTAGAAGTCGTCAATATCGAGATCCTGCAAAACGTGTTTGTAATTGAAAATTTTAGTTGCAATAGGTATGGTATTGGTATAAGAAATGATTGGTACAGACTGGTCTTTGAAATAAGGAGGTATTTTCGATTGAACTAATTTATGATGAAGGATATTGCCTAAGTTGACGACATCGATACCTTTGTTGGCAAAGGAAAGATTAAGGAAAGATCTTTTCTCTTTTTCATCTTTGCCAATGCGCACTGGCTTGAAAAGTCTGTGACTTGCAATATCCGAAATTATAGCTGTAATTTTGTATTGGTTTGAATGAGGGTTTGTAACAGTGGATTCCAAATATAAATTGAACAGAGAATGAAGTTTTGAAAGGAGTAATGAATAAAGTTTCGTGCGAATGTGATGAATACCTAACGGCTTTTGTATAAATGGCAGCAAGTCATTAATAGATACATCATGCAGAGAAGGTGATGTAGAATGACGATGACCATGACTGCGTCTACGTCGAGGAGTCGAGTTGAAAATATTCATCACATTCACCGTGTTACACGAAGGACTAGATAGAATACCTAGTTACTTAATAAAGAAATGCATTGCAAGTAAAAATAAAGAAATTGTACTTTCCAGGTAGATTTTAACATTATTACCCACAGATCAGGGAAAATTTGCTGAATCAGCAATTTTCACTCCCAGGGGTTTATTCTTTAGTTTGCTATGTTGTGTCATGTGTGCTGTTGTTTGTTTGTCTTTTTCATTTTTAGGCATGGCGTTGTCAGTTTATTTTAGATTTATGAGTTTGACTGTCCCTTTGGTATCTTTAGTCCCTCTTTTAAGGACCGTCTCTTGGTCTAGTGGCCCTTAATCAACTTTTTATTGATTTGATTTAAAAAAATACCTTTAATGATTTGGTGTAAACATATATATCCCAGTTAAGGTGGGACGGTAGTATTTCATGGCCCATAAAGCCCCCGGTCACAACAGATCGAACGATTTTTTGTCTTGGAAGATCTATTAAATAGTTGTCGTGGCACTGTCGTTCAAAATGTCAAAAAAATAATTCCCGTGGTCACATCAGCTACGACATGTCCACGATTATTCCACGATGGGTACACGACAGAAAAAAAAATGTAATTGTACTGTCGTGGGTTTGTCGCAAATCATTCGTGCGGCAGTCGTACGACAATCGTCAGTTGTTTGTGGCTATTTTTCAGGTGTTCATGTCATGTGACGCACGTCTTACTGTCGTGTCACTGTCATACGACTGTCGCACAACATGACATGAACTACTAGTATATTATGAAGGCCCTATTTATTGGGTTAGTGATGCAAGGGTCGAATCTCAGCAAAAGCTCTTGAAACATGCCAGGCTCCACCCGCATTAATCCAACGGAATCACCGACAGATTCCCGCTCCAGCTCTTGCATCAGTGTACTATACTGCCCAAACATCAGGCGCAGTTTGATCCATGGTCCAACCCACCAACTTTGTGCGTTTCGTTGGTTCATATGCTGTCTTCGGGCTTGAATCAACGCTAACAGGCGCATATTTTGCTCTTGTTGGAGTCCGACAAAGCGCATATTTAGCAGGGCTAAGCGTAATCGTTCCGGTGAATAACTATCCTCTTTAAACGACAGACTGTATGTTTTTCCAAACATTGATTCCGCCGAATTGTATTCCTCTAAAAAAAAAACGAAAATATGTTGCACAACGAACGTACCACTGTCGTACGACAGACAATCCATGTTGTGTGAGCATCGTGTGGCATTTGGTATTCGTGAGACAACCATTATTAAAATGGTTTTTGTTGGTACTCATGACAATATGTTTATCGCATGACAGTCACTCGACAGTTACACGACAAAAAAATCGCAGAGCAAAAAAGGTGCATGTCCAATTTTCGTCTTTCGTACGCCGATCACACAGATGACCCGCAATTTGACAAAATTTCATGTCGTGGAGATGTATAGATGAATCGTGGCTTAAGGGATAATGATAGCCTTTTTAAGAATTTGACCACTTTCTAGCACCATAGGACCATAGTGCTTTTAGGTCTTTTATCATGCAGTGAATAAAAAATTAAAAAAAAAATCTCAAAAATTCATTTTCACCTGTAGATAAAATTATTTCATATTTTTCAACACCTGATTTATCCCTCAGTTTGGGAAAGTATGTTCAGTTCATACTGTATTTTTAGTCCAATCACACTGGTCAGATATATTGACCTAAGTAGGGTACACAAAATAGGAACCTAAAATTTGGAATGCAAATACTACCGTGCTACCTATACACTGACTGGTACATCCGTCAGTGTATGATAGTCAACTTGTTGACAATTTATGCAATTTGTTTGTTGTAAATTAAGTTGCCATGATAAATACGCAGCCAAAAACTAATCATGTTGTTGTTGTTTATTTCACAATGAATACTATGAACCTACAATACTTAAATAATATCTTTGCTTTGTTTGATATTCATTGTTTATTCTTTATAAAATCAAGCAAACGTATTTTCGTATTACAAGCAGTACAAAATTTATGTACAAACATCAATGAAATACAATAATGACAACCCATAACGGTCTTTGTCTCTGCATTCATATCTCGTCTGAAGTAAATCCGTTCTATTTTCATATGGTTAAACCATGGCTTGCCCAAATTATTTGTATTAACATTCTAACTCGTGCGTTACCTGGACTGATGAGCCGAAATAGATACTAAATATTGGACGATTCTCTTAGTACCTCGCGTTTCGTGATTAGGTCTTTTTCCGTGTGTCTACAATATTTTTATCATAGTTTAGTGTATCGTGATCTGTATTCAAATGCCATCCTAATATTTGAATGCCTTTGCTGTGTAGGGAACTTTTTCATTTTCTTCAAATCAAGTTGCTGTAATAGCTTGTCATTTTATGCCAATGCGCGGAAATTTAATCTACCATCTGAAAATAATTTAAGAATAACTTTGATATACTCTCACCGTCAGATTTAAAACTCGAAATAATAATGTGCATGTACACATATCTAATTGAATTGTCAATAAATTCTGTCTAGTAGTTATTGATGTGGTTTGATAAACATGATTTACTAATGGTCTAAAAGCCCTATTGTGCTTCTTTGTTATATGTTTGTATGTTTGTTTTAGTGATTAGGATTATAGCACAATGTTGACTGCTGTATTATTGTCATTTCTTCCTTTTATGTATGTGTGTTTTGTTCAAGCATCGTGGCCAATATAATGGACTTTGATGCGACTGTCATACAAGTGAGAGGTTTAGTTAGCTATAGAACCACGCTCAATGCACTATTTTCTACATGAAAAAATGCCTGTAACAAGTCAGGAATATGAAAGTTGTTATCCATTTGTTTGATGTGTTTGAGCTTTTGTTTATGCCATTTGATTAAGGACTTTCCTTTTTGAATTTTTCTTGGTGTTTAGTATTTTTGAGATTTTACTTTTTATTAGATCTGTTCTATTTGTGAAAGACAGAATTTTTAAAGAACTTCAGGATTAATTTAAATTTCGATCTTTTTCTGATATTAGGTCTATCAAAAGTTTTGATTTTTCAACCCTGTATACCACTATTTAAAATGTGAAATTAAAAATCGTTTAAAAAAAATAATACACAACGCATTTCAACATAAAATTGTATCATACGCTGTAAATCTATTATTTTAGGATACCGTACGGCATATTTTGTTAATATTGAACAAAAAGGTAAAACATGCTACACAGTGGAGGAAGTGATCAGTGTGCTGCAGTTTATTATTGTTTTTTTTTTTTTATTTTGAGGTAGAAATTTTCAACAAGTTGTCAGCATTCTAATGGGAACAAACTGTGCGCCTCTCCTTGCTGACATCTTCATATTTTCACATAAGCAGGAGTTCCTTTCGGACACTTGTCAAATACATGGAGATCAAAGAAGCCAGGTCATTTGATTGCAGATTCATATATATTGATGATGTCCTTTTCATTTAAAATCCAAACTTTTCTGATGGTGTTCCAGTAATATATTCCCCAGAACAAGAAATTAAAGAAACAAACGACTCTACTTTGTCGGCCTCATTTTAAAACTTATACCTGAAATTTGACATACACGTTCATCTTAGTTCCAGAATCAATGATAAACGAGATGATTTTGATTTTGAAATTATCAATGTCAATAACATTTGTAATTATATACCACCACCTGTATATAAATTTATTAGGTATTTAAGAGCTTTCAACAGCTACTTAGACTTTTCAAACGTAACCAGTGTCTGAGCAGAAAGTTGATGGACCAGGGATATGTCAAAGAACGTCTCGTCCTTTTTCTAAATAAGAATTCACCGGAAGGTATCAATACCTTGTTGATAAATATTCCGTATCAACTTCAAAAATAATACACGACGGCCTTAAAGTACAGATTCTGGGTATTGACGTTCTTTATCATCTTAATAACGTGTTCCAGTTTAAAAAAAGTTTTTCGTATTTTTGAGTATTACAGTGATTAGGGAATTTCTGTTTTGAATTTTCCTCAGAGTTCGGTATTATTGTGATTTTACATTTTAATGTTTAGTTAAATTTTGGTGATATCCAATTGGTATGGCTCGGTAATTATACATCCCGTTATACATTGTTATTGTGCTATGGTAATAATTTGTATTTTCGTCTTTAAGCTTTGTTTCTGTGCTTTGTCTATATGTCCTTTCCTATTTCTTTGTTACATATTTGTTTGTAATTTCAGTGATTAAGATTATAACAAAATGTTGACTGCTGTACCCCTCTTTTTACATTTTTACCTATATATGTAAACATTCCAAAAAACAAATTAATTTATACTTCCTTAATTTTGGCAAGCTATCCATTGCAATACTTCACTTCTCGGAATTTCACAATCTGTTATCTTATGTAACTGTGAATGTATCTCATTCCATCTGACGTAATCTTCTTTATCTAATTCATCGTCCCAATCAAATCTTTTCTTCCATAGATCTTGGAGATAGTTATCAAAGGTATCTTTCCTTGAATATTAACAGGTGAAAAGAAACCAAGTGGATCAATCGCTTCAGCTACTTTCTTCAGAGTGGTTCTTTTTGTTTGATTTCCTCCTATAAGACACAAAAGAGTTGACTCCAAACTCAAAGTATCTGTATTAACATTCCACACGTGACCAAAAAAATTTGTTGAACAGACACCCTCCGTATCGCTCTCTGGAATAAAGGTATCCACCACTTTGTCATTTGAAATCCATTCTCTGAGGTTCATAGAGGCTTCTCTGAAAATCTTCTTTGGATCTGAATAAATACTTATCGCCTCCGTCACAGAAATTGCCCCGGTGATTAGATTATCTACATACATGTCGATCCTTATTTTTTTCTGCGATCGGTTGTTCACACGCACGTAAAAGACAATCAATAGTAGCTCCTAAGAGAAACGGACTAGAAATCACTCCAAATGGAACACGACAATTTGAAATCTTAATGTCCTTCATTTTTCTTTGGTCATCAACAATTTCACTTGGTATATCACTTTCTTTTGCTGTCTGTTCTATTTGAAATTTCTATATATCGTTCATTTTTATTTAAAGATCAACCATATCACTTGGAATAGCACTTTCTTTAACAATTCAAACTTCATTCTTAGTAAATTGTACTAATCGCTGTTCGAATTGGTTAAAATCCAGATTAAAGTGTAAGAACACATACTACAATCCTCTTTGACTACATCCAGTTTGAATCTCCGCCAAAAGGTTATTCCTATATCGTGTTCTTATACTTTTTAAGTGACTAATGCTTGACATTTTTATTGAATAAATCGTTCATTTTCTTTATTTTTCAATTTATTCAATTTCTGGGTTCCGGCACCAACCAATGTTGTGTAGGTAATTGTTAACGAACACTGTATTTATTGTTTGTCTTGATATAGAGGTTCACTACTTATTCCACATTCGATAACGAAAAGTACATCACCGTTTTAACAATTATTATATCATTTATAATTCATCATGCACACAGTTCAATTCAACTAGAAATCAAATCATTTGTCCATTCTTATTTATAGTGATAAATAAAGCATAAAAACATGATATATTTGTGAATTTGAAATTGTAAAACAATGGAATGAGCTTCTGTAATCATTAAAGGAGATACTTAATTATATTAAACGGAGAAACATATAACAAATAAAGGGGATGATTAACGGAGATGATTAACGAAGATGATTAACGAAGATGATTAACGTAGATGATTAATGGAGACAAAAGTCATGATAATAGGAGCAAGATACCTGTACCAAGTCATGAATATGACAGTTGTTACACATTCGTTTGATGTATCAGAGCTTATGATTAAGTCATTTGATTATTAAATTTCCGTTTTAAATTTTCTCGGAATTTTTGGGATTTTACTTTTGACTAAGTGTTTATCGACTTTCACGTTGTTTTTGTTCTTTCATGATTTTCAATATTTTTGTAATAATCGGGGTTCTTTTCTAAGATGTTCAATTATATTTTCAGTTCTACGAAAGACAACTGCTTACTTTTTTTGTAACGGCGGATAATTGGCTTTTAAAGGTAGTTTTGCGATATACTTGTTATCCAGTAAAATGAGCTTTCATACACCATTTGAAATTCGTGTAGTTCTGTATTAGTTTTTTTCCATTTATACCAAATGACTAGATATTTCCAATACTATGTTAGATTACATTGCTTTGTTTGATGAAACATGATAATGTTTAACATTGAATCTGTTTCATCCTCTAACACTTGTGTTTGATACAAGAAGTAAGTATCCCAATTCAGATTCCATGTCAGTTGGTCCATTACCTCATATGATTTGATCTCATTCTTTACTCTAGTAATAATCTGCTCCAACTAAATTGATATAAAACATATCATATTCGGTAATTGGATGTGCTTATTTGAACCCAAGGAAATACTTCGTACTAACTTCTGATTTCATGTGTGTTTGAAGCAGTAATCTATTTAAAGTAACACGAGTACCTCAAGCTGTATGTTTTCTCCATTTTCAGTTTGTAAGTGACTCGTTGCCGATTGAACAAAGCCTTATTTGATTTGCTCTCCGAATTCGGAAAGAAGAACTGTTACAGTCCCGTTTGTACCTAGATCTAGTTTTCGGCAAATGCTTCTGTGACTAGGGACTCTGTGCTTCTTCATTTAGTAAAAGACTATCATCTGTTGACTGGGTTCCTAAGCACACGCTAATGACAGCGTTTTTCACTAAAACATTTGGAGTTTTCTGTGGTGGGAAAATGAGAGAAGTGAAATACGGCATTACCATTATCTTTCAGTTTTTGTTTATGTAATACTTCCACCTTGTCATTTTTGATACATACACTTGTTTGATGACATGTGTTGCATTTCTAACATGTACTTGTAACTTTCAGTCAGATAATTTGTGACGTTAAAACATTTTTTAAGAAAGCTAAAGGATGTATATCAACGACAGTGCCACTACAATTGAACGGCGCAGTATAATGTACGTCTAGTAATCAAACTTCTCAGAAGCCGTGCATCATTTATTTTATAGTTTATTCTATAAAAATTGTAAAGTGTATTTTAACGTCAACTGACCATGTGTCATTTAAGAAATAATTCATGGAAGCCATAGATTGTTGGAAATATACACATGGCCTGCGCCGTGATATTCGAATTTTATCCTGAGCGTTAGCGAGGGATAACATTAACGAATATCACAGTCCAGGCCATGTGTAAATTTCCAACAATCTATGGCTTTCATGAATTATTTCGATTCTAATAGGACACATACGGTCATTAAAATACTGAAGCGATGGTTGGTTTGGTGTGTGTTATGCTGATCTTTTTTACTCTCTATTAGATAAAGCTCAAATATCTTAATTAATCCGTAGCTTGCATGGGTAATTTCATGAATAACCGCCAGAAAAAAAAAACTGTTTAATTCTTCTAATTCTCAAACCGAAAATTTGCCATTTTTGAATTACATGATTTTCTCGTAAGCTTCTGTCAAATCCAAAGTTGACATTTCGTAACTAAGGAGCCGCCAGGTTGACTTGCTGAAATTAGTAAATATGCAAATAATCCAAAAGAATAGAAAATAAAACAAAACCTACCTCAAAAATCAGTTTTAATACAATATCATACGAATTTCGATGGTTCACGTAACAGAAAACTTTCAACTTTAGCGGTTTCATTTGTATAACGTCATGTTTTGAAATGACTTAAATGCGCCAAAAAAAATTAATAGACTTTCATGGAATTTTATTTTATTTTTATTTTGTTGATTTCTCCGTGCTCTTCTGCATTACTTCTTTTTTATTATGCATCCGAATAAGAATAACAGTTATTTTGTCTTTTTTTAATTGCACTTTTAAAAACAATACAATCGGCAAAGGGTCTGCAAATAGGTTCCAATACATGTAGATTTACGTGGGAAGTATATTGTAACAGCCATTTTTATGTATATCTCTGAGTCTGCGCTAAGTATAGATATATCGAAAATTTTAGCACAGTGTTGTTTACAAAGCGAAAGGACACGTCATATTAGAATTAATTTTCATTTTGACATAAGGTTTCGTTAATGTTTATTATTACTTTGTGTCTGCATCCAATGTGGGGAGTAATAATGCTCTCACAGAGTTCACACAAATTTGTTTAAAAGAGACTCATACTTTATGCCTTTACTTATGCTTTATTTTTTCTATATTTTGTTATATCAGCTTTTTAATCAATGGTTCAAATTGTCAAAATCGACATCAAGTACAGTCCAACTTGTACTGGTAATGATATCATAGTTCTCCTTATATGAAAAATTCCTTAAAAGCAAGGGACGGAGTTCATTCTTTATATATCATAAAGCCCCTGAGATGAAAATAAAGGATTACCACATTGGAAGAGGATGATAGGGCAAACGATAAGTTTTAGCTGACTTATGACACTATTCATGCGAAACGTACATCATACAGGAGCTTTTTTCTAGGAAGAATGAAAAAGAGCTAACATTATCCTTTAACATCAAGTTCCGCTTCATAAATGACGTCATCTCACTAAATAATTCAAAGGTTGGTTACTAGGTTACCTTGAAAGCATCTATTTCATTGAACACGAAATTAACGATACAACAGAAATGTTTAAATGTGTCTCGTATCTTGACTTACATCAATTGACAATAATGGTAGGTTGACCATGAGAACCTGTATACGAAGTATGTTTACCTCAGTTGATACGATATTTCACAGCTTTGTTACCTATTATATTTCCTTCATAAGGGGTTTGCTGCTTACAAGAAAGTTAATTAACCAAGAGTACCAAGTGGTGAAATTGAAATCATTCCCTTGACAATGTATTGAATCCATCACTAGAGGGTTGACTGTTTTGGAATACGTGTTTCACAGACGAGTTGTGAACTTACACTTCTATATAGGAACATTCTAGCAGCGACTACATACGGAGTATATACCACTCACTCAGTTGATACGATATTCCATGTCTTGTATTTCCTATCGTGATTTCCTCGATAGAGGTTGCTGATCACAAGGAAGCTAATAAACCAAGAAGTCCGACTGGTGAGGTTGAAATCATCACCTTCAAAGATTTGACAGATTTTTATGTCTCAAATGTGACCTACAAAGTTAGACTTAGTATCGAGTTTGTACTACACGACATGTGATACATGTGGCGTAAGATCTGATTAACTTTTAGAAACACCTGCTATCACTCACAGTTATATAATGGGATTCTTGTTGCCCCATCTTTAGTTTTCTTTGTCGTGTTTTGTTCTGTTGTTTGTCTTTTTATTGAACTATGACGTTGTCAGTTTATTTTGAGTTTGAATGTCTCTTTTGTATATTTAGCTGCTCTATGACGACGAATATGTTTCAGTTGAAGTAAACACAACTGAACCTCGTTCTATTTTGCTCGAATAGTATGTACTAAAAGAGGATTATCACCAGTTCTCTACTTTTATGAGCAACATGACCTTGGTTACGGATGGAAAAAACGTAAGACAACCCCTAGTTTTATTAAAATGATTTCGTGTTGCTGTTGTTTTAGTTTTTAGTGTGGTCTTATAATTTTTTCATGTATTTGTTGTTTATACCGGTAACAACATTTATCATTGTAAATCGTGTTTTTTTTACCAAATTTGAAATTTCAAGATTAGAGAATTTACATAACCGTTGGTAAACATATATGGTGATGTCGTAGCGTGAGATACAGACAGTAACTACTCCATCTATGTTTGTTTTCAAGTCACGTGACATACTTATATAAATATATATATGTTACAGTATATAGGTGAAATTAGGAATTACACGTAATTACTAAACATTTCAGAAAATACTAGTCAATTTAGTAATTACATGTATTTACTAGTTGTTTCAGTGATTACTGGTATCACTAATTTTTTTTTGGTCATTTTTAGCAGCTATTTACTAACTTGATATTCTTGTTTAAGAATTAAAGACGTACTTCAAGATATCAAATAAAAAAGTAAAGGTGTAGGGATTTTTAGGGTTTACTTCAGGATTGATGATTATAAGGCACATTAAAAGTTCATACTCTTTTCTTTAGTGTTTGTGAATTTAAAGTGGAAAATGGTTGTTTATTAGTTTTGAAACTCCCTAAAAACCATTTTCCGCATGCAAGACAATGATATCAATTCAAAATTGAGAAATACAATTTCGAGAGGTTTATAGGCAACTTAGCCAGCTCTATCAAAAATAGACATTAGATTATGCCAAATTTGGTTAAATGATCTTGATAATTCATAAGATCTCATAATTTTGTTAAATTAAAATCTCCATCAGGCATACTTTGCATATCAACTTGGCCAATGACATGAGTTAAATTCCTTTTACAAAATAGGTTTAACTACGACTTATCTTGTCAGACATTTGCGATGAAGCTGACATTCTTCACAAACAAATTTATACAAATTGATGGCGTTAAAAAAGAGGGACAAAAGATACCAGAGGGACAGTCACATTTTCATATCTGTGTTTCTGTGTTTCTCTTATGAGTTTTGCCAACTCTCCAAAATGAAGCTTATATACCTGCATCAATTTCTATCATCGTTTTTACCTGTATGAGAAAGATATTTTTGTGGATTGAATAAGTCAACTAAATGGTCCATCCTTTTTCTTTTACTTTCAATGTTGACATTTTTTTACTTTTCGTCGAGCCTGCGAATTTTGTCGCAAAGCGAGACATAGTGAACTAACCTTAATTCCGTCGCCAGCAGCGTCCACAAATATTCACTCTGTGTTTATTTTTTTTCTTAAATTTTAAACTTTTTTTAAATCATCCTGGATTTCTACCAAACTTGAACAGAAGCTTGTTAATGATCAAAAGATAAATTTCAAGAAGTAATTTTGTAAAAATAAAATCAAGTTTTTCCGTTTTTTACTTATAAATGGACTTAGTTTTATGCCAGTTTACATTACATTCACACTGTGGTTAAAGTTTGTTAAATTTTAATAACTTTCTCAAAATATCCTGGATTTCTACCAAAGGTGCACAAAAGCTTAATATGATCATAAGATAATACCCAGAAGTGAAGTTTGTAAAAAAAAATCCTTTTTTTTATATTACTTATAAATGGACTAGTTTTTATGCAGTTAACATAACATACACTTTGCAGTTTTTTTTTTTTTTTTTTAAATATTAGATTTCATAAACCATCCTTAATTTTTACCAAATTTGGACAAAATCTTCTTATAGAACTAGTCAAAAGATAGTATCTAGAGGAAAATTTTAATGATTGTTTTCCTATTTTTGTTGGACCTGCGACTCACACAGCAAAAGTAGACGAGACACTGGGTTTTGAGAAACCCTTATAATTTGGATAGCTGAATACATTGGTAACCCATCTCCAGCTAGGGGTTAAATTGAGGGTCAAATGAATATGTATTCAATGAGGCCCAATTATTAACTTGCAATTGCACAAGTCATCAACCATGTTTCTCAGCTTATTCAACAAAATAGAAACAGATAGGCTGCTGAAAGTGAAATATAATTTCACTATATAATTTTTAATTAATAATTTAACAACAAAAATCATATTTTTTTAAAAATCTCGTAGGTAATGCACCTATAGCAAAAATGCACATTTTAGGCTGATCACTTTTTAAGCGTACTTACTGATTTTCAAGTTAGTATTACCATAACTTTTGATCAGTTGACCATATATTACAACATTGGTTTTACAGTTAGTAAATAGGTGTAAAAAATCATTTTGAAATTAGTAATTACTGGTAATTACTGGGCCGTTTTATGAATTACTTGTATTTACTAAGTTCATCGGGTATTACATGTAATACCTAAATTTTAGTAATTACATGTAATTCCTAATTTCACCTATTTACTGTAACATATATATATCATGAACTGTAGTACGACGCTAGATTAAAACTAACGTGGAAAGGTAAAACCCGGCCACCGAAAGCGTCATTTTTATGAAGCCCAGGTGGTCGTGTGGTCTAGTGCACCGGTTACAGTGCAGGCGATTTGGTGTCACGGTATCTCAGTAGCATGGGTTCGAATCCCGGCGAGGGAAGAACCAGAAATTTGCGAAAGCAAATTTACAGATCTAACATTGTTGGGTTGATGTTTAGACGAGTTGTATATATATAAGTACGTCTGAGTCAGTGACAATTCTACAACAGATTTATTCATTAGGCGAGTTGTATATATATATAAATATATATATATATATATATATATATATATATATATATATATATATATATATATATATATATATATATATATATATACATAGGTTACAAAATATTGTTTAGGGTAGCACTATGGTTGTCTCATGTGGAGCAGTTACTGCCTAAACATTTTGAACACATGAGATCAACTGGATTTTTGGCAGAATTTGTATAGCTCAGTCTTTAGTTTTCAATGTTGTATTTCATGTATTGTTGTTTGTCTATTGGTCGTATTTTATTTTTGCAAAATCAATTTTTTTTAAAAAGTCGGATGAGTTTAAATGTATCCCTTTGGTATCGTTCGCCTCCTTTTTTCTGTAGAGAAATGGAAAGTTTCCAATTGGACAGTTGAAATTCATCAGGTTTGGAATAGAACCAAGTTTGAATGCGTCCTTCTATTGCAATATTGAGAAAAGTATCTTCTAGTTTCCTTCATCTCAAGTTTACATGGATATATGAGATAAACACTTAATGAAATGTTGGTTATTTATATGAGATAAAAAATTTAAGTAAATGTGGGTAACAGAGTGACAAGACTAAAAGTGTAATTAAATAATTCAGCATAATTGTGTTTTCACTTTTTCTTTGAGAAGGTTTTGTACTAATTATGCATCATATGAGAACGAAAATATGTCGACATGTCCCCATTTTATCGATCATTTAAAAAAATGAACAGTTTAGAACTTTTTACTAAACAATTATGCAACATTTTATATGTGATAATCTACAGGGATAGAGTTTAACTTATATGATCTGCCCTTATATTCATAGAGTCACTACTGGTAAACTAGCTCATCGCTTATTATTTTATTTATTTTTGTCTCCATGGTTGAATTTCTAATATTTGTTTTTAGCATTCCTAATGAATGTGAATCTAGAAAGCACCTCGGCCGAATATAATTGATTTAATGTCAGTTTTATTGTTTTTAGGAGAATATTGTTAAGAGTTCTTATTTTAAAGTGTTGTAGCATACACTTCGATTTCATTTTGTTTGTGTATTCATTTGAAGTTCTTACTGTTATATTATATAACACGTTGTTTTTATTTTCATTATGTGAAACGTTATATATAATTGAGGAATATGGTTTTGTCAGGAAATATACTAATTTTGTATGTAAATCCTGTATGATGACCATGATTAGATGTTTCCATTTTTACCAAATGTTATGCCAAGAAATAAATAAAAATTAAACATGTTCATGCTTAAGTGCGTGACGCCAAAAAATAAAACAAACCAAAGCATTGTCAAATTCAAACATTTATTCGAAGTGAAAAATCAGTGAAGAAACTCCACAGACAAACCTTAATCAGATTACCAATTATATAAAACATTAAAAAGATGACAAACTTATAATATATAAAAAATATACAAAAGCATTCATAACCACAAACAATTAAGATAATACTGGTCTAGGATTTTTTAATTCTTTTTGTGGATGCGAGGGCAGGGTTGGGTTGTTGAGGTATATTGTTCGGTTATGTTGTTTTTAGCAACAAATTGACAATTTAATGTGTGCAGCTAAGTTATGCATTGAATAGCTATAGTCCATTTTAATATTTGTTTAATGCGAACGTAAATGAGAAAAACTACACAAAAACTAAAAGACATATTCAGGCCAGCATGCTCTGTTCACCAATGGACTGGTTTTTTCTAATCGAAAAAAAAACATGGTAAATGTTGTTTTCTTCTAAAGAATAAAAATGAAGTTAAATATTTTAAATTGTAAAGGAACAGTTGCAAGGACTTATTTACAACCCATTTTGTAACCAGTTTATGTCTAAGATTTAGCTCTCTATAATAAATTATCTGAAATGAACTGTAAAAAAGCAATATTATTTTCTTACGGACATGCAGCGATGGTAGGACTAAATACTTTGATTTTCATAATAAAATAAAATTTAGATATCAGCGAAAACAGTATGTTGACAAGAAGATGTCATTGACATTGTATTATGTTGGTAAATGGTCTCATTATGACCTTTACACTCGAAACCCTTTTTTTATTTGCTTTAAAATATATCGGTTAGTGTCAAATCTTAACTTCCACCTGTGCAAATGCTCTTAGCGGTTTGACAATGTCGTGGGAGCGATGTGATATCAACAAGAATAATGCCACCAACGATCAAACTTAAACAAACAATCCCTAACATTCCCAATTTCTGTGAAGATGGTCTGGAATCTTTTGCGCTTATCCTTTTATTAACTGTAGATGATAAATTACTTGTATCAACTTTAAGTTCCTTTTCGAGTTTTTCAAGAACTGGTGCTAAAATCTCCCGCCATTCCTCCATAGTGTGGTTGGTTTGATTCTGAGCTGCCCAATAATCCAGTTTATCTTTATAATCACAATTACATGGGCACATTGGTTCAACATCTAAAAATAAACGAAGAAGAAAAAAGCATTATAATGTTCGATAAAATCAATAACAATGTATTTTCGTATACATTCCTTACATAAATATTAAACGAAAAAGCTTGGATTTAATAGAAGACTATAGTTGTATAGCACCACCATAAAACCAGCATTTAATCACTAAGCTATTCAAACATTTGGTTTAAAAACTATCATTTGAATAAGTAGTAACGTGGTTTACAGAACACCTCTAAATCTATAAACATTTATTTAGATGTTATGAGCATTTGATGCTAACAGTATCAGGCTTGCACAACCTTGATTTCGTTCTACATCCAACAACCTTTAATTTTAAAATAATGAAATATGTAAAATACGAATACCGTTTAGCAGGCAATTTTAGAGAAAAAAAACCCACAACGGATTGTACAGAAAACTATTATTTATTAAAGTTTACGGATAATATATGTAACAAACAACATTAAAAAAACTTATCACATTATGATTAGACTGTAATACTTATGAAAATCTTACAAGGTGCTACGCTGGCATTTATTGCATGGCTTGTTCCAGGTCCCATGAAATTCTCCACGATACAGCTGTATAAGCCTTCATCAGACTGTGAAAAGCTTTTTACTGTAAGAGATGGTGTGCTAATAGTCGATCCACCGTATTTAGATGCGTTTGTTGTTTCATTAACCTCTCTGTATACATTATTTCTGTCAGTAAATGCCCATTTCACTCCACTAACATCGACCATTGAGTCAAACGAACAATCAAGATTAAGATTGGCTCCTGACTGTGTGGTCACATATGTCATAGACGTGCTTACAATCGGAATGGTTGGAACTAAACAATAAATATGCGGATAAGAAAAAGATTATTTTATATTCCTAATAAGTATAGGAGTAAACAAACAGGTTGAAGGTTTTAGCGGGGAGAACGTGTAAATCATAAGAAGTGCATATAATAACATTTTAAGAGTGTCATTGATGAGTCTTATGAAGACGAAACGCGGGTCTCTTATAAACGATTATAAGCTTGGTATTTTTGGTGAATTTTTAGTTAACGCTTCGATGCAATCACATTCATATTCACATGTAAAAATCGTAGACTGTAATGCAACTCTGCTACAGGTTGCACCTCCATCAAGCAAATCTGACCGTAGACGATTATGAGGATTTTATTCCTTATATTTTTGGTTGTCACGCACTTAATTTTATTTAATTATCTCGCCTTTCTGCCTTTCTAACTTTTAGTCTTGAGCTGGTCGATTAAAGTTTATTTCAGACCTACATGTTCGACGCACTTAATCTTTATTATGCCTTCATTCAACATCAAAACTATTGAAGTTATACGTGTTTACCATATATATATATATAATCAATAAACATTGAAGATAAAAGGGCTCGTTTTGTAAAAGTGTAATTGACTTGCAGGTTTGCTTGCTCATCTTCCCAAGTAACATAAATTAAAGAAGCGCTTAAAATCATGATAAAGTTGGCATCACCACAAAAATTTAGTCTATCTTACCTGGGCATGGTCCTGAATTTTCAATTTGGCTTGTTGCTTCAAATTGACAGCGATCTACAAAAAAAAAAAGAAAACATATGAAAGTTAGAAATGTACATGACTTGCAGATCACTCGAGCGATATGCATTAATTATCTATGTATTCAAGCAACAAAGCAAACATTTGTTATCCTAAATTTATAGACGATATCCATTGTAGAAGGTAGAAATATTTTCTCCATCAGAAATGCCTTTTAAAATTTTTTTATTTTTTTTATTTTGATCGTAAAGTATCAAATAAACTCATCATAGATACCAGGATTAAATTTTGTATTAACGCCAGAAGCGCGTTTCCTCTACAAAAGACTCATCAGTGACGTTCGAATCCAAAAAAGTAAAAAAGGCCAAGAAAGTACAAAGTTGAAGAGCATTGAGGACCAAAATTCCTAAAAAGTTTTGCCAAATACAGCTCAGGAAATCTATTTCTGAGGCAGAAAAGCCTTAGCATTTCAAAAATTCAAAAGTTTGTAAACAGTTTATTTATAAATATGTCCATATCAATGATTATTTATGTCAGCACAGAAGTGCTGCCTTCTTGGCTCCACCAGCAGTGGCATGGTACTTTTGTTTATTCATACCACATAAATGTCAAATTTTCTTATATCTATACATTAAATCACGACAATGCACTTTTTTCATTCTAAGTGATGATTTGAATGTACAATTGATTTAAATAAGAATATGATTTATATAAATGTTTTTTTTGTTGTTGCTCAAATACGTGTATTACACAATATCATATGCAAGTAATAGAATTGAAAATGGAAACGGGTGATGTATCAAGGAGACGACAACACCAAATGCCCAAAGCAGCCCAATGTCTCCAATTGGTCTTAAACACAGCAGACAAATCCTGCATTTGTAGGCGGGCTCCAGCTTTTCCTAAATACATATAAGTAACATCAGTTTGGTAAGATATTTTCATATGAATAAAGGTACTTGTTAAGGAAAAAACAGTTCAACTGAAAAAAGATGTTGAACACTTTATTTATTTTAATGATCGAGCTATTGTATCAATTGTAATATTTTTTAGTTAATATCGACACGTTCCCAACTTTCATCAGTATAGACCATCATAAATTTTGCCCTTTTTATCAAAGGTTCTCATTGAAAATGATACCTACCATACATATTCAAAATGACATAAAACTGATCACGTGTTTCAATATTACTGAATGTCAATGGGTCTGCGTTTGCTGTAAAAAAAAAACGTACATTCAAACATTTGGGTGACAAATCAAATTGTGTCACACTCAATTTCATATTATTAACTCGTTAGCATGTTGGTATGATAATTGATGTGTCTTAACTTTCTGAAATATAAATAATCACCGAGTACACAATTTGTAAAATTATACAAATGTTTCATTCGTTGATTTCGATTTATAAGAGTGGCATGAAACTTTGGAATTTATTATGTTGTTTTTATCAAAATAATTCATGATATCAATAAAACATTCATGTTCAGTGCACAATGTAAACACAATATTGTCAACATTGTAATAAATCTTATATACAGTTAACACCAACATCTGCGCCATGTTTTCTGTCCTATTATTTTATCAAGACATATAATTAACGATGTTTAGTCCTTGAAAAGGTATGGTTGACATGAATCTTCCCGATTTCCATAAATGAAGTCTCGTATTGTGTAATTTCGAAAAGCTTTGCCTTTAATAACATGAGCAACAAGACGGGTGCCACATGTGGAGCAGGATCTTCTTACCCTTCCGGAGAACCTGAGATCACCCCCAGTTTTGGTGGTGTTCGTGTTGCTCAGTCTTTATTTTTCTCAAGAAACAGTTAAAATGTCGATACAGTAGTTTGATATAATATCTTATTCAAACATACTAAATATTTGATGTCATTGACCTTTGACCTTTAACTTCATATGTGCACGATAAGCAACAATGTTCAAAAGTCAACAGATAGTGATATTGTAAAATTTGAAAGAAGCATTTTTCCACTTTTTTCATATCAGGGTACATATAAACCCAGAATTGTAAAATTATTTCCTTGACATGAGCAAAAGTATATATAAACCATATTTCATCAAACCAGTGAACTATATGATATCATATGACACCAAAGGTGCATTTTTTTAAGACCAGAAGTAGTAACTTTTCGCTCCTTGTTTTAATGTCAATTTAATAGAAACAATATAAATTGGAATACGAGAAAAGTAAACTATCAGTTGACACAGAAAGTGAGTTTTTGACACAAGAAGAAGCCAATCGACTACCTTATTTAAAATAAAGAACTTAAAGCATCGTTACCATGAAACGAAAGCATTGCATTTACACAATCACTATTTGCTATTTATCAAACAGAACAAAATAAATGAACATACACAAAAAGAGATGAGAATGACAAACAATTAATTCGTAGATATTAAAAGAAATGATATTAATTTCTTCGTTTAACACATTTTCTAAAAATATTGCATATTAGTAATATCAAAATAATTTCCTTGTTGAAATGAAATACTTTATGAAGTAGAAAGCGTAAAAGTATTGGATACAAGTTGACTTTGTTCATCTAGTATATACAAAAATAATGAAATTAGTTATCAATTCCATGTATATCACAAAAAAGGATTGAAGGTGGAAAAGGTATCAACCAATCTGTTATCAAGAATTGTCCTCCTAATAATCGCGTACATATGCAATATTTTTAAAGGACTTCATAATTTCAGTATAATTAACTTTTATTTAAGCCCACATATGTGATGAAACATGTGAAATAAACGACGGGTAAATACTATTTAAAAAAAAAATGATCGTATGAACACTTGCTATCCTTAAAGGCTTGTATTCTAAACTGTTATCGTAACCTCATTGATCGCACTCTTAAATGTTCGTGGTGGAATAAGAGTACCATTCTTTTGCTATGTCATTATTACGTCTCAAAATTGCTCAAACAAACAATGAGCAATCAGCAATATTCATGTATACATGAAGGAATATCTATGAAATGTTGCTTGAGTTACAGCCAAAGACAAATGTGTCTTAATACATGTATACAGAACATTCAAATTACATCTTCAAATAAACAAGTTTAGATACTCAAAACAGTAATGTTCTTTTCAAAGGAGGGATATGATACTCAATATGTGTTCAAAATCACGAAGAAAACTGAAAAAAAAGATTTGAAATAAAATCTGCTCCAAAATAAGGAAATAAAAAATTTCAACTGTAATCTCTATTAGATTAATCAGAGGGATAGAATAACATATACAAAAAAATAATGAATACTAATGAATATGGATAACAAAAATCACAAAGAAGAAACTAACTAAGAAGAAACTAGAAAGTATCTGAAATATAGAAACACTGAAAGTTCACGTTCCTGCTGACCCTTCATCATATGTTACAGATATTATATTTGCTCCTGGTAAAAGTAATCGTTTAATAAGTTACTACAGTAAACTGAGTAATCCTGCTGCATTTTTTGGGGGGTCAAAGAGAGGAAATTAATAAAGACAAATTTGTTTCACTGAACTGAAATTGATAAATGGGAAATAAGGTCCTTGAATAGACTAATAGCACAGTCTATACCCAATATTTTTTTTCTCTAAAAATTAAACAACATTCAGCTGCAGACACTGACCGGCAATATTCCCAAACGATGTCTCTTACGAGATGAACCATAGAGAGCCGGGAACCAGTAGGTAAACATAACAAAATATCTATGAATATCATATACCTCCCAAAAATTGTGAACCGGCTGTATTTACAAAGTCCTACATTAAAATGTTAACTCGATGAAATCTCAAAAGGTTAACAATAATTCATTAAGACGATTAAAAGCAACATAATTGGTCCAAAAGTTGTTATTTTTAAACGCACACCGTCTAAAATCCATGTTGTTACAACTCAAATTTCTAACAAACCTAAAAATCACAAAAAATGTTGAAAGACAGACGATCAAACTGGCTAACAAATGATAAATCAATATTGCTCCCGAATTCGCCGTTTCAGAATTTAATGATTTCTGGGTAATATTTTCAAAAGTGTACATAAAACCGTTTTGATTGGTTTTAAACATGATAAACAATAGAAATTCAACCAATGACGATCACATTTTTATTCTTAATAACTGAACTAGTAAACCTTTTCCTTTTTCAATACTAAAATGGAAAAAGAAGGAAACATGGTATATTCTAAGTTTTAGTAAGGTAGACAACAGAAAAAATCAAATGAATAGTGTTTTTTTTGCAGTTTGTTACAGTTTCATAAAAGTTACCTGTGTATGGTGAACCTGCTTGGCTCCACACAAACTGTGGACAGTTTGCTGGATCAGATTGGTCAAAATATATCCCATAATATATATTGCTACTGTCTTGATTCAGGGTAAGGTATTCATATTTGTTTTGACTGGAAAAAAATAAAATAAAAAAGAGTAATTTGTTATGGTACATTTGAAAATTGAATAAATATGCAAGTTTATACATGGGAACTATCTAAGTAACTCGACAAAGGAGGTCAGATACTATCATGACTGAATGAATTTAATCCATCGGCCATATATTCGGGAAGCTGATTGTTACATTTAACTTTTAAAAGTTTTGTCTCGAATATAGATCTCTTGATATAATGGTGTATGTATAAATGTTTATCTCTCATATTTTATTCACCATAACAATTCTATACAAAGTTAAAACATGTGGAGATGAAATAAAATAAATATTTTTTTATATACATATGCACATTGATGGATCTACATTATGGTGATATCTGTTTCTTGAAATTGTACAGGGTCATTTTTTTCTCTGACTGTATATGACTTCTTTACACTTAATCCATTGGATGCTCGCAGTGCACCGATTGATAATTTAGTCTTAGATGCATGATTGTTTTCACTGGTTGTTAGTTGTTTTGAACTAGCTTTCAGTAACTACGAGTACTTTCATATCTGTAATCAGTGTTTTTTGTTGTTGGAATGTACAAGTACCCGGCCACGTCAACATTTTTTGTTAGATGTATTTCTATTTGTATCAACCTGTCGTTAGTTTTTCTCGTTTAAATTGTTATATATTTGTCATTTCGGGGTCTTTTATAGCTGAATATGCGGTATGGGTTTTACTCGTGGTTGAAGGCTGTACGATGATCTATTATAGTTATTAGTATCTGTGTCATTTCGTCTCTTGTGAATAGTTATCTCATTGGCAATCACCACATCTTTTTTTTATAAGATTTATTCCTCGTGTTACGCTGTTGAATATGGCAATATCACTATATTCATATGGTAATATAAGCGGACACATATTTAGGCACACAATACATATTTGAGTGTAATTATCTGTAAGTTAGCAATTATAACAATTTATTGTACCCACTTTGTTAGAAATTGGTCGTTAGTCATTGTCCTTGGCGGATTAGCAAAATCTGGAGTTTTCTGGAGAACCATTTCAAGATTACCCGACATTTCATCTTCACTACTTTCTGTGTATTTGACGTAATTGTTGTCATCAAACATAATATACCACTAAAAAAGAAATATCTTACATTTTGTTGAAATGATTTATCGTTTTCAATATCAGAAAGCAGTAACTGAATTTAATTTATTAAAAAAAATTGGCAATAACATAACTTAGAATACAAGGCCTAGTATATAAATCATTACCATTTCTTTTTCCATTACGACTTGAGCATCAATTTGGAATATCACAGTACTTTTGTGAAAATGTACAATTAGATGATGAATGAAGACAAGAGCAGTTAACGGGTCGATTTTAGTTCTTTTTTTTAGAGGAGAGTGTTAACTGTATCATAAGAAGTGAAATAACAAAAATACTGAATTCCGAAGGAAATTCAAATAGGAAAGTCCCTAATCAAATGGCAAAATCAAAAGCCAATTTAAACACATCACACGAATTAATAACATCTGTCATATTCCTGACTTGGTACAGGCGTTTTCTTATGTAGAAAATGGTGTCATTATATTGACAACGATGGGTGAACAAAACAAACTGACATTATAGGTGAATATGTCAAACATATTGGTACAACAGTTAAACATTGTGTTATAATCTTAATCACTATAAAAACAAACAAATGTGTAACAAAGAAGCACAAAAAGGTATTATAAAATTTAACATCCTCGTTCATTGCTTTTTTATTAAGCGATTATATGTATCTGTATTACATCAACCCATAAAGGATTGAAGATAAAAAGTACTTGGACCGAATCCTTACCCTGACAGACACATGGTTAGGTTAACATTGACTCAAATTATGAATAGAATAGAATATACAGGATGCTTTATGTTACCCATCATGTAAACTTGATATTAATGCTTTTCTAAACTAACAATTATCAAGATATATCAAACATACTAAACTCTGCAGTGGCGGATCCAAAAATTTTCATAAGTGGAGGCCCACTGACTGACCTAAGAGGGGCCCGCTCCAGTCACGCTTCAATGTTTCCCTATATAAGCAACCAATTTTTTTCCCAAAGGGGGGGGGGGGGCTAAATCCGCCTCTGCTCTGTGCTACTGACCTGCAGAATATTATTATTAAAGCAGCAAAAATGTCACTCAAATTCAAATCTTATAAATATAAAAAGAAAACTATTAATAAGAAAACATGGTATGATCAAGATCCTTACAATAAAAAGAGAGAATTAATATAATATTAATATTAGAAATAACTATTTTAAACATTATAGAGAACTCAAAAAGTTAAAAAAAAAATACAAGAAGGGAGTTTAAATCAAAAATTGTTAAACAACTTGATAATCAGCTGCTAACTAAGAATCCAAAGGAATAATGGAACCTTGTAAATAAATTAAAGGGGGAAACAGAAGAAGCTAGGGATGTCCCAGAAATCTCTATAAATAACACCACATGGACAAAATACTTCCAAGATTTAAATTCTCTATCGGATACTAATAAATCAAAAATAAATCTATTAAAAACATGCTTGTTGATTTAGAAAAAAAGAGAACATGTCAAATGTATTAGACTATAAAGTGACTAATCAGGAAATATTTAAAGAAATTACCAATTTAAAACCTGGAAAGGCATGTGGTCTGGACCTGATACCAAATGACATGCTTAAAGCTAGACAAACAGCCCTTATAGGCTGCATTTATAAACTTTTTAATTTAGAATTTAATGGAAACATCATTTACCCAGAAAATAACCATTATTTTTTTTAATGTAAACTGTCTTTTTTGGAAACTTGTGGTAAATTAGGAAGCAGTACAGCAACAGACAGACACATATATATTTACTCATAGTACTTATCCAAAGCTACGGTGTGAAGGATACTGTATACCTATACATAAATCAGGAGATATAAATAACCCTGAAAATTACGGAGGTATAGCTATAATTTCTTGTATTGGAAAGTTATTTAATGTTGTGTTAAAAACAAGACTTTCTAACCATTTAGATGAGAGAAATATTTTGACTGATAGCCAAGCTGGCTTCAGAAATAAATCAAGGACAACAGATCACATGTTTATCCTCAAATGCTTAATTGATAAATATACTAATTGTAAGGGAAGTACATTTTATGTTTCTTTTATTGACTTTAAAAGAGCTTTTGATACTGTGATACACCCAGGTATCCTTATCAAAATGCTCAAGTCTGACATTGGGGAAAAATTCTACCAGTTAATTAAACACATGTATACACTCAATAATCTAAGAGCTATAAAAGTTGATAACAAACTAGGTCCATGTTTTAACTCTTATATTGGGGTTAGACAAGGGGACGTTTTAAGCCCTGCTCTTTTTAATCTATTCATGAATGTTCTACCTAACAGTTTACTAAATTGTCCTGATAGCGTAAAACTCAACACTTATCGCATAGACTGTCTTATGTATGCAGATGATGTCATTGTATTTTCTGATTCTGCTGATGGACCTCAAAAGCGCTTGAAGGCATTGGAATCATACTGTGATACCTGGTGCCTAAATGTTAACTTACAAAAACTAAAGTTTTAATTTTTAATAAAAGTGGACGCCACATAAAAGAGCCATTCTATTTTAAAAATGAATTAATTGAAACTGTTTTCAAATATAAATACCTTGGAGTTATATTCCAGTCAAATGGCCCATTTAATTATGCAAAAAGAAGACTTTTTTAATAAATCCTTAAAAGCTTCATGTACACGTAATAGATGTTTATCTGGCTCAGATGCTAGTATTAAAACAAATTTACATTTGTTTGACCATACCATTAAACCTGTTATTTTGTTTGGATCAGAGATATGGGGAATGTTTAAAACCAACTCTGCTTCTTGTCAAAAAGATGCTACAAATGTACTTGAAAAAATATACCAGAATAATGTTGCTGATAAAATGAACTTAAAGTTCTGTAAGCATATTTTAGGCTTAAATAATAAAAGTACAAATGTTGCTGTACAATCAGAATTAGGTAGATTTCCTATATATTTTAATACTGTTATATCTATGATAAGCTATCTGCATAGATAACTTCATTGTAACTCAAATTTATTGAAAGAAGCGTTTTTATGTAACAAAAATACGCATGAAAATAACACTATGACATGGTATTCCTCTGTTAAATTTATTTTACAAAAGCTTGAATTGAAAGAAACATATTGTTTTGATTATTCAATTAATAGATTAAAACAACTTATTATGAAAAAGTTAAAGACATTATTTTTAAAAGCATGGTTCAATGATAAAGATAATGTTACTGGAAAGCAAAATATATATTTTTCTCATAAAAGTAATTTCCAAATGGAAAAATATCTTGATATTCAAAGTTTTCAATCAAGACAAATATTATGTTAATTTCGCATAAGTGCCCACCAATTACGAGTAGAAAAAGAGCGACATAAGAACCTATTGAAAGGTCACAGAAGACTTTGTGTTCTCATAATGATATAGAAGATGAGTCCCATTGTTTAATAAACTGTCCATTGTATAATAGATGTCGGGAATCATTGTTTGCACAAGCTCATGCGCACTGTCTAAATTTTAATAACTTAGACTGCAAATCAAAATTTTTATTGTTAATGTCCACTGAAGATAAACATATACTTTAAAAGTTAAGTATTTTTCTTATCCAGAGTTTTGAATTGAGATCCACAATTTCTGTAAATGGCTAAATCTCTTTTAGTTTATCCATATATATATATATTTTAAATTCAAAAAATTAAATTTAAATACACATTTCTCTATCTATGTGTATGCATATTTCATCTATTAATATGTAAATGCTTATATATGCATTAATAAACTGCAGTCAAATCTCTAAGGTGCTTATCATATTCTTGCAATTATAAAAAAAAAAAATAATTATATACATAAATATCTAGTAATTGGTTGCTGTGTGTACATGGGAGAAAAATACCCTTATATCTAATCCGTTGGGGCTGCATTTCATTTTTATGCAGCTCAAAACACCATATCTGTTTAAGTCTCCCATATTACTTTCTCTTCCATGTGCATGCAATATCTGTTCAGTGTTCTATTGTGATGTATTTCATTTTATTATTTCATTGTTATAACACAATTCATTGTAATCATTGTATGAAATTTGAAACCTGCAAGGGTCCATAATTGGATTAATAAAGTATTCTTATTCTTATACTATAGATCTTTTATGTATATCCTCTGCAGAATCTAAATCAGAAGTGTCCCTTGTCGCTTGCCGCATAACTATACGCTTGTTGTGAATTTCTTCTAAAAAGAGCCATGTCATTATGTATCCAAGAAACACAAAAGGGCATAGAGACAAAGCATTAGCAAATATGAAAGACAAGAAAACAAAAATTATAAGAACAATAATACGTTATTAAGATGATAAACAACATCAGAACGCAGAATCTATACTTCAAGACCATAGTGAATTATTTGTGAAGTTCATACGGAATATGTAGCAACAAGGTGTTATCCCATCCGACGTTCTTTGACAGATCCCTGGTTCATCAACGTTCTGCACCAGAATATTGATGAACGACTGTACAAAGACGTAACTTGACGAATCGTACGAAACAGGAGCTATTATTTATACATAGTACATATAAAGGATAAATGTAACATATACACTTATGTAAAGATATTCGCATCGTCTGCAATTAAACTACAAGAAATATTTCATGTCATGACAATATTTCTCTGTAGCTAACTCCTCACATTGAATTGATGATTTTAAAGGTTCATCATAACAAACGGACAAAATGGTATTTACACAACAAAAACTACTCTGAGTACAGACTTACCTGTCCAGTTTGAAAGTTTTAAGGCCTGGCATCAATATATATATAATTGTAAAATGCATTTTGTGTTTCAGAAAGATAAAATCTTTTTCTGATTTGGATGGGCATTTTTTTCCTTTCTGCAGAAGGTGTAAAAACCCACGTAAGATGAGTTGCATTCTGGTTAAAGAATTTGAAAAAATAGATTGATAGCGTCGAAAAACTAAGAATATAATGTTCGCGCGGAAATTTTTTAGCCCCCCACCCCTCTTTGAAGTTGAATGATTGATCCTAAAGGATAATATCATCTTGATTTGAACATACTTACGGCAACGTTTTTTTGTGAAATGTTTCCAACTACTGTGGCTTGTTCTGTACTCATGCGATAATCGATTTTTTTGGGACATAAGCTTAAGTTTTTGGTACAAAATAAGTTATTTTCCAGTGATTTCTTAGCTTGTTATCTATTTTTTACACTTTATCAATAAGTATATAACTAGCCAAAATTGTTATCTACATTCCAAAAGTTAATAAAAAAGACATGTGGGACCACAAATATTTATTATTGGAGGGATATAACTATCCTTTTTCCCACGTCAGCTGAGCAAAAAGGGAAAGTCAATATGATTATCAACATTCTTAATAAACACGGGTTGACATACCATCATCTAAACAATATTTATTATCGTTCATATTACATGCATTTGTCTGTGAGATCAACTTGAAGAGAAGCAATGATTATGTACATACTGGACAGGATAAAATTTCCGTAAAAATACTATATAGTCGTAAGTTTTCTTCGCATGTTTATTAATACACCCCTTGTGTATTTTTTAATCCCGTTTAAACGTTATTTACTCCTTTTACTAGTGTTTTTTTTACCACTTGAGAAGTTTTGCAATCCTCAGAGGTTGACACATTTGATAAAAAAAAAAAAAACAACCAGAAATCATTATTCTTAACTGGTTCAAACTACTTTATGGTTTTTTTTAAACTGACATATTTCTTTGTTTTAAACTTGATTGATAAGTTTATTAGCTGGTAGTTGCTTAACTTCTAGTGGCTAATAGTTCATGCATGAATAGAACGAGAAAACAATAGCAATATATACATTTAGGTCGTGTCAATTTAGAATGCCATTGGTAAACGATAGTATATTGGATACGGAATTATTGCGAATCCTATCATAGTTTTCCACAGATTCACCTGCAAGTTACCTGTCCATTTAATTTTTGTAAGTCCTATTGTCCCATCTAACAAATACAACAGCTATTGTTCTCTGTTTAGTTTATTCAATGGGACCTTTAAATTTCTTGCAAGAGAAATCTATCACTCACTGATTAATTTACCTGAACAAAAAATTGAACTGTCAATGATGGAAATACATGTACAAATAAGTAATTATGAAACTGCATGTGATGTTGTATTTATTCAATCAAAAACACATTTTCAATTTGTTTGATATAAACACTGATTTAAAAATTTAATGTTGATTTCTGATCAAATTTCAACATTTTACCTATTAAAATTTGCTTTTTTTTAGTCTGTTCATAAGTAAAAACTTGAAATGATAATGTTTAGATAAAGGTCTTCATAAATGTATTCTTTATAACTGAACAACCGCAAAAAACATGCAAATTCTTTAAAACATAAATGCATGCAGTAGTTAAAAAAAAAATCAGAAATAAACATTTTATAATTAAATCAGTGCTTATATTTAACAGATTGAAAATATATTATTGATATTGAATAAATACTGTATCACATGCAGTTTATGTGAGTTTATACATGTATTTCAGTGAACAAAGAAGATATTTTTTTGGTCAGGCAAATTAATCAATGAGTGATAGATTTCTCTTGGAAGAAATTTAAAGGTCCCATCAAATAAACTAAACAGAGAACAATACCTGTTGTATTTGTTCAATGGGATAATAGAACTTACAAAAGTTTAAATGGACAGGTAACCAGGGGCGGATCCAGGATTTTGGAAAGGGGGGGCGAAGTAATAAATTTTGCCGAGAGGAGCTAGGCGAAAAAATTTTGGGGACCATTTTTTTGGCTAAAAAACATAAAATAAGTTTAAAATGCATTTTAGTTAAAGTGTAGGGGCTGAACATTTTTGGTGTCGTATTCTCTTCATTGATTGTCTATTATAAAATGATTGAATGGATCCAAAGCTATGTACTATTTAATATATTTGAAGTGGAATTTGTCAGTAAAAAACATGGGAAATTCCCGTTTGTTGTATGGTTAGTTAGCATAACTTTACAGATTTCTTGTTGTGAACAAGATATACGGCTATTCAATGAAATTTACAATACGACCGACACGAGGAAAAACAAACAAGATTTTTTTTCCATTGAAATGTTTGGTTGAAATGTTTCACTCAACAATGGAAGCGAGGGTTACAACTCAACCAAAAGGCTACGAATGAATCGGAAACGAAAATGAAGTTATGAATAACGTTCGACACATGGAGTCATATAGGCCACACCAAGCACTGAGCAGGCCGGTTGCAGTCGGGCTTTGAAAAAAATATTTAGTATATAAGTTCGGCGGAACAGACCTTCCGGTCAGATATGGGATTCATATGCAATCCTCCCCCCCCCCCCCAAAAAAAAAAAAATACGCCCGGTTTTTTTAGAGTGTAATGGAGTATAATTTTCTGTTGGGTGGAATTGTGATAAAGAAGTCAATACGTCTTGCTCAATACTTTGAAGGCATCATCCTTAGCCTAAACATGTGTTACTGTAATCTGAATTTCAAAATGACTGAGTGACGGATTTCTTTTCGACATACTTGTCAACTCCACCGTAGCGAATCACATAACTTTGACATAATCAATAATATATTACAGTGAATACGAGCGAAAAATATCTTTATAAGTGGAGAACTGTCGCATTAAAATTAAATACACAACAAGATTCACAAAGTCTAGACTGATTATTAATCATTTTATATAAAAAAAAAAAAAAAAGTGCCAGCAAACGGGGGGCGTACGCCTTCTACGCCCCCCTCTGAATCCGCCACTGGTAACTTGCAGGTGAATCTATGGAAAACTATGATAGGGTTCGCAATAATATTGAACACATTAAAAACAAGTTATTGGTATTGAATAAATACAACACCACATGCAGTTTTGTGAGTCCTTACTTAGTATTGGTATAAGTATTTTTTCATCATTGACAGTTCGATTTTTTGTTCAGGTAAATTAATCAATGAGTGATATATTTCTCTTGGAAGAAATTTAAAGGTCCCAGTGAATAAACTACACAGAGAACAATACCTGTTGTATTTGTTAGATAGGACAATAGAACTTCCAAAAGTTTAAATCGACAGGTAACTTGCAGGTGAATAAATGGAAAACTATCATAGGGTTCGCAATAAATATACCCTTGTTACAAGCTACCTATGTATACGGACCCATCATATAATTGATACAAGGGTTCTTACCGTGCAAAGAGCATTACACGAGGCATTGGATTAAACGTCATGATATTATGACAGGGTTTGGCTGCGTTCTTGTACATCCTGCACTGCCAAACGGACGCTCAACTTAAAGGTTTCCACCTGGATCAGAAGTCCTGATATGACCATATTTTTATGCCCCAGTCACCCTTGGCGGTGGCGGGTTAAAACTTGAATATCCAATGAAAAATGTTGAGTAAAGGAAATATACGATCCGACAACAATAATTTAGTAATTATAATTTTATAATTGTTTCTAATCAACAAAATCCTACAAATATTTGTTTTACTAATAGCATTGCGAAAGTCGTTAATATACTAGTATTCGAATAATAATACGTGTGATGTTCAAGTCTTCATGCTTTCAACACTAATAACATCATTGTATCGTTAGATAATTATGTATCAGTGGAATATTTGAAACGTCTTTCATTTATATCATAAAATCCGTTTAAAATCGGTATATTTTATGCGTTTCTTTATATTTGTTTAACAATAATTACTGCTTCTATTACGTTCCTACTTCAAGATATGTTCGAGATTTGTTCATTCGTCAATATCCTGGTCATCTCTTGTAAAAAAAAATGAAAACAACACGTTTAATAATTTCTTGTGTCCGAAGCATTTTTCTGGATTTACCGCTCAAAGCCAAACATTTGAAATCCAAAGATAGTAAGAGCTGCACGATCTTGAATATTGACAATAGAAGTCAATTGAGATTGCAGTCGGTTACAACTTTCCCGTGCTTGATACAAACTCAAAATCTCAGTGTTGATAGGATAGTTGGATACAGTAGTTTGACTACTTAGACAAATTGGCTACCGATGACCCTATAGTTGTAGATCATGAAAGAAAGGTTAAGGAACATTTATTAGTCGAAATATCTGTCAATACTATATCATTTCAATTTGTTTGCATAGCTTATGTTTTATCAATATCGTTGAAAAAAATCTTAAGGCTTTTCAATTTTTTTGCTATATCGTCTTCAGATAAAATTCAGATAAATGCGATTCGATATGTATTGACTGTCTGTAGTTTTCTCTCTTTATAGTGTATACTTTTTGGCTTGGTATGAGTGAATCAGTAAATTTATTGTCCCCGAGGTGCAACTATTGCCACCAGGCGTAGGCGAGGGCAATAGTTGTATCCGAGTGGTCAATAAATTTACTTTTTCACGAATATCCAGTAAGTAAGCGTTTTATTATATCGAAGAAGACAACAGACAATAAATAGCGGGGGAAGTACATTATTGTTATATAAAAAAGTGTGAAATCCAACATATTGTTTAACGTTTACTTCATAAATATTCGGAAATGCTAAGAATACGTCCTACACTGACGTCACACCTACATAAATAGGTAAACCGCGACGTCGTTACTTCAGCAGTATTTTCAAAAGCCCCCAATCACGTAGCTGCATTGGAAATTCCGCGAAATATAATGACGTTCGTGGTCAAATAGATTCATCGAGGTCCAATAGTTGGAAACTATTGACCGGTTAAATAGTTAAACGCTTGCAATTTGAAAAAAATAGTAAAAATATTGTGTTCTTATTTTAAACAGAAAAAGATAACTGAGGTATAATATAAACATTGATTATTTGTATTATTATAACGTTATTCTTGTATTGCTACATATTATGAAAAAAAAAAGAAAAATCACACAAATACCGAATTCCGAGGAAAATTCAAAACGGATGCGTTGTCATTGAAGGCAGTAGTATTCTACTTAAGTGTGTCGTAAGGTTATTTACATCAACTTTTCATTTAATTGTAACACGCAAATGATATCGTTGAGATACAACGAAATATACATCTAAATTCAAACAGACCTGCAATATATATCAAATTTTCCATACATTTGAAATTCATAGATAACAGTATGCAACATATCTATTATCCTCCTTCATGTAGCATTCTTTTGTTGTTAATTAACGACACTGTAACATTACATTATTATGTCCGCATATTTATAGTCAGATTATGTTTTAATGTATGTATATACTGTATTTACTTTTATAAATTGTTACTTGAAGAGTTGTCTCATTGGTACTCATACCACATCTTATCTCTATAGATACTTACTTCTTTAATACAAGTCTTGTTAATTCTGTCAATATAGTCATGTCTGTAGAGGTTATTTGTGTCATGAAATCCACAGTGTAAATTTTTCATTCTCCAAAAATCAAAAACTTTCATACCAGTCTGATTTTTGGCTTTGAAGATTTCTTTCCAGAAAAGCGATGATACTACAAGGAAAAAGTACAAACGATGAATATAATAGGAATAACAACTAGTACAATGTACTTTTGAAAGTTGCATGTTCCAGTAACAATATTGTAAACAAATAATTTTCAATCACTTGTTTCCCAATCCACTATAAATAAATATGTGTAAACTAACAAATAGAATATAATATACTGGAAACTTGCAAAGTACAAGGTTTTCAATTGAGAAAACTGATATCCATTAAATAGATTTACACAGCTACTTTGCATAAGTACTATTTCTGTACTTAAAATCTGTAGTACTGGAAATTTACTTTTAATATTTAGTACTATTTCTTTACTTAGAATTATTGTAATATTTGGGTACTTGTATTTTCTAGTACTTGATTTGTACTTAAAATATTGGTATAAAAATAATACCAACAATGAGCACAGAATTCCATGTTTGAACATCATAACTTTATGAGATTTGAAAATGACAAACTTTCAAAATGCTGAAAATGTAACCGTGCAACCAAACATCTGTAGTACTTAAATTTCAAATACAAATCATGTTCTATAAAATACAGGTACCTAAATATTACAATAATTCTAAAGTAAAAAAATAGTACTGAATATTAAAAGTAGATTTCGGGTACTACATATTATATAAAAATAGTATTTATGCAAAAGTAGCTGTGCAGGACAAAGTCGAAATCAGTATACATCTATACGAAATTAGGAAACATTTTAATGATTTTAGATTCATATTTATGTTCCATACATATAATTTCCTTTAGGATAGAACAGCTATGATTATAGTAAGTTTTTACTATGCTTAATTAGTCATAAGTCTTTTTCTTTTAACTACATTCTACATGCTACATTTATGATGTAAAGTGCACAAAGTGATTAATCCTTAACCTTATATATTGTTCATTTTATTTATTTAAATGATCTTGGACATGCATATATTCTCCAGAATGTAAGTATGCATATAAATATACATATTAATTGTATTTTACTGTTCATATACATGTAGCAATAATTCCGATACTTTGGTTGAATTGAGGTAAGTAAGTGCAAGTAATGGAAACGGATTTATATAAGTTTTTCTTGTTTCCGAATCCCAGTATGTATATTGTATAATTGTATTTGTTGTACACTTTTGAAATATAATCCCCGTATAACCCCGATACAGATGAAACCGGACGTTGACGCGTTCGAATCAAACACACCGTGAGTTCGGACAGTTAGAAATTCATACTTTTAAAGAAAATCCAATATCTATTCTTCGGATATTTTGCTCCAATATATTCTTTCCCATAATACTCATTAGTTACTAAAAGGTTTTTGAAATATGTGACATTTTTATATACAAACATCAAAAAACGCACGACGATATCAATGATAAAACGTGCTTGGTATTTTTAAATATTCAAAACTTAATGTTTCTCGTATCTCATAGTTTTTAAAACATACATTTTTGAAAATGTCATAGTTTAAAATTAACAGACTTATAAAGATCGTATGTTTATGTTGTATCTAGAAACACAAAAGTACACGTTTTAAAGTGTCTTTATTTTCATGTTGTGTACGCTTCGTTGTCATTACATCTTTTTATACTGTACGCTTCGTTGACACAATATTGCGTTTCTCAATGAATTTTGCATGTATTAAATTATGCTTTGATATGATTATAACCAATATGCATGTTTGAAAAAAATAATTTACAACCATAACATGCAGACAGCAACCCATAATATCCGTTGTATTGTTGAAACGATCTTTGAGGTATTTTGTTCATGTAAAAACAATCCTTATGTATACGAAAGTGTAAATTGGTAGGAAAATTCAACTTAACAGATGCAAATATGACTAAGCATACATATATACACGTCCGATTTCTAATTTGATGGCATTTTTAAAAGTGTTTACCATACGACATTCAATGTACGGTTAGGGCGTGGGTTGGGTGCCCGCTAACGTGTTTAATCACGCCATATTCTGTATCTGCCTGTCCAAAGTCAGGAGCGTGTAAGTCAGTGGTTATAATTATTTTTTGTTCACTATTTTGTGCGTAAAATAGGCCGTTAGTTTTCTCGTATGAATTGTTTTACATTTGACATTTCGGTGTGTTTAAGAGCTGACTATGCGGTATGGACTTTGTTCATTGTTGAAGGCCATACGGTGACCTATAGTTGTTCATTTTTGTGTCGTTTGGTCTCTTGCGAACAGTTGTCTCGATAACACATCTTCTTTTTTTATATAGACGGCAATCAAAAACAATAAATGGATTATAGGCTTTAGGTTTGAATCTCAGAGGCGAGACCATAGGGGTCATAGATTACAATACAGTTACATTAAGGCTAAAGAATATGTGTATACAATGAACATGTAACTTAAAGCCTTCAATAGTAATGCAGTTTTTTTAATGTGAAGGTATAAAGATGAAGAGATAATTCTTGCTATTAACTTGTTTGCTTTCTTCAATTATGTTTTTTTTTATTTTTAAGGCATAATGCGGCGTTCACACATTGCCGATTATTGCTCCCGTTTGAGATCAGACAGCGATAAGACATTGTCTAAACTCAGTCTTTTAAATTCGTAACAGATTCGAATCAGATTCCTACGGGTCGGGAAGGGTCCTGGTAGTTCGGCGAAGCACCCCGACAGTTAGGTGCGTCCCGTAACATTCAGGGAAACTCAGCCGATTTTGTCAAGTCGGATTACAATCGTGACTATGTCGTGACAGATTCTGCTGTATCGGATCAAAATCCTAACAAGGTTCTGTGTTTTTTGGACGGTGTTCTGTGGAACGGGAATGATCTGGAGAAATTTTTCTTTGCTGTTTTTCTGCCGATTGAGTCCAGATTGCTAACCCTCTTTGTCGAAACCGTTCCGGAACAGTCCCGTTATTAATACGAAATTCATCAATGATACCCATGTCAGAGTCCCGACAATTACAGAAAGCAATACGACTGAGACCAGACAAAGCCGTTTGCAATGCAATAGAGTGAACCATGATAGGATTACGTTCCGACAGTACCTGATTATCCCGAATATGACGACAATTTTCTAACGGATAACTTCCGTCAGCGTCAGTTCACTGTCTGGTCACTGTCTGAACTCTGTCGGATTACATTCGGTATAATCTGGACGCAGTCGTGACAGACTCGGTCGAATTTTACCATGCGAAAGATACAAATCGGATTAGAATCGGATTGAGAACTGGATTATCGGGACAAATTCGCTTGGAAACGGTTGAATATCGACGCTTCCTGAATAATATCTGATTGTTGTCGTGATTAAGAAAAATTTGTTTACACAAATTTTAAATTTTAATTAAAGTTTGAATTTCCATCCACGATTTACAGGATCTTGATCAGACATTTGTCAAATTTTAATCGGGAATGGTCCTGTCAAGGACGGCAGTAAAAAGCATCAATCATCAACTCAACCTTAGACATTTGCTTTGATTCTTCTTTCATGTCTTAAAAAAAATGTACTGTCACTGGATAAAATGAGGTATATTGAATAAGGACACAAATGTTGCTTTTCAACAGGCCATTTATGGACCTCTTATAAAGGTTTTGCAAGGGTTTGTACAGTGTAGTGCTCTCTCTACACGAGACATTGGATCTTATATTCCCATTCGGACTAGACGTGACTGTATACATTTACATCCCTCGCAACTAAACGGGTGGCCAACGTCGGTCAGGTTTTACTGTCGGTCGGAAAAAGACCAAAGTGACCATACCTAATAGTATATTTCCCAGTCACCCTTAACCAAATTCTTTCATAAAAAAAATAAATAAAATTTGGCTACAATGTAGAAAGTTTTGCTGTACCTGTTAAATCTGTAACTTATATTTGGCATTGCAAAAGTTCATGCGTTTATTACGTCTTTACCTAAAACCGTTGGATATATATACTGGCTAATTATACTTTAGATACATGATTTACCTCTTAAGTACAATTCGCTTTGAAATAAATATCAGTTACTACAATTACTCCTTTTTCGATATTTTATGTATATGGTTTTTGTGCCTTGTACCGACATTTTGAGTTGAGCCAATTGCAACTGTACAGTTTTTTTTTATCATGTTGTGCTGTAACACCAGTGACCCAGATTAAGGAGAGGGTTGGGGGTTGTTTAATCCCGCCGCCGCATTTTTTTTGTGATTCGGTCCAACGTCAGGAGCCTGTAGTACATTGGTAATATAGATTTTTTTTTATATCGGGGCCTTTTTTAGCCGACTATATGGTATAGGTTTTCCTCATTGTTAAATGTTGTACATTGGACTATAATAATTGCTTTATACACACACTTCATTTAAACTTTGGTGGAAAGTTGTCTCACTGGCCATCACACAACATCTACAAAGCTTTGTATGTAAAAAAAAAAATAGATAAAAAAATAAAGCAGTTGGAATGCCATCTAAGGCATTCGACACAGTAAATTTAACGAGCTCCTATGTCTGCTTTCGTCTAGGCGAATTTGAACCAACATCGGCATTTGGAAGAGTAATTGTGAAAAGTAAGTCATTAAAGTTTTATTGACTATATTATACTTTTTGAAACTTTATTTCCTCTGGAATATATTTATTAACTGTTAATTTCATCTGGAATAACGTTGAAAGTCCCAATTTTCAATAGAAACATTCCTATCAGATGTACGGTGGTTAAACATTGCAATTTTGGCTTTGGATGACTGATATTTTAAGTTCAACTACTTTGACTAAGTTAACAGATAAACATTTACAATAAAATACAGAAAAAGGGTCGACGACACCATCTCGAATATCTTGACAAGAAAGTGATTTGTGACGGTTTTTGTCAACGAACTGTACAGTGATTATTTAAAAACGCACAACGAACGCGACACATTTGGTGGAACGAACAATACAGTAAGAGAAAAAATATTTGGTATGATATTGCGTTTATTCTAAATTCTAGGGAACATTTGAAGGCACGTAGTTATTCAACGTATAGTTATTTATTATTGCTTAAAGTATTAATACGCAAAAAAGTATGCACGAAAAGATATTCAGCATTGTTTAGCTCATAAAACGTACGAAATTGCACCATGTCTGTGCGTTTTGCATGTAGCAGTTTTATCAAACGTTCTATGAAATATCTAAAACTGACAACAACTGTATAATTGAATAAATAAACTAACATGCACATTGACATATTTATATATACTCAAATAAGTTCTAGAGAGGCATTTGAAATCGTTGTCATTCCAAATGTTGTCTTGATTATCGCTTCAAACGCGTCAACGTCCGGATTCATTTGTATCGGGGTTATACGGGGTGATATTGTTTAAACTAAGTAAGTGTTGAAAACAAATGATGGTTCTGATCTTTGTGATAGTCAGCAGTTTTATTAAGGGATAACAACCTAACGCAAATATAAAACATTAGTGCACCAAAGAATGCATACACATAATGTTTTGAATCGTTTTTACTCTTCTGTGTAATGTTAATATGAGTGTCACTGCATTTGAAGAGTTAAATTTATATTCGCATTGACGTTGTATTGTTTATACACGAGTTTAAGAAAATAAGGGCTTTCTTTTCACCTGTAAAACACACATGCACTGAGGTAATTAAGCTTATGAAAGTGCTTCTTATATGTCATGTCTCTAATTTTTACAAAAAATATTTAGATTTAATTGAAATATTTTTTTAATGTAATTTTGGAACACATTTCTTTTTTTTAAAAGGTTATCAAGAATTTCTATGGCATTTTTTTTTTTTCATGATTAGATCAAAATTCTTAGTTTATCAAAGCTAAGGTGTTATTTTTAAAATTTATTAAGTTGCTTTATATACTCTTTTATATTATACATTGTTTTTTAATAAAATAAACTGCATTAATAACTAAACTAGACACCATGGAAAAAAGCTGTTGTTCAATATAAAAACGAAGATGTGGTATGATTGCCAATGAGACAACTATCCACAAAAGACCAAAATGACACAGACATTAACAACTATAGGTAACCGTACGGCCTTCAACAATGAGCAAAGCCCATACCGCATAGTCAGCTATAAAATGCCCCGATAAGACAATGTAAAACAATTCAAACGAGAAAACTAACGGCCTTATTTATGTAAAACAAATGAACGAAAAACAAATATGTAACACATAAACAAACGACAACCACTGAATTACAGGCTCCTGACTTGGGACAGGCACATACATAAATAATGTGGCGGGGTTAAACATGTTAGCGGGATCCCAACCCTCCCTCTAACCTGGGACAGTAGTATAACAGTACAACATAAGAACGAACTATAAAAATTAGTTGAAAAGGGCTTAACTCATCAGATGGACAAAAATACATAAACAGTTTCTAAATTGATGAAATACAATAGATAGATACACAAAATAGGTCTAGGTGGATTAAGACTTGGTCGAGTATGGTTCAGACTAAATTGAATATGGTTCAGACTAGGTCGGGCATGATTAATACTATGTCGAGCATGGTTCAGACACGTATAAAATGGTTGAGTACTAGTAAAGGTCGAGTACAAGTTTAGACTGTAATGTATGGTTCTGACTACAGTTGAGTAATATCAGACTAATTTACACTGGTCGAGTAAAAATAAGTACAAATATAGGCCATTTCAGACTTTGACTTGTTTGTAGTGTCTCCATATGATATTTTAATATGCGTATAACCTTTACATCACAGTTTGCTATTAAGGGCATGTCATGACAAAATGTAAAACAATATTAATGCAAACGGAAAAAAAAAACATCAATGACTTGAAAAACAATAAATTATATGTACAAAATTACCCTATTAACGGACCACTACATAAGTCATTAATTTACATTTTTTTATACGCCCGTCAAAATTTTGACGGGACTTATTATGGTATACAAATTTCCGGTGTGCGTCCGTCCGTCCGTCCGTCCGTCCGTCCGTCTGTCTGTCCGTCCGTCTGCATGTCCGGCGTAAACATGTCGCACCGTAACTTGAGAACGACTTATCTAAATTTCATGAAACTTAATATAGTTGTTCTTTATGATGGTCAAATGATCTGTATACTTTTTGGTGAAAATAAGATTTAAACTTTTTGAGTTACGGCACTTTGTAACTAAAACAGGGGGGTGTTTTTTTTTCACATGTCGCACTGTATCTCAAAAACGATTCTTGATTATTGCTTAAAACTTTACACACTTCTTAGTTATATTAATCTTAATATCTGTATACTTTTTGGTGATGATTCAACATTTCATTTTTGAGTTATTGAGTATTTTGTAAAAAAGGGGGAGGGTTTTTTACATGTCGCGCCGTATCTCAAAAACGATTTATGATTATGGCTTAAAACTTTACACACTTCTTTGTTATATTAATCTAAAGATCTGTATACTTTTTGGTGATGATTCAAAATTTCATTTTTGAGTTATTGAGTATTTTGTAAAAAAGGGGGAGGGGCTTTTTACATGTCGTGCTGTATCTCAAAAACGATTTATGATTATTGCTTAAAACTTTACACACTTCTTTTTTATATTAATCTAAAGATCTGTATACTTTTTGGTGATGACTCAAAATTTTATTTTTGAGTTATTGAGTATTTTGTAAGAAAGGGGAGTTTTTTTTTTACATTTCGCGCCGTATCTCAAAAACAATTTATGATTATTGCTTGAAACTGTACAGACTTCTTTGTTATATTACTCTAAAGATCTGTATCCTTTTTGGTTTGATTCAAAATTTTATTTTAGTGATATTTGTAAAAAAAAACAGGGTGGGGGGGGGGGGGGGGGGGGTGTTTCACATGTCCCGCCGTGTCTCAAAAGCAATAAATGGTAATTGCTTAAAACTTTCTCAGAAACTATTTATGATTATTGCATAAAACTTCCACACAAGACGTCGGGCGTATCATGCGCTCATGGCGCAGCTGTTTATTTTTCTTACAATGCAGGTTATTAATTTCTGACACTTTTAGTTTTTTTGTTTAACTTATCTGTGCTTTGTAGACTGTTGTTCGTTGCCTTAGCTTTTCGTTTATTATACCCCTGTATAAAAGTGGGGTTATACTGTTTTACCTCTGTCTGTCCATCCGTCAGTCCATCCGTCAGTTAGTTCGTCACATAAAAATATTCGTCACATTTTCCTCAGAAACTACAATACAAAGAATCCTGAAATTTGTTTTCAGGGTTTATATAAGGCAGCTTTACCGTTTGATGCGTTTCCAGAGTCACTACTTAAGAACGCCCTGTTTACCTAAATATTTCGGCGGGGTATCATCAGTGAGCAGTAGCTCACAGTTTCACTTGTTTGCAATGGTTTTGTCGCTTTCTCTTCGCTTTATAATCTTTTATCCTTCCTTTGGAATCGTCCGTCTTTTTTTTATTTGAATTTTTATATTCATTTTTGTTTTTACTAAACATGACTTTGTGAATTCTATTATCATTTTTTCATTAAAGGCATATAACTCTTTAATATGTGTCTTTCTTTTTCAGATTGATTTACACTTTCTTTGCAGCCGTTTCTTAATATATTTTACGACTCGAGCTTAATTATTTTAGAAATTAACAAACTGTCTTTATTTTTAAAATTATCCATGTTATTGACTTAAATTTGCCAGGTCGTTGTCAATTTCTTTTGGACCATTGAGTTTGAAAGCCACTTTGGTGTGTGTCACCCATCTTTTCCAGCATATCATTTTTTTTCTCTCTCTGCTTGTTATGATGTGAAAATATGGCAGCTCATTACTTGTCGTGTTTTAAACCGAAATTTACCGATTGTCATCTTATAGTAAACATCAACAAAGAAGCGTGGATATTGAGCACACGTTTAACAAGTCCTATCAGATGAAAGTTGAGTTAGTGACAGATCCATGCGTATTGCAATCACCGCATTTGTACGAAAACGGTCACGCTAAGGTGACTAAGCATACGGAAAATATGTCGGCGAATTGCATCCTTCAAGCAATTAAAAAAAGTAAACTTCTTCTAAATGTGGACAAATTAAAGAATTTTCTTCAGACAAAAGTATATGTACATAAGTTAAAGAGTGAAAACTATCCATTTTGTTACAAAAAAATCCATAGGAATCATTTTTTTTTAATTTGAGGTTTCATATAACTTTAAAGGTATGTCGTTTTCATTCGTACTTTGAGCTTATACTTTTTTACATGTACACATGCAATCTGTAATTGTCTTCCTTTTAAAAAATGCTAATATTTTAACTAATTGAAAACTATTTTAGTAACTAAAGTAACTGCGAATGGCTAAAAGTTTTAAAACAAAAATCATTAAATAATTATAATGCAATGTTCATGTAACTACAACATGTCAATGAATTATTAATCTTTACATCAGAAAGCCACAAAAGAACATTTCAGTGTCGAGACTATAATAGTTTTTACTGCCTTTTCAGGTTCCAATGCTTAGTTTTTAATTTGCTCAAGAGAATTCTTTTAATTTCTTCTTTCATTAATTATTTGTCATTTATTGGATTGTTTGCGCTATATCTTTATATTTTTAATTCGAACAGGTATGATACATATCGATTTTGAAATAAAACAGTTTCGCGCATTGAAATAATAAATCCCTCGTGAATCAATTACACTTAAATAAAAGTGTGTTATTTAAATATAAAAAAAGAAGATTTGGTATAATTGCCAATGAGACAACTCTCCACAAGAGACCAAATGACACAGAAATTTACAACTATCGGTCACCGTACAGCCTTCAACAATGAGCAAAGCCCATACTGCATAGTCAGCTGTAAAAGGCCTCAAAATGCCAAATGTTAAACAATTCAAACGAGAAAACTAACGGCCTAATTAATCCCCCCCAAAAAAAACAAACCCGAAAAACAAATATGTAACTGATCAACAAATGACAATCACTGAATTAAAGGCTCCTGTATTTAAAAAAAAAGTGAAAGAACAAAAATAACGAACTCCAAAGAAAATTAAAAACTTAAAGTTCCAAACCAAAAAGCAAAATCAAAAGCTCAAACACATCAAACGAATGGATAACAAATATCATATTCCTGAATTGGTATAGTCATTTAATTATATAGAAAAATGGTGGATACAACCTGGTTTTATAGCTACCTAATCATGTTACTCTTATGACAAATAAACTGTAATAGGTAAGCATGTCAAAAATAGGGGTACAGCAGTAAACATTGTGGTAATAGTCTTAAAACAACAGCTATGTCAACAAAGGAAAATAAAGGCTTATATAGCACATTATGAAACATGAAAGACAAGAATACAAAAAGTAACCTTATCACATGTGGAAGTACCAAACAACGTCAAATGGGTATGGAAATTGGAATCCCGCTAACATGTTTAACCCCGCCACATTATTTATGTATGTGCCTGTCCCAAGTCAGGAGCCTGTAATTTAGTGGTTGTCGTTTGTTTATGTGTTACATATTTATTTTTCGTTCATTTTTTTTACATAAATAAGGCCGTTAGTTTTCTCGTTTGAATTGTTTTACATTGTCTTATCAGGGCCTATTATAGCTGACTATGCGGTATGGGCTTTGCTCATTGTTAAAGGCCGTACGGTGACCTATAGTTGTTAATGTCTGTGTCATTTTGGTCTTTTGTGAATAGTTGTCTCATTGGCAATCATACCACATCTTCTTTTTGTATATAGTATGAAATTCAAAACAGTGTAGCTGTGGCCATTGATTGACCCATCAAAATCATCCATTGACTGGGACAATTTACGTGAACGTTTGTCTGTAACAACCACTGTTCATGACGTACCTACGATAGACATTTAAACTGTGGGGTCAACAAAGGTTTCTTAACGCCTTTAATTATAAAATAATTCGAAAAATTAATCAGGAATAACCTTTGTGTTTTGATTTATATAATTGATATAAATCAAAATATCGTATTATTTCTGATTAATTTTTCGAATTACTTTATTTAGGTGTTGAGAACCTTTGGTGACCCCATAGTTTAAGTGTCTTTAAAAAGTACATAGTGAGCATTGGTCGTTACATACAAACGTTCACCTAAATTGTCCCAGTCAATGAATGATTTTAATGTGTCAATCAATGGCCACAGCTACACTGTTTTGAATTTCATACTATTACCAAAAATCGGATAGACATTTAAAGCAATAATTAACAAAGACAAATAAAAAAATAATATAAAATGTTATTGAGATGATAAACAACGTCAGTACCTAGAATATAGACTTCAATACTATCGTGTAATATTTGTGAAGATGATATTTGAATACATATATATCAACAAGGTCTTGGTATCTTCCCATTTTTAGAAAAAAAATACTAGACTTTTTCTTGCATACACCTTCTTCATCAACTTTCTTCTCAGACACTGGTGACGATTAACAAAGTCTGAGTGGCAGATGCAATACGTTTTTGGAAACCAAATGGATTGGGAAATGATAATTCCACATGTAGGTGCAGTTGGTATATTGCTTCTAAGGTAGGAGAAATTGATAATTTTCAAAAATTAAAATCGTTTCGTTTGTTATAGATTCTTGTACTGAGATAACCGCTTATGCCAAATTTGTTGTAAAAGTCTAAACATTAGACAGAGAAAGCCGTGTTTGTTGTTTCTTTAATTTCTAGCAATGGAGGAAATATAAATTGAATCCAATCGGAGAAGTTTGGATAGTTAAAAGAAAGAACATCATCAATTTATATCTGAATGTGAAATTAAATGATCTGAGTTCTTTGATCTTTTTGTTTTTCACAAGTGTCTAAAGCAACTCCAAACGTTACGAAAGGAAGAAGAAGTCCGCATGGAGAGGCACAGTTATCATTCTCATAGGAATGCCGACAATTTAAAAAAGTGGTCTACCTCTAAATTCAACAAAAATGTTGTTAATAAGAGACTCCAGCTTACTGACAACTTGTTCCTCTGTGTATACAACATTGTCATGAATTCAAAATACAGCAAATAGTTAAAAAGAAATTGATTAGACATATTTATATTCGCTAACCGAGACAAACTCAGCAAAAAGATCTGAATACAAATACGGATATTCTTAAAATTGACGGTCATCATTTAAAAGTCACGGCAACCCTTTATATATTACGGTTATCCTTTACAAATTACAGTCATTTTTTCAAGGACATCTTTGTTATATGTTACGGGTGGGAGAGCGACCAAAACAATTACCCCTGACGAAAAATGTGTTATTCATGACAGAAGATGTACTCGTATTTGCTAAACATAACGCTCTGAACCAACAAAATTTACAGCAATTTTAAAATATAGAAAGCTAGTTGGGGGTATTGAAGCTTGACAATGAGAAAAATTGTAAATATTGTTGCGTGATTGATAAGCACGTCTTGCTACTTCGATCATATATATAGGTACGATTAATGTCTTTCAGTAGCAAAATTAACTGATGAGTTAAAAACCGCTTAAAGTAAGAAGGACAATTTGATTATATTAGAGGGAAAACATCTGGAAGGCTTAGTTGTAGGATAACTTAAGAAAAAAACTTGTTCCTCTAGTTAGAGTTACATCTTTGGAGTTTATTCATTTTTTCCTTACAAATAATTGTGAAACTTAGATAAACCCCTACTCCTTAAAAGAACTTGCAGCTGGAAAGGTTAACGTAAAGTTATATACAAATCATGAATCCCGTCTAAATATTAATGTCGCAGTTATTCTAATATATATTAAGCTAATGTTTGCCTGAAACTCAATTTTACTCAGCCATGCCCAAGAAAAAAAGTTCAGATACTAAAAAAATATACACCATTGCTCGACATAATAATATATAACGGACAAATGTAAGCAGGTTATTTTGAATAACCGGTTGGAACACAGTATCTTAAGCAAAATTTCCAATTTAATCATTTATAATTCAGATTATTGACGTTCAAAAGGATGGGACTAGTTGTTTTGACATGTACGTTCACTGACACTTATTTGTCTATAAATGACGCATCTTGACTGTAGTTTTGCATTTAAAAAATCATAGCTTTGTTCAAGAGTGAAGAATGTAGACATAACATACGACTAACATCGGAGATCGATTTTAGCTGTAATGTCAAAAGACAAAGTTCGATGCAAATCAATATCATAAACACTAAATTATTTAACAAATTTCAAAATATGTATTCCTATCAAGTGAATCTATATTTAAAATTCAAATGTTATACTCCAACTGAATAAGCAAACGAAAAAGGTTAATATGCTCAACTCGATTTGTTGAAAACAGGAACTGCAATTTAAAAAACCGTACAATGCTTTAAACAATATATTTTCATCATCGATTATAAAACTAATTTTATGGTCTTGCTAACACTTTATTATTTGTTAGTAAAATCAAATTATTGTAAGGAGTGTTTTAAATAACGCTGAACATACTTTTATTTATTTTCACAAAATAAAGAAGAGCCAATACTGAAAAATTTATCAATTATGTTCCCTTCATGTAATGTTGCTTAATCGACTATGCAACATTTGCGGCATGCTAATTTCTACTTTCTTTTATTCTTATATTCTTGATAATCAAGCCATTTACAGATTGCAAAATTAATTTCCTTCTTTGCAGCATCGTTTTTTGGTACCTGGCACTGAAAAGCATCTTTGTAATTGCTTCCGATTTAAAGACAAAATACCTTGATTCTAAAAAAATCACATTGTTCTTGATACATTCAAAATAACAAAATATAATTCAGACTCTTAACGGATTATCAACCTTAATGCTAATAAAATGTTTCTCTAAAAATATGTCAATGAGAGTAATACTGTCAATTTATGTGTAATCACGATGTGACTTTAAAATCAAATTGAGGAGATGTTGTATGATTACCAATGATATTCGGACTCCTTGGTTTTCTTCCTACGATATAGAGTAAACTATTTCCCCCCATAACAACCATTTTTCTTTTCATATAATACTGTAATAGCTCATTAGGAGTGGTTTACCAATGTACAAAAATTTAGCCAGATTGTAGATTTCTTTTATTTTTTAACTTAAATATCTGGAAAAGGAGCTCCATAATCTATCAATTTTTTACCTTATTTTACTCCGTAGCTAACGCTCTTCTGACTTATAGTAACACTTTCAATTCTTGATTTTGTTTCTTTCATCTTAAGTACATGCAATTACTTGTTCTAGATAACCAATTATAAATCAGAAGAAGCACTAACTGTGAAATCGACCAAAATATGTTATTCATTGGCATTTTTGAGCTCAATCATGTATATTACGGCGGATATGAGAAAAAATAATTACTTTTTGTTAAAGCACGAAACTTTGCACAGCTGTTATTTCGATTCCAATGTGCATTGTTGGATGCGGAGTCACGAAAAAAGATTCAATTTGACCGACATGAGGTACTATAAATATAAGACAATACACTTATTAAGGTCTACCATATGCAAGAGTAAAGAACATATTCATGTATGGTTTGAAATGAAAGCCTATGGTGTAAGCTTTCTTAAAATAAACAGGTTGTTAAACTTCTTACTTCACAATTGTTCTCACAATTAAAATATATACCCCATACCCCATATCCCATAAAAAACTAGTATAAAGGCATACACATTCTTTCAATTTATAACAATCACAAATGATTATTGATTGTTGATTAATTCGAATAATAATTGAGGTAGTGGGGTTATGCCACTGAAAGTGGAGGTATACTCTGCGAGGCTATCACCATCACAATCTGACTAGTCAGAATATGTGTTTTGATGTGACCTATCATTGATATGGTCATAATTATGATGAAATGTGATAAAAAAAACTCTTTTTCACGAAATACTAGTTTATACGCAGGAATATATTACCTTAGCTGTATTTGATTGAATCTTACAGAATTTTGGACCACCAATTCTCTTAAACTCAATACTTTATTTGTCCTTTTATCTTTTTAGATTCGAGAGCCACTGACTAGTCTCTTGTAGACGAACGGCGTGGCGTGTCTTGTGTACACGATTTTTCATTCTGATATATATGTTGATATAAAAAACAAAGATGTGGTATAATTGCCAATGAGACAACTCTTCACAAGAGACCAACTGACACAGAATTAACAACTATAATTCACCTAAAGACCTTCAACAATGAGCACATCCCTTTCCGCATAGTAAGCTATAAAAGGCCCAGAAATCAACAATTAATAAAACAGTCGAAGGAAACTATATTGAACAGCAAGACGGAATGACGTTAGTAAAACAAGACAGATATATAGGTGTCAGACCACCAATTGAAAGGACCTATCTGTTCAACCAAATTTTGCAATTTTCACAGCTTTCTAAATATTTTACCTTAAGTTTAACTTCATAGAAACCAGGTATATCATTAATTGTACATGTATCAGCTTTCTACATGCCAATTTTCAACAGATGTTTGAAATCATATAAGAAAGAAGAGGTCTTCCGAAAATAACCCCTGGTTTTCTGGAAATCTTAAATTCGTATACTATGGAGTGCATTTATCCTCAATTTTGAATGCAAACTCATAAACAAGTTAATTTAAGCTCAGAATGGTCTTCTTATATATATATGTTGTACTGTAATACCACTGTCCCAGGTTATGGGGAGGGTTGGGATCCCAACATGTTTAACCCCGCCACATTATTTATGTATGTGCCTGTCCCAAGTCAGGAGCCTGTAATTCGGTGGTTGTCGTTTGTTTATGTGTTAAATATTTTTTTTTCGTTCATTTTTTTTTTATATAAATAAGGCCGTTAGTTTTCTCGTTTGATTTGTTTTACATTGTCATATCGGGGCCTTTTATAGCTGACTATGCGGTATGGGCGTTGCTCATTGTTGAAGACCGTACGGTAACCTATAGTTGTTAATGTCTGTGTCATTTTGGTCTCTTGTGGACAGTTGTCTCATTGGCAATCATACCACATCTTCTTTTTTATATTAATATATTTCTCTTTTACCAAAAGTTTCATTTCTGCCAATTTGTTGGTTAATAGTTTAGCTAAACAATGACATCAAATGCACTATTTTTTGTCCGAGTAGGCCTACTGTCATATACGTTCTAAATTGGAGGGAGTAATTGGTGGTGTGACACCTAAAAACAAACTTAGGTCCGGAAAAACAGTTATTTAAGTATATATACTCCACTTCTGAACATATAAATGTATGTATAAATCAACGACCTGGTAAAAGAAGCATCTAAATTATTCTGAAATTTGTTTTGATTTACGCTGCAAATATAATCAAACATTTGTGTTTTATAGATATCACTACTCATTACTGATTTCTTAAACCCATTAAATGTATGTTTACAAATGTATTTATATTCTCAGAAAAGGGAACAAGTCAAAATTTCAGATAACCTGAACATTTTAAACACCTGAAATGGGCCGTTATATAAATGACTTTGGACAATCTCGAATGCATTGAACATAAGAATAATGTATAGCAAAAACATATTTAACACAGAACATATTTAATTTTAAATTTGCCATAATATATTACATTGCACTAATTCAAACAAAGTTTCAAATTGATGGCGTTTTCAGTGACAAACAAATTGTCATTTCACGGCCTTTTATAGCTGCATATGCGGTATGGGCTTGCTCATTGTTGAAGGCCGCACGGTGACCTAAAGGGGTTAATTTCTGTGTCATGTGGTCTCTTGTAAAAGTTTTCTCATTGGCAATCATACCACATCTACTTTTTTATATATGTTCTTTTATTTTTTTAGATTTACAATAAAAGTGTTTTTGTATGGATTTTGGTGTAAATTAACCCTTGTAATTTTTATATATATATATATATATATATATAAACGCCTAAAAAGTGTACATAACAACACCAATGATATAAAAAGGAACTATAAATGTAATTATTTATAAATATTTCGGATAACAGATATCCTTCGTCAGTCAGATTCTGATGTTAAATGAATCATCTTTAAGTCTTCTTAGATTAAACTTTTACTAAATCTTGAAATATATATATATATATATATATATATATATATATATTAAAATCAGAACCTCGTGCAATAAAAAATATCTACTCGGAACAATATTCACCAATATTCATGCAATAACCTTAGAGTTTGAATTTACTCACCATTGTCATTAAATGTGTAAAAAAGTAAGACAATTTTAAAAGAAGTGTTCATAACTGTCCGTAAAGAATTATGTTATAATATCCTCCATTTAATGTCCCTTTAGGAATTTTATATTCTATACGTTTTCCATTTTAACATTTGAATTTTCTAAAATCAATTAGAGATGAGAACAAATTAACGATTAACAGTTAAATTGTTTGTCATATAATTATGATATTGTATTTCACTGTAAATTGTTTTTAAGAATAATGATCATTAGTATTTGTTTGGTATCACAAATGTACTAAATCAATTTTAGCTTTTTAATTATAAAGTAAATAAAAGAAAAAAAATAATCATGGTTTGGATTGCAGATTGCATCAGCGAAAATATTCAGTTCTTTTATCGCGAAATAACTCAAGTAAATTGTGAATCCGTTGGGATTATACAATCAGTAACCGTTCAAAAACACTACTTGTTTTAGGGAGCGGTTCATAGACAAAACCTAGTAGTGATAAAGCTTATTTAGATTTGCTTGTATACTAATAATTAGATTTATCCATTGGAAGTTATGTTGTAAATGTTTTCAAAGCACGAAGAATTGCGGTCTACAATATAAAATAGATTAACAAAAGTTTCCCACCAAACTCATATCTTACATGTCAATGGGATATGCAATTCCTTTCCAAAATTAACTAGTGAATATTGCCATGGTGTCCCCCTCAATCTAGAAGTTTGAAAGAGCAGATAAGAATCGGCCTAAATCTAATGGAATGTGCAAATTTAGTGAGTAGTATGTAAAAGGTAAAATCACAAAAATACTGAACTCCGAGGAAAATTCAATCGGAAAGTCCCTAACCACATGGCAAAATCAAATGACAAAACTTTCATATTCCTGATTTGGTACAGACATTTTCAAATGCATGCGTAAAATTTTTCATATTAATATAACCAACACATGAGTACGTTGACCCCATTGTCTATGGTTTAGTTTTCTCTTATCACACAAAACTAGGTTTTCCATATATAATCTATACAAAATCTGCAAAACCTGAAGTTTGAAAGTTTTTGAAAAAAACATGATATAAATTATATTTTGACAACTATTTAAAAACTCCAATTTTTTTTTCATTTAGGCCCCCAATCTATCTTATTATTACCATTCCTTCCACTAGACATAAATCTTTTCCTACAAAATTATCAACACCTAGTGCTATTCTTGTTACTCATACACAATTTATCAAAAGTGTAATTTTTATTTGCTTCAATAACACATCTCATTAATTAATCCCTATTTACTCAGATTTATCAATTACTCCCTTTTAGAAAATAACCCTGTCTAGATTGATTTTTTTTATGACTTGGCTCTTGAGAATTAAAGGAGATATTCAGATCAAAATATAACTGTGAAGGGATTGTAATACTGAACATTTTTAAAGTAATTTTTTTTTCTACATCAAACTTTTGATTTACTCTTTTCAATTATAAATCACACATGTTTATGAAAGTGAGTGTGCATTTACCATGTGGTTACACAACCTACGAAAACCAAGAGTAGGCTGCATGGTGTCACAAAAATACTTAAAATGGATTTCTGCGGATAAACAATAAACAATAAGAAGACGTGGTAGGATTAATAATGACATTCTTTACCAGAGGCCAAATGAGGATTAAGTTAATAAAACATTTGACAAAAACAAACCATAAAGTTAACTATAACAAGCGTTGAAACGACAAAAGAAAAATAAATTCAAACGAAAAAGATACGGAATGATTTACTAAGTACATACAAAACGGTATACGAAAAAACATGATGTACAATAAAAAAAAAAAAAATACAACCAGTGAATTACAGGCTACTACTGCTTGCTATACAAAAAAAACCCAAAAGTTGAATTATGATATTGACAAACTTAAAAAAAAAGATGTGGCATGAGTGCCAATGAGACAACTCTTAATCCAAGTCACGATGTATAAAAATTTGACAACGAAAAGCAATCTATAGAGGGCGTCAAAATGACAAGTGTTAAGCAATTCAACCAGGAAAACCAATGGTCTAATGTTTATACAGCCCGAGAAACGAGAAACACCTATGAACAACACCAAAAAACTACAACCACTAAACAACAGGCTTCCTACTAGTTCATATAAATCATATTTATGATCATTATACAAAATGAATGAGAAGTTAAAGATTTTCTTACCTTTTAATTCGCAAATAGATATTACGACGAAGCAGACTATTATTGGATGGTACATGTTTACTCTGTGGAAAGCAAATACATATATGAAGTCTATTAGCTGATGTTAACGCTTAAAAAATTTTAAATATTGATACATTAACCATCTCACTGGACAATTTTAATTGAAAGATAGCTTTTACTATTGATTAATCGTTAAGGGTATGTATTAGCACGTCAAAACTTTAAATAAAACATAGCTAATTATCGAAAGCAAAATATATACCTCTAGTTCTTATTTGTCAATATGGTCCACTACCTTTTTATAATTTTCTTTCCTGATATATCAATAAAAAGATGAGTAAGAGTCGGACTTGTTGAAGTTGTTACAGCTTTTCAGGCTAAATGTTACAGATTTCATGATTGGTGATTAATCTTTTCTTGTTTGATAAGATTGCGATATTTCATATGTAGTAATGCATTCTTTACCATACAATAAGATACTAATTTCTTTCTTTTACATTGTTTAAACGGGACGCCATTATTTTAATTGATATAGCACATTATGTCCTGGACAGTATATTTTTTTATCTAAAAATCTTCAAAAAGATATCACTACTAGTATATTAAATTAGTCTGAAATGGTAATTTAGATCTAAACAGCTCTTAACAGGCTGACAAATAGATAGTTCAGTCATGTTCAGCTTTTCAGTCAAATTTCAGACTTATCCACTGCGATAAATTCAGAACTAATTTACTGCAAGCCAAATGTCTGAAATGTACCGAATTCACTGCTGTGGGTGAGTCTGAAGATTACTTTAAAAACTAAAAAGGACCTTATAATTCAATATGCAGTATTTTAGGAGCTGTTCAGATCAAAATGACAGTTTCAGATCACATTTTTTGGCGGGTTCGTGTTTCTTAGTCTTTAGTTTTCCATGTTGTGTCTTGTGTACTATTATTTGTCTGTTTGTCCTTTTCTGTTATCGCCATTTCGCTGTCAGTTTGCTTTTGATCTATAAGTTTGAATGTCCCTCTGGTAACGTTCGACCCTCTTAGTGACTAACGACAAAATCATAGATGATCAAATGTCAACCTTGAAATGCACAGTTTAAGTTTTCAAAGATGCAAAATCTGGTCATTGTTCTTGAATATATCTTTTGCAAATTTTGGCTGGTACAACTAGAAAAAGAAATCGTTTAGAAAATGAAAACAAAACGTCCCAATCGAATTAATTAGGTCTCATTAATTAAATAGATGTCAACATTTCCAAACTTTTAAGTTGAAGCAATGTTCATAATTAACAAATAAAATAAGCTCTGATAGAAAACAATAAGAAGTTTAACTAGTAAGGGAAAACAACACAATGATACAGGAAGCAGAGGAGAATATAAAAGCAACTTGCTCTCACAAAATTAAATCTCTCAAAACTTACAGTTAGAAAATAAGTATATTACGCAACGTTGCATTTCAAAATCAGAACATCAAATAAGCAATAAAAGTATAAGCACGCACAGCATTGGCACTTAAGTAAAATGTGTTTAATTTCATTATTTCCTCAATAAAGTGCTAGTCTTAAGTAGTATGCATAATCTTACCTTAGTTTCCACTTAACCAAGGAAATCCTAATTTCAAATGTTATCATTATCGTTTTTCTTATTATTACCTCTTTGATATGTTAATTAACATTAAGTTACATAACATATTATTTTTGTATCCGAAATCAAAGATACTTTACAAATCAGATATAGTCAACAAATGCAAAATTACGGGCTCTGTTCCTTTTGTGAAGAATTGTTTAAAAAGAGGAATCATGATTTAAAAGTATTTCCCATACTGCATGTTCAGGGAACAAAAATCGAATCGATCTATATTTACAATAACAAACAGCAAGTATCAGTTATTGTGTATCGTCTGTACCAAGTAAGGAATATGACAGTTGTTATCCTTTCATTTGATGTCTTTCGGCTTTAAATTTTGTCTTTTCACTACGGACTTTCCGTTTTGAATATTCCTCGGAGTTCGGTATTTTTTTTAAATTAGTTTTTATATTCTTTCTCTATATCTGTTCTATGGAAAAGAAGGAAAAAAGACCAAGAGATGTTTTCTGCATATTAACATAAACATATAAAGATGTGGTAGAATTGCGAATCAGACAACTCTCCACGAGAGACAAAAACGACGTAGAAGTTAAAAACAATAACAAAAATCAAGCCGCATAGTAACTATGAAAAGCTCGTGAAGACAAGAGCAAACCAATTCAAACGAGAAACATATGATATACAGTAAAAAAAAATACAACCACTGAATTACAGGTTAATCCTGCAGGCTGACTTTCAGTGCAAAACTGAACTTATAACATTGACAAACTACGACAATTAGTAATGTTATTCATAAATATTATATAAATGAATAAATAATGAGAAATTAAAGATCGCCTTACCATTCAATCCGCAAATAGATATAACGACGAAGCAGACTAGCATCAGGTAGTACATTTTGTTATCTGTCAAGGCAAGAACATATGTTTGAAGTATGTTAGTTAATTTAAATACTTAAAAAACCTTTTCAAGTATTTAGTAAACCAAACATCATGCTGAATTGGAAAATCGTTTTACCATTGATTTATCGTTAAGACTATACATTAGCTCGTTAATACCTTAAATATTTCATAGCTAATTATCGAAAGCAAAAGATGTACCTGTAGTTTTTCTTTATCAAAGCTTTTTACATTTCTTTTCATCCTATCATGTCATGTCAATAAAATTAGAAGCAAGGTACTTGTTTAAGTTGTTACAGTTATTCAAACTAACTGTTTAAGATGACAACACTTTGATCATGATTGATGATTGACTGATGTAGTTTTGATTATATTAAATTTCAAGTGGCTAATAGTTAATGTATCCATAGAAAGAGAACACTTGAACAATTACCCCCATACGTGGGTTCTCCAAAGTAGTTTCAATAGAATGAATGCCAAATATAGACGGCCACTAAAAAAAGAGTGTATGTTTGTTCGTCCATTATTGTTTCATAGCACAAGACTGCCATGGTCCCCTGAAAGAATAATTTCAAGGGATATATCTCATGCATGAAGGAGTATGACACTTTGCAATTGAAAACAAAATCTCATTTTTTTCTACGAAATTAGTTTCTTTGATCAGGAAACAGAATGGTTGTTACGTCATCATTTGAAATCTTATTGAATCATTTTTTTTTATTCTTTTGTGGCAGAAATAAATCAATTTTCTTTTTCTTTTCAAATATTGCTTTAATTGTTTGAAAAATTCAGAATGTTCCTTTATTATAATTTTTCAATTGACATTTGTTAAACTAACCATCCTTTTTAATTGGAAGATCGTTTTACCATCGATTTAGCGTTGAGAGTATACTCGTAAATACCTTCAATAATACAAAGCTATTATTTTAAGCAAAAAATGTACCTCTTGTTTTCCTTATTAATCCTTTATTTTTATTTTTTTGAAACATATCATGACTTTGTTATGTCAATATAAAAAAAAAGAAACAAGAGTGGTACTTTTACAGTTGTCACAGTACTTCAGACTAAGATCTCAACACCTTGATCATGATCGATGATTGACTGATAACATAAATATCAAGTGACGCATAGTTAGTGTTATTGTATTGACAGAAAACAAATGAATATTTTTTCCTGTAAGAAGGTTCTCCAAAGTAGATTTAATGGAATGAATGGTGAAATATAAACAGCCACTGGTAAAAAGAGTGTATGTTTGTTCGTCTATAATTGTTCCATCACACCAGACTGCCATGGTCCCCTGAAAGAATAAATTCAAGGGATATATAGCATGCATGAAAGAATATGAAACTTTGGAATTAAAAACAAAAACTAATTTATTTTTTGACGAAATTAGTTTCTTTGATCATAAAACAGAATGAGTGCTATGTCATCATTTGAAATCTTATCAAGTCAATCTTTTTTTTTTATTCTTTTGTGGCAGAAATAAATCAACTATCTTTTTTAAGATATTGTCTGCTTTAATTGTTTAAAAATTCTAAATCATTATAGTTTTTCAATGAACATTTGGTAAACTAATTAACATCCAATTCCATTGGAAGATCGTTTTACAATCGATTTATCGTTCAGAGTAACCCGTAGCTCATTAACACCTTTAAAAATGCATAGCTAATTAACTGAAGGAAAAAATGTACCTCTATTTTTTTTTATCAATGCTTTTTACATTTTGTTTCATCATATGATGTTATGTCAATATAAAGAAAAGCAAGAGTTATAATGTTTCAGACTATCTGTTTAATATGTCCTTTTTGAACATGATTGAGTGATGTTGTTTGATTAGATCAATATTAAGTGGCTAATAGTAAGTGATAATGTATGGAAAGAGAACAACTGAACAAATTTTTTTTATCAGTAGCTTCTCCACAGTAGTTTAAAAGAAATGAATGGCGAAATATAAACAGCCACTGGTAAAAAGAGTATGTTTGTTCGTCCATAATTGTTTCATAGCACAAGACTGCCAAGGTCCTCTGAAAGAATAAGTTCAAGGGATCTATTATATAGCATATATATTATATAGGATTAAAGAGTGTGAAACATTGGAATTGAAAACTAAAAACTAATTTATTACTACGAAAATAGCTTCTTTTACCATGAAACAGAGTGGGTTGTATTTCATCATTTGAAATCTTATCAAATCAATCTTATTCCATTCTTTTGTGACAGAAACAAATCAATTTTATAGTTCTGTTCAAACATTGCCTGCTTTAATTGTTTTAACAAATTTAAAATGTTCCTTTATTTCATTTGTTCTTTGCATTTCAAATAATGAAATTATCAAGAGAACTATCTTTGAATTATACATTAGAGAATTTATTAGAAGTAGTGGATTCGTAAACGGTAATCAACGAGCAACGTTAGTTGCAAGTAATTTTTGGTTTCCGAATCCACTACTTCTAATAAATTCTCTAGTTGAACTCATTTATAGTAAAACGACTTTCTGTTTTACGTTTTAACAATAAATCCGAGGAATTTTCAGAAGATTTAAAATTTTGTCTTATTATGGTATAGTAGTTGGGAATGATTATTTCCACATGGTTAATATCTATATTTAAAGTTGGATTTACCTTAAATGAGGAGCTATGCCCCCTTTTTAACTACATATTGGTAACTGTACATTTCATGCAATGTTTAATCATTTCAAAGTATTTGAATTTAATAGATTTTAATCCACCATTTTCTACATAAGAAAATGCCTGCACCAAGCAAGGTTGTTATCCATAAGTCCGTTACCATTCTACACTGTGGGTTACGAACTGTTTGGGCATATATTCTGTTGTTATTTCTTCCATTGGTTTGTCGTGCTCATTGTGACGATTTTACAAATCGATTCCGGAGATGACTAATGCAGATTTATCTGTCTTGGCGTAACGCCGTTTCACGTGGGCCGCGACTTCGGGGATAATTATTTGTCGTGCGAGTATCTCCAAGCCGAGTCTTTAGCCTTGTAATAGTCATTCTGGAGACACTGAAATAGTTTGCAATCTGTATATGAGTCATTCTTGCTGCCAACATTCCAAGAGCTCGTTCTTTTTCATTTCTACATAGACGTAGCATTGACTTACGTGTATTTTTTTCAATTTTTTAATGCGACCTTTTGTTAACAATAGTGTTTTACACAATTAATGATCAAAAGGTCAACTCGATTACATTTCTATACAGGTAAATTTTTGAAAAAAAGCTTATTTGTTTGAAATCAGAAAATGACATGCCATCTCCGAATGTTTTACAAATTATTAAATTTGATAGATAAATCATTCAGGTCACTAGTTTTAATCTTGAAAATATTTTCAATTAATATATGTTTTAAAAAAAAGATAAAAACCAATGTAACGTTTCTTTTGTTGCCTAGTATATATAGTGTTTAACAAAATTTTATTATTTGTCTTAGGGCTGGCTATTCCAAATCTGTAATGCTTATCCCAAATTCACTATTCAATATTAGTCCATTTCATTTTGTTTCTCAAAATTTGATGAAAATTACGTGCTACAAATTTTATTTGAACAATCAAATATAAATTTTGTTTAAACTGTTTCCGTTTCATTAAGTTTAGATTTTTTAAAATGTTTTTACGTTTGGCATCCATTGTCAATGAGCCAATAAGCTAGTATTATCTCTGGCACTCGTTAATTGCTCCTGCTATAGATTTATCATTATGTTGATTTTATGAAATTCCAATTAAGCTGTTCAATAGTCGTGATCGGTTAGTCGTTAGTAACAAAAGTCATAACGGGAATATAAGCAGTTCGAATTCAAACTTTTTACCCAGAATAGATTAAAAAAAAATCAACTTTATTTTTGTTATCGACCAAAATATTGTTTTAAACTTAGAGGTATTAGATATTTCATTTTCATATAATGGCAATGATTTTGTTTATGTTTTCTAACTGTCAATAGTTATCAAAGGTACCAGGATTATAATTTAATACGCCAGACGCGCGTTTCGTCTACATTAAGACTCATCAGTGACGCACGGATCAAAATTTAAAAAGCCAAACAAGTAAAAAATTGAAGAGCATTAAGGACCGAAAATTTCAAAAAGTTGTGCCAAATACGGCTAAGGTAATCTACTCCTGAGGTAAGAAAATCCTTAGTTTTTCCAAAAATTCAATGTTTTGCTCACTGGAAATTTATAAAAAAATGACCATATAATTGATTTTCATGTCAACACCGAAGTGCTGACTACTGGGCTGGTGATACCCTCGGGGACGAAACGTCCACCAGCAGTAGCATCGACCCAGTGGTGTAAATAGTTATCAAAGGTACCAGGATTATAATCTAATACGCAAGACGCGCGTTTCGTCTACATTAAGACTCATCAGTGACGCTCAGATCAAAACTTAAAAAGCCAAATTAGTAAAAAATTGAAGAGCATTAAGGACCGAAAATTCAAAAAAGTTGTGCCAAATACGGCTAAGGTAATCTACTCCTGGGATAAGAACATCCTTAGTTGTTTGACGGTCGTGACCTTTGTATTGCACTTTTAAATTAAACCTCATTCCTTGTTTTTTTTTATGATTTCAAAGGAAATGTTTTATTTTTTTTCTTACATTTTTGTTATTATATATTTTGATATTGCTATGAAATTATACTCAAGAACTTTCAAAAGTCCAATATAATCGTCCTTGAAAAAAATACAAAAAACATAAAAAAAATTGAAAAGAGCCTGAACAAACAAAGACATACTATATATTTAATAGATTACAGAAGCTTATTATTAAGGAGACATAACAATCCAGTTTATCGACATATACTGACAATCAAGCGGTTTTAGAGTTTAATTTTAATATTGATTTATGTCAACACTCGTTGTATAGTGGTATCACATGTACCATGCATAGACTGAAGACTGTAATGATAAATGATGAAAATATGCACAAGTTCGAATCAAAGTATATCCATGAAAATTTTCATCTATAAACATAAAAAAAGAGTCCAATTCTAAACAGTCTGGGTTCATTTGTATAAAATATCTCAAAGTTTTTCAAAAGTTATATTTAAAGGCATTGAGCATTAGCGAACGAAAAAAACAAAAGCTGTAAAAGAAGAAAAGAAATACAAATAAAAACTGCACAATGATATAGGCAGCAGATACGAATATATGCCTTTACAAAGTCCAACCTCTAACAACTTAACACACATAGAAAATTATCACATCTCGCAACGTACAATATCAGAACATAAAATAATCAATACAACTACCCGCATGCACAGTATAGTTACTTAACTTTATTGTTGTTTAATTCTAGAATATCCTTAAGAAAGCGTTAGTCTCGAGTTGTATCCGTTATATAATCCAAGTGTGCACTTACAAATTAGTTTAAGCGTGGTCTCAAAATTTACAGTAAAATCAGCGATCCTGTTCTAGACAAATACTTTGTTTAAAACACGACCCTGTTCTCAGTAGCAAGGAATTAAAAAGCGACCCTGTTCTAACCAGCAGGACATGAAAAAGAGACCCTGTTCTAAACACCAGGGCATGAAAAAGGGACCCTGTTTTGCGTACTATAAAAATATAGGAAGTAACACCCCCTCCCAGGTTTGTATTCTGGCAAATGCTGAACATGCTTTGGAATGTCTAGGATGTATGTCTTTCTTCGCTCTATAACGATACTGATTATGCTCAAAAGATTAGTTTAATTGTCAACATTTTTTATTTGGTTGCCATTGACGGTGCTCGGATCTTGCGGATATAACTTGAGTTTTTCCGGCGTTGGTATTTAGACCTTTTTCCTGTGCTTTTTTGTTTTTTGTTTTCTCTTGTAGCTTTTTGTTAGTTGTTGATATTTCAAGCAAGGTTCTTATTTGAGCTGAACTGCTGTTTGTAAAAAGTAGTGATCACTGTTTGCAACAGCAACTCTAAAAACTCTGACATCACGTTGAGACCTGTACCCTTTTTGTTTGTTTTTCAAAACATGATCAATGTGTTTGATGGTGGTTCCGTCTGGTGATTTTCAAGGAAGTTTACATATATTATTGGGGGAATAGATCGTACGTCCTGTAAAACAGTTGTTGCTTAAACAAACCCCTACTAGTGGGTCCAAATACTCATTTCTTTTGCCGCAGTCATGTTTTCCCATGACATGGTCTATATTGGTGTTACTGAATTTAACTTGAGCATTCAGCTCTCTAATAACAATGTCCTTACCGTATCATGGCACTTTGGAGCAGACAATTTGTACATACGCGTAACAATCATCCAGTGTATCTTCATCAGCAGTGTTTTTTTGGTTTTTTTTTCAGTATACAGAATTGCGTGCTCAGTTCTCAGTTTCATTTTTTCAGAACCTAAGATACTCACAGTCCTTTTTTTATTTATTAAATTCCCTCCATAGGAACTGTCATACTGCCATCATGCTATGTTGGTGCCTAGAATGCCGTGCAGAGATGTATGCAATTTATGCTTACTTCTACGTAATTTGGTTTGTGCGATCATATTCCATCTAAGTTCTGTATAGTGAGATATTAAGGTAAGACCGTAAGAAATAAAACTGGAAAGGAATTGCACGAAAAGACAAAAGTGTAAAGTTCAAAGTTCTTTATTTTCCAATTAACGGCCCCTGACGGGACATAATGACAACAATACACAATACAATTTGATTCTTAACACATTATAGTCCGTTTGACTTCTATAAATCTTCAAAAAATAATTCTTAAAAATTCATTTTTAAAGATAAATATTTTTTTTCTTCATGTATGTTAATGTATGATATATACGAACTCTGACTATGAATATCATAATTTTAAACCTATAATCAAAAAAGTTACTCATTAGGTCTCTATGTTACTTCAATTTATTTTAATATAAAATACTCAATGGAGTACGTATGAGTAGTGTAACAGCCTTCCATTCAAAACAAAAACATTAGACATGTGCTCTAAACCTGTTTTATTGTACCATGTGTAAGTGGAATTTTAGATACCGTCTTAACCTCCTCGTGACTAGTGCACAAAAGTTAAAAAAAAAATGTTCACTTTAATGCAGAATTGATCAAGGGATGATACTAAAAGGTTTTGGCATCCAAAATCGTATGTAATTATATTTACAAATGCACATATATACATATTCAACACTCTAGCATAGCAGAAGCAGGTGCTAGTGAAGTGCCAAGGTCGCACTACTCTTTTAATAAGTATGTTCATGTTTGGTTATAAGACAACAAATTTTACATAAAATTTCATGATCTTCATTACTCATCATCCAAATAAATTTTTCAGGATTTTGTAATTGGGTAAAATTAGGACATTTCAAACAAATAGCATTAATAAGACCATAACGTTCACTTTTATACTTTGTACATGTTAGTAAAAAATGATTCTCATCTTCTACCTCGCCAGATGAGCAATGAACACACAATCTATTTTGTCTGATAATACCTTGATATCTTCCTAACTCTATTTGAAGACTATGAGCTGATATTCTGAATCTGGTGAAAATTCTCCTCTGCTCAAAATCTTTTTTAACATTCAAATAATTTTCAAATCCAAAGTTTTGTTGAAACTTGAAGTACGTACAGTTTGCCATCTGATAATGATGTTTTTTGTTTTTGCCAAAGATTAATATAATGAATTTTCATATATTTTTTACATGTTTTCTTAAAACTATTTGTTTTCATTGACTTTAAGCATGTTAAGTCAGTATGGTTATCAAAAAATCGTTTTTTCTGCATATAAACAGAGCCATACCAAGAAGGACTTTTCTTTTCGTACAACTATATGGAAGTTAAATAGGCATCTTAATCTTAAATTTTCTAAACGGTGCCAATATTTAAGCATTGAACTGACGATATTAAAATGTGCAGGTAATCTGCCAAATTTTGACAAGGAGGCAAAATTTGTACTCTTTTTCCCACAACCTAAAACAAGTTTACATAATTTAACATGCAAATCTTCACATTTAAGTCTTTTATAAATTTCATCAAAGGACAAATCAGTTTTTTTTTCAATCTTTTTGTAAAGGGATTAAAATAACACCAAATTTGACAACAATATAATAATATTGGCATAAAAGTGTGATCGAATACATGTAATGAGATTTTGGGTGAAGGACAGTGAGAAATAAATTCCTTGCACAATTTAAAATAAGCCTTTAGACCCTTCTGATAAAGTTCATTTTGAGCATAGGAGAAAGATCCAGATGAACAGAAAGTAATGCCAAGATATTTACATTTGGTTACACATTCAACAATTTTTCCATTGTATTTGAAATTATATTTGAGATGTCTGCCTGCCTTATTGAATATAAGTACTTTGGTTTTAGATAAATTTACAGTAAGACACCACTGTTTGCAAAACTTATCTAAAATATCTAGTTTTTGTTGAAGACCATTCGATTAGGAAGAGAGCAGAACAATATCATCTGCATACATCAAACAATGTATAGGCCGAGAGTTTAGTAAAATTGGATCTGATGTTTGTTTGAGTAATGAAGGAAGATCATTAATAAAAATTTTGAATAAGTTAGGACTTAGGTTGTCGCCTTCATTAGCTCCCAATTTACTATCAAACATTTTAGTGCGAGCAGTGTTACTTGTTTTTATACAAGATTTACTTACAGTATACATATTCTTAATAACATTATAAAATTTAGTACCAAACCCTATTCCTAAGAGTTAAAGTCTTAATCCTGTATGAATTACAGTGTCAAAAGTATTTCTTAAATCAACAAAGCAGGCAAACACTCTACCATCCTTATGTGAACAATATTTATCAATAATGCATTTTAATATAAACATATGTTGAGATGTTCAAGCATTTGTTTGTGAAACCAATCTGAGAGTCATGTATTAGATTATGCTTTATTAAAAATTATCCAATCTAGAGTTTAATATGCAATTGAATAATTAACCAACACAGCTGGTGATTGTCAGGCCTCTATAGTTACTTCGTGCATCTTTATCGCCACCTTTACGCAGTGTTTTTATATATCCTTCCGCCCATGATTTAGGGTATAAACTATATAATAAACTGGTATTAAACAATTTAATTAAACATTTTGTTAAGAAAATTTGGCCACTATTCAACATGTTGTTGCTGATATGATCTAATCCAGGAGTTTTATCCCTTTTTAATATACCAATAGCAGAATATATTTCTAAGTCCTTTTTTGGAAAATCTAGATGATTGAAACATTTATATTTTGCAGCATCTTCTAGCTTTTTATCAAGTTCTTTTAAACGATCTGTAAATTCTAAACTGAAAGAGTTCAAGTCCTGAAAATGCTTTATCCATTGAGTCGGAGTTATGTTATTCTCTATATTACATGAACTTTTATTCTGAAGATCTTTTATTAGCTTCCAATACAATTTTGGGTTATTATCATGTAACCCTTCTGACTCTAATAGTATATATTTTTTAAATTCTTTCTTTTTAACTTTTCTTGCTCTTGTATATTCACGGTTTAATTTATAAAAGTGATTTCGTACATATGGATCTGTTGGAAATTTGGAATACACTACTATACTATAATTAAAAAGATTAATTCTCATTTTTTTTAGATCATTATCAAACCAGTTATTTTGTGGCAGTTGTGTTTTGTTATCTTTTTTAGGTCTAGGTTTTCGAAAAGATTTATCTGCAGCATTAATGAAGATGTTATAAAATTTAATTGCAGAGTCTGGTGAATTTTGAATAGTACTTTTTTCAAAGTCAAAAATCATCTTTTGGATATCAATAGACGACAACGCATCTTGGAATTTGTCTGAAGAATCAACTGACCATACATAGTTACATGATAAAGGCAAAATATTACCAATTACCTCTGCATGAGTTGTTGTAAAATGAGCTGACATTTTCCATTCAATTTTTTAATGACAATCTGACAATGGAGGTATAAAGTCATAAACTTTAAAATATAACAACTGGTTGAGAGCACTCTCATACATGATTGCATAGTCAACGACACTTGCACCTATTGGTTTGTAACATGTATATTTACCAAATAAATCACCAATAATTCTACTATTTAAAAATCTTAATTGATGACTATTTCTAAGTAAAATTTGTCTATCTGATTGATATGTGTCAAAAATAGGAACATAATTGTTGTCATCATCAACTATGAAATCACATTCAGATCCAACTCGGGCATTAAAATCTCCATTGTTTTTAAAATTAACTACATCCCTTTTCAATACCATCAAATATATCAGTCTGCAAATTTTTGGTATATGATGATACAGCGGGTGGGAAATAAACAAGACAAATAGATCAATCTTGCTAAAAACCAAAATATGCCTTATCCAATTTAACCCATTGATAATCAGGATTTGAATTTGGTAAAATTTTAACATATTTTTTTACGTTTTCTTTATATAAAATTGCAAGACCATCAAAATATCTCTGATTACCTTTAGTTATTTTTCTACATACTGTATGAAATTTAAAAGGCCCAATATGCCCTAAATTTCGTTTAAAAAAAATAGTGATCTTGTGTTTTGTCTAAATTTTTAGATATTAAACCTCCAACATTCCAAAAACACATATCAGTGATCTATGGTTTGTAATTTTCATAATTGTACATGATTAAACGCCTTGAACTTGTAAATTAAGAGATATACACTACCACAATAAACAAAATGACTTTCTTTTTTCAAGACAAAAAACAAAACAAAACAATATGTTAGCTAGCTTCTGTGTCAGTGAATACCTTCACTGGTCAATGATTTATATTAATGAAGTTAGTTCTTCACACTTTAAAAATTATATATAAAATAAAAAAAAAGTAGTGGGAACTTTAAATTGAGTTATGTAAGTTTACAATAATTTTGTTACTCAAAAATTAAGTGTAATGTACATGAGTTTTTATCAACCAAGACCTTGTCCATGACCTTGTCCTCGACCTTGTCTTAGGCCTCGTCTGTTGTGTGACCTACTCCTGTCTGATCTCTCTCTATACGGAAACGGAATGTTAAGAGTGGCATGAATCATTCTTTTCATGTTTTCAGCCCATTGAGAAGAACCTTTTTCATTCAAATGATATCCATCATCAGCAAGGAACTCAGCCATGGCATACCTTCATGACACATATTACTATGATCAACAAGATGGACAGGTGATGATTGAGCAAATGATTGTCTAAGCATTGCATTGATGATTTGCCCATTAGTGTGATGTACTACATTATCAAGTCGTGGTGTTGCAAGCGATACAATGCAGAGCACCTTTTCCCATTTCTTCTGGATATCTGTAATGAACAGTTGAATTTCCTTTAAACAGGTGGCTGGGTCTTTTGTTGTTAGGTCATTTGTTACGATATGCAGTATAAACAATGATATTTTATCAACTTCATATTCATCTATTTTTTCTTTTGCTTGTTCTATGGTGAATGCTATGACCTTTGTTATCTCAACCGCTGGAGTGATCTTTTTCCCATTTATACCTTTGAGATTTGATGTACCAACCATTAGCGCCGTAGCTATATCAGGAATAGACTTCTTTTCTTCCGTTTTTTTAGGATTAGTGTTGGTTCTACGATTAATTTGGTCGTCATATAAATTTGCCAATTGTGATTTGATTGACATATTTTTATCCTGGAGATGAGACACTTGCATGTTTAACTCTCTGACAGTTTTTGTAAGCTCAGTTATTTCTTGTTTTTTTGCCTCATAATTATCACTGTTAAATAATATTTCTTTTGTTGATGTTGTGATTACGCTTTCCAACTCTTTTCTCAGATTACGTACTAGTGACCTCTCATGTTGCAAGGCACTTTCAAAGTTTGCGTTGTTTAAGGCTACATTATTACGTTCAATTTTTAGCTGTAGCTCTAAAGATTGATTGTCCTTTTGGAGTCTTGAAATTTTCTTCTGGTAAGATGTAACTGTGTTTATGTCCTCAGTGTTTTTCGTCTGATTCTGTATACTTAAGAACATATCATGTACACTTTGTATTTTAAGTTGAAGATCATTTTCTACTGATTGTTGGTAGGTATTATTTTTTCTAGTGCATCAACTAAGTTAGCATCTACCCGACTGAGACTGGTATGCAAAAGTGTATTAATATTGGATAGCTCACTTTTTTCTAAATTGTTATTTGCGTCAGATATGTTTTCTTTGCTTGTATCATGTGTATTTTCATCCATTGCCACAGAAAATTCAGGTTTTGAGGATTCCTCAAATGGTGAATTATTTGTAATAGTTGCGGGAAGTCTCTTTTTGCAAATATGGTATCAAATTGTGTGCCTTGGACTTGCAGAAACCCAGTTTTAATGAAGAATGTTAGTTTATATAGCTTCTGGGTTTGATCACCTGCAATTGATAATTTAATGGTGACACTTTTAAGTTTCTGAAATAACCACAGGGCTATCAACCCACTGAACATTCATGTCAGCTTTTTTCCCCAGATATTCATAGTAGTAAGCACCAAGGGCAGTTCACCAGGCAATGATACGCGGTCTTGTTGTTCTTAACCCAACTAATCTTGCTTTTTTTTCATATAGGGACATGTCTAGTTCTTCAAATTTGCAAAGTTTAGATTTTTTAGTTGTTGGGGTTGCGAGTTTTGGCGGTAGACACATGTCTGGATGGGAACGTTCAGTGTTTCCGCTTTTAGTCGAGTGTAGACGAAATGCGTCTTGCGTACTTAACTATAAGCCTAGTATCTTTAATGATCAGTTTCCGTTAAATTAAACTTCAAGAAAAGGTCATGGTATTATACAACTGAGGCTGATAATGATTTTTATTAACTTAAGCTTCCTAATGACCCTACGAAGTTCTGTTTGTTACCAATAGGTGTAAATGCCAAAAGAATAGTTTTCCCTTGATAATCTACATCTGTAATTATAGTTCATTTATGGAATATAAATGTACATGTAATTTTATGTAGGATGGAAGATATTATGATCGATAACTGTTTGTCCTTTTTTGATAATAAATGTTTTGAATAAAGTTGATATATACCGACCAATATGCCCAGAAACTGTGAATTAAGATAATAGAAAATACTTTATTGGACATGATTTTTTTTTACTTCATAACTGGAAAATAGCTAAAATGAATAAATGAAGGTTTAAGGTATCGTAATGTTCTGTTTTGTTATTTTTGTTGCATCATTGACATAAAAAGTAAATTCATAAAAATACTGAACTCAGAGGAACTCAGAGGAAAATCAAATCGGAAAGTCCCTAATCACATGGCAAAATCAAATGACAAATAAAGGCAACAGTAGTATACCGCTGTTCAAAACTCATAAATCCATGGACAAAAAACAAAATCGGGATAACAAACTAAAACCGAGGGAAACGCATTAAATATAAGAGGAGAACAACGACATAACACTAAAATGTAACACATATAGACAAAATCCCACGAGAAAAACAAATATAACATATATATATAACATCAAAACCAAATACATGAATTTGGGATAGACAAGTACCGTGACACGTCTTATCGCAATGTGAATTTACACTCAAAAATAAGAGAAAACAAACGACACAACGTTATAATGTAATACACACAGAAACGAACTATAATATAACAATGACCATATTCCTGACTTGGTACAGGGCATTTTTAAAGGAAAAAATGGTGGGTTGAACCTGGTTTTGTGGCATGCCAAACCTCGCACTTTTATGGCCATGTGAAATATAACATCAAAATGACAACACAGGACTACAATATAAATAAATTGGAGAACACAATAGACAAAGAATCACACGAACAACAGCCAACAAAAGGCAACAAGTTCACAATTTTAATACGCCAGAAGTGTATTTTGTCCACACAAGACCTATGTGTGACGCACAGATACAAAAGTTTGAAAGCCGAAACGAGTACAAAGTTGAACAGCATCGAGGACCAAAAGATCAAAAGGTTGTGCCAAAAACGGCAAGGGTTTTCCGTTAAGTTACCAGAAAATCCCTATAATTTAGAGTAATTTATACTTTTGCAAACAGTAAATTTAATAAAATGAATATTCAAAAGATGTACATGATAAAGCTGAAGTATTAACTAATTACAGGAAACAACTGAAATACATTTACATAACCAGACATTTGAAACACAAAGTAGACACATCCGAATACGTATAAACCTCTACGCCAAGTGACGTCCTATTTGAAACTGAAAAATGACGAAAAAATGACGTCATTAGAATTAGTAAAACAGAGCATCAAAAAATGAAAAATGACGAAAAAATGACGTCATTAGAATTAGGATTAATTTAAGATTATATATTTGAACTAAATACTGATATTGCATTTAATAACAAAGCACATTTTAATTCTTATTAATATAAAACTGAGGTAGCAATTAACTATATTATAAAACTATGTCAGGTTTGTTATGAATCTAACTTCAAACGTAAAATATCGTACTGATTACTTTGAACGAAATCAAATCTGATAAATGAAGGCGGTGATTAATTTTCTTTACCAAAACACATCAAAAACGAATGGACAACAACTGTCATATTCCTGACTTGGTACAGGCATTTTCAAATGTAGAAAATGGTGGATTAAACCTGGGTTTATAGCGTTTTAAAAAACCTATTTTATTCTTATTTAATGCCATTTCATTAAGTAACGGTAATAATATTTTTTTACTTTTTGCTTTAAATGTTTAAGCATGTACTGTATTTTGTTGATTATAAGTAGTGAGTTTTTTTGGGCAGATTTTTGTATCAGTAAAATGTTTTATAATTATTAAATTAAGTTCAGAGGGATTTTTTTTATTGCATATTGGAAACTTACTGTGGTGGAAATAACATATTTGAATAATGTAACATAATTTATTTGATATTTTAAAAGGCTTTTACTTGAAGAATCTATTCTGATCAGCTTTAACCTTTTCAAAAACGATTTTATTTTATTCGAGCGTCAGGGATGAAACTTTTGAAGACGAAAGGCACGTCTTTCGTACAAAATTACAAGCCTTGTGGCTTTAGTAAGTTTTTAGCTATGTTCATCAGACCCCGTTTAAAATTTTTGTATACTATTTGGGAAAGTCTTAATATTTTTGTTTCAAATGACACAAAGTTTTCAAAGACTCTTTCATCTTGCAATAGTACTAAAACATCTGACTTTTTACACTTAACACAAGTATTTCCCACTCGAAACAGAAAGACAAATTGTGAATGTTGGTCCTGCTTTGTTTCATAAATAAAAAATGGCCACTGAAGAAACAAATGTCTACTGTTAGGAAGGGATAAATCCTACTTTATAAAAAATAAACGCGATTCAAACAAAACATTCTCTTATACTGACATTATCAAAATTCTTGATTTCTTGATTGACGACATATATTTTTTTACGTTCGGAGGACATGTGTTTCAACATACAAACGGCATCACCACAAGTACCAACTGTGCCCTTCTGCTTGCCGACTTGTTTTTTTTATTCATATGAGGATGAATTTAAACACGAACTTCTTGGGAAGAAAGGAAAGAAGTTTGCATCATCCTTTTAATCTAGTTTCCGCCATATATATTATGTTCTCTCACTTAATAATTCAAAATTTGGTGACTATGTTAAACGCATCTTTCCCATCGACCTTGAGATAAAAGATATACTATTTAAAGTTAAGTCCTGGATGATTTCAGCTTCCCAATTGCAAACTTACAGTTTATATGTAGCAACATTCCGGAAGAACTTAAAGTCGGAATATTTATCTCCCGGTTGATAAGATATTTTAGTGCTTGTATTTCCTATCATGATTTCCTTAATAGAGGGTTGCTGCGCAAAAATATGCTGTTAAACCAGGAGTTCCAAGTGGTGAAAATGAATTTATCCTTTATTTTTGCTCAGTTCTTATTATTTTTTATTATTCTTCTTCTTTTTCTTTTTCTTTTCTTTTTCTTTTTCTTTTTCCGCCACTTTAAAATTTGAATTTGTCCGCGGCGTTTCTCCAAAACTAGTCGTCAGATTTACTTAGGGTTTCATAAAATGTTAGACTAACATGTCTAGGTGAGCCATCAATTGTTCGTTTGTGCATTGGGGTCTATTAAGGGGTATTTTTGGGGCCGAAAGAAGGGAGGGGTTTACTATAGAACCCTATAGAATTTTATATTCGAAAATTTTTAAATGCATATAACTTTAAAACTTTAAGTGATAAACACACACAGTCTTCAGAAATGATCATAAGACAATAACACAAATCACATGAAATAAAGGGGGAGTGCCTGTGGGTCATTCCCACCCCCTTAAATTTGAGAATATGCTATTATCTTGTAAACGGTCCAAATCCCCACCCTAAACCATATATATTCTTGAATGGGACGATAAAACAAATTTAATGAAATAAAAGGGAAGTCCCTGGGGGTCACACCCACCCCATTCAATTTGAGAGTGTGCTATTATAATGTAAACGGTCCAGAACCCCACCCCTAAACCATATATATTCGTGTAGGGGACAATAAAACAAATGAAAAGAAATAAAAGGGAAGTCCCTAGGGGGTCACCCCACCCCCTCTTGTTTGAAAACTTGTAAACGGTCCATATCCCCACCCCTAAACCATATATATTCTTGTATGGAACAATAAAACACATCAAATGAAATATAGGGAGAGTCCATAGGGGTTACCCCCACCCTGTTCAATTTGAAAATGTGCTATTATCTTGTAAACGGTCCAGATCCCCACTCCTAAACCCTATATATTCTTGTAGGGGACAATAAAACAAATCAAATGAAATAAAGGGGGAGTGCCTGTGGGTCATTCCCACCCCCTTAAATTTGAGAATATGCTATTATCTTGTAAACGGTCCAAATCCCCACCCTAAACCATATATATTCTTGAATGGGACGATAAAACAAATTTAATGAAATAAAAGGGAAGTCCCTGGGGGTCACCCCCACCCCATTCAATTTGAGAGTGTGCTATTATAATGTAAACGGTCCAGAACCCCACCCCTAAACCATATATATTCGTGTAGGGGACAATAAAACAAATGAAAAGAAATAAAAGGGAAGTCCCTAGGGGGTCACCCCACCCCCTCTTGTTTGAAAACTTGTAAACGGTCCATATCCCCACCCCTAAACCATATATATTCTTGTATGGAACAATAAAACACATCAAATGAAATATAGGGAGAGTCCATAGGGGTTACCCCCACCCTGTTCAATTTGAAAATGTGCTATTATCTTGTAAACGGTCCAGGTCCCCACCCCTAAACCCTATATATTCTTGTAGGGGACAATAAAACAAATCAAATGAAATTGAAGGGAAGTCCATATGGTCACCTCCACCCCATTAAATTTGAGAATGTTCTATTATCTTGTAAACGGTCCAGATCCCCACCCCTAAACCATATATATTCTTGTAGGGGACACAAAAAAAAAACCAAATGAAATGAAATAAAAGGGAAGTCAATAGGGGTCACCCCACCCCCTCTTGTTTGAAAACTTGTAAACGGTCAAGACCCCCACCCTAAACCATTTATATTCTTGTATGGGACAATTAAACAAATTAAAAGAATATAGGAGCTTTGTTTGGGAGACTTCGTAACAGCATCCTGTTACAATTACTTCTTGTTATTATCGACTCCGTCAAATTATGGAATATCGGTTTCACAGATGACAACAAGTATGTCCCTAATGTCGTAACTACAATCATGTCCCCCTTTCAAGAATATAACCAACCGAACTAGAATGATTACCGGGTATGTACTTACATGAGTAACACAACCGGTGCCATATATGGAAAAGTGTCTTCTTAACCTTCCGGAGCATTTGTGATCAACTCTTTTTTTTTATGGGAATCGTGTTGCTCAGTTTTAATATGTTGTGTGTTGTGTATTATTGCTTTTCTGTTAATCTTTTTTTTAAGCCATTGCATTGTCATTTTATTTTTCGATGAGTTTAAATGTCCCTTTGGTATTTTTAGCCTCTCTCTTATATCTATATGTATAGCGTATTTCCTTTGTGTTTATACATTTCTGATAAGTAAAAAAAGACTGTTAACGAAGACGCTCTGTTAATAGTTTTGTTAATGGTTTCAACAGTCCTAAATAATCAAAAGGAGAGCTGCTAAAAATAACAAAATCTCATACCTTACTAGAAATATTTGCGTATTTTGTACAAATATATCAGATATATCGCATATATACAGACTCTGACTGATTGATGAAAAACATATAAAAATAATATTTAAAGAGTCTTTTAATTACTTTAGAAATAGATTTTTACAGGTAAAACAAATGATGTGAAAAATTTAGAATGGTGTAAAAAAGGTTGTACTTGATTATTAATACATATGCAAATAAACGTAGACTTCCAGAACGCGGGTATGTAAACAAGTTCGTGAAATAAATGGGCAACAAAAGCCAAATGAAGGTTGTCAAAGTGGCTTGGTTGATCAGAGGTTTGAAAGAAAATAAATGTCTAGATGTTGAAATACAGAATCGTTAATCTTGCTGTTATTTGTAAAATTTGAAATCATCTATATCAATATAAAAAAGAAGATATGGTATTATTGCCAATGAGACAACTCTCCACAAGAGACCAAATTTACACAGCAATTAAAAACTAAATGTCACCGTAATGGCTTGTTTATTGCCAATCATATGACTTTGACTAATCTTAATACAAAGTACAGACGAGATTTTTGTCTTAGATGCATGATTTTTTTTTATTTTGTTGTAATTGGCTTTTGAACTTGCTGTTAATAACTGCGAGTTCGTTAAGATCTGTACTTAGTGTCTTTTTGTTAATGGAGTGTACAAGTACCCTGTCACGTCCAGATGTTTTTGTCATTTGTTCCATCTTATAAGATAAGCATTTTTTCAACTGATTTTTATAATTGGTTCTTATGTTGTAAAGTTACACCACTATCCCAGGTTACGGGAGGTTTGGGATCCCGCTAACATGTTAATCCCCGCCATATTCTGTGTGAATGTGCCTGTCCCAAGTCAGAAGCCTGTAATTCACATTCGTCGTTTTTTGCGGTGTTACGTAACATATTTGGTTTTCGTTAATTTTTTGTACATTGATAAGGCCATTACTTTTCTCATTTGAATTGTTTTACATTTATAATTTCGGGACCTATTATAGCTGACTATGCAGTATTTGCTTTGTTCATTGTTGAAGGCCATACGATGACCTATAGCTGTGTTATTTGGTCTTCTGTGGTTAGTTGTCTCATTGGCAATCATACGACATCTTATTTTTCCTACGACAGGTAAAACTATTTTTATAAATGAATGTCTCAAAGGCCATTTGTTGCATCTGGCTAATATCATAGGTAATGTGTCTAATTTTTCTCGATTCAGGAATGATACAGAATCTCAAATCACCAATGATTATTCAAAAAAGTTGAATTAATGGGATGAAATTTCCAGTTTGACTACATATCATAAAAAAGCAAGTATGCTCCATAGTTTGTCAAATTGAAAATGGCTGTCCTTTAGGTAGCATAATTTAGATTCATTAATTGATTGATAGTGTTTAATGCAACTTTGGGAAATCTTTGCGAATATAAAGGCGGATAGTTTCATTGGCGAGGAAGCTGGAGTGAACGGAGTGTTAAACTTACCTTCCGGAGAAAAGACTACCAATCCTTGCTAATTAAGATCAGCGACAACAGCACATTGGACGGAGCAAGGTAAAACGCGCAACCCAAGTGTTGTACATTCGTAGATGAACTACTAAAACCAGTCCCAACCGACGCTCCAAGTAATAAAGAATAATAACTAGTTGCCTAACAAATATGACTAAACTATTGACTTTCAGTTTTGAATTTTCTTCGGAATTCGGTATTTTTGTTATTTTACTTTATACAAAAATATGTATTCAAATATGAAACTAAAGCGGCTACATATATGAAATTTTGTGAAAAGTGTTGACTATTTAATTGTTTGAGAATTGGGGTAAAATGTTAAAAGTAAGATTTTGATATGCCACGTTTTAATTTTACAGCATATTCAATTTTAGACAAGATTATTTTTTTCAATTCTTTCAAGGCTTAGACATTCATTTCCCTAACCTCCCAAAAACGTACACAAAATTTGGTTGTCTCCTTTCATGTTATGACTTCCTGCCTGTAATAAGCGAGGGAATCAGTGTTATTAAAAAAACAGTTTGAAAATGATTTTGTTACACAATCGTTAACATTTTCAGGGGAAACAAAAATCTATACTCAGATCTGATGCTACAAAAAAGCCATTTGGTTTAAGGTCGACCAGAGATTTTCTTTTAAAAATGTCAATAACTTGTGATTTGTCTTCCCTCAAGAAGACGTACATGACGAAGGTAATTTAAGATTTATTCAGTTATTCACGATTTTTAAATTTTGAAAAAAATGTAAAAAGGATTTGTTGTGAATTTCGTTTTCATTTCCTTATTTTCATTGGTCATTGATGCTATGAAGTTTTCTTGCTTATGCCACTTTCTCAGATACAATGTACAAGTAATAGAACCACGAATTTGGACCATTTTGGTGTGAAATAAGTATATATTTTACACTGAATAGTTCATACACACGGCATTCAGTTTTTCAAAATATATAATTTATAATAAATCATTTGTGTATTTGTAGCATTAATATACTCATCAAAGATGCCAAGTTTTCAATTCAAGCATAATGACCTGTGGTCATTATTTGTAATTGTTCTTTGTGTAATGAAATGTTTTATGACATTTTATTAACAAGGAAATTATTTCTAATTGTCAATCGTGTCTTTACATCAAACCCATTTGATGTTTTAAGAGTATATAATGATATTTTAGTCTTATCTCCATGATTTATTATAAGTTATTTTTGACTTTGAACTAGCTTTCAGAAACTGCGATATCTCTCAAATCTGTACTTCATGTCTTTTTGTGTTCCTCTTGGTTGATGTTCTTTTTTATTGAATTGCTTTTCCACTGAGTTTGATAGTTTTTACGTAAATTGTTAGCTTATAAATACGGATTAGAGGAAGTTTTTGCGTCTGCACAAATCCCGCCGCAAACTGTGTGTGTTAGTTTATAAAATATAGATGAACTTGTAACTTTTTATGTAGGATGGAAGATATTATGATCGGTAATTGGTTGTCCTTTTTTAATAATAAATGTTTTGACTTTAGTTGATATATACCGACCAATATGTCAAGAAACGATAATAAAATTAAAATTGAGAAAGGAAATGGGGAATGTGTCAAAGCGACAACAACCCAACCATAGAACAGACTACAGCCGAAGGCTAGCAATGGGTTTTCAACGTAGCGAGAAATTCCCGCACCCGGAGGCGCCCTTCAGCTGATCCCTAAAAAAATATGTATTCTAGTTCAGTGATAATGGACGTCATACTAAACTCCAAATTATAGACAAGAAACTAAATCTAAAAATCATACAAGACTAACAAAGGCCAAAGGCTCTTCTTTACTGTGAATTAAGATAATTGAAACTACTTTATTCGAAATGAATTTTGTTTCTTCATAACTAGAAAATAGCTAATTTAAATAAATGAAGGTTTAAGTTGTTGTAATTTTCTGTTTTGTCATTTTTGTTGTTGTGTTGCTGCATCATTGACATAAACCTATCTTATTCTTATCTTATACTTATTTCATTAAGTATCGGTATTTTTTGTTTGTTTTACTTTTTGTTTTAAATGTTTACACATGTACTATATTTTGTTGATTATAAGTAGTGGCTAAACTCATCATAGAAACCAGGACTAAAATTTTACACTTACGCCAGACGCGCGTTTCGTCTACAAAATACTCATTAGAGACGCTCGAATCAAAAAATATTTAAAAGGCTATAAATGTACGAAGTCGAAGAACATTGAGGACCAACAATTCCTAAAAGTTTTGCCAAATACAGCTAAGGTAATCTATTCCTGAGGTAGAAAAGCCTTAGTATTTCAAAAATTCAAAGTTTTGTTAACAGTTATATCTATGGTAACTCAAGTCAACACAAAAGTGCTGACTACTGGGCTGGTGATAGCCTCGGGGAAATAAATCTCCACCAGCAGTGACATCGACCGAGAAGTTGTAAATAATCTTATTATAGATACCAGGACTAAAATTTTACACTTAGGCCAGACGCGCGTTTCGTCTACAAAAGACTCATAAGTGACGATCGAATCAAAAAATGTTTAAAGGGCCAAATAAAGTACGCAGTTGAAGAGCATTGAAGATCCTAAAAGTTTTGCCAAATACAGCTAAGGTAGTCTATTCCTGAGGTAGAAAAGCCTTAGTATTTCAAAAATTCAAAGTTTTGTTAACAGTTAATTTATAATTATGAACATATCAATGATACCTCAAGTTAGACATACCAATTAGAGTTTTTGTGGGCAGATTTTTGTATCATGAAATATTTTATAATAATTAAATTAAGTTCATAATTTCATTAGGTAAATACATAACTGACAACTAAATCAAGACTGTAAACGAAGACGCTCTGTTAATTATTTTGAAAATGGTTTCAAAAGTCCTATATAAACAAAAGGAAAGATGCTTAAAATTGCAAAACATCGTACTTTACTCGAAATATTTATGAATTTTATACCAATATGTCAGATATATCACATAGATACGGACTCTATTGAACCTTTATTTCTTTGGCTGTTCAACAAATTAATTGTTAAGATGTTGGAATACAAAATCGATCGTTAATCTCGCTGTTATCTGTAAAATTTTAAATAATCTACATCAATGTCTTGTTTAGTTATATGCAAATAATATGAGAGAAAAAATATTAATGTACGGCGTGTCAGACTTGTCTCTGAGAGTCTGAAAGTAAGAAATAAACCTATTCTGATGTTTGAAAAAACGATAAGTAGGTACTTTTAACTAATCTTGTTATGTAAGAAATACAAAGAAAAAACGAGACATTTAGTCTGAGATACATTTTTTTTTATATACATAAGTTGTTATTGGCTTTGAACTAGCTGTCAGTAATTGCAAGTACTCTCATATCTGTACTTAGTGTCAGTTTGGTCTTGGGATGTATAAGTACACTGTCACGTCCACATGTTTTTGTCCTATGTTCCATTTGATAAGCTAAGCATTTTTCAACTGATTTTTTACCTGTATGTAAATGTATGTGCCTGTCCCAAGTCAGGAGCCTGTAATTCAGTTGCGTCGTTTGTTGCTGTCATACATATTCGTTGTTCGTTCATTATTTTGTACATTGATTAGGCCGTTAGTTTTCTCATTTGAATTATTTTCCATTTGTGATATCGGGGTCTTTTATAGCTGACTGTGCACTATGGGCTTTGTTTATTTTTGAAGACCGCACGGTGACATGTAGCTGTTAATTTTGTGTCATTTTGTCTCTTGTGGAGAGTTGTCTCATTGGCAATCATACCGCATTTCTTTTTTTATACAATAGGTGAAGCTATTTTAATAAATTAATGTCTTAAAGATCACTTGTTGTATCTTGCTAATATTATAGGTCATTTATATAATTTTCTCGATTTAGGATTGAGGACAGAATTTCCAAAAGTTTAAGTAATGAGGTGAAATTTCCAGTTTGACTACATATTATTAATACAATAGTTTGCTCTATAGTTTGTAAAATTGAAGATAATTATCTTTATGTTGCATAATTTAGTTTAATTAATTGATTGATAGTGTTTAATGCAACTTTGGGAATTCTTTGTGAATATAATGGCGGATAGTCTCATGGCGAGGAAGCTGGAGTGACCGGAGAGATACACTTACCTTCGGGAGAAAAACTAGTAATCCTTGTTATTTAAATCAGCGACAACAGCACACTAGAAGGAGCAAGGTAAAACTCACAATCCTTGTGTTGTACATTTGTAGATGAACTACTGAAAACAGTCCCAACCGAAGCTCCAAATAATAAAGAATAATAACTAGTTGCCTAACAAATATGACTAAACTATTGACTTTCAGTTTTGAATTTTCTTCGGAATTCGGTATTTTTGTTATTTTACTTTATACAAAAATATGTATAGACAATAACTGTTTAGTGTCTTTAAATATCAGCTGTATTTGTTCGAGGCAAGTAAACAAGGTGTATGCAAGCTTTTAGCGAGCTACTACACCTGTTTCGAGCCGAGTACAAATACAGCTGATATTTAAAGACACTAAACAGTTATTGTCTTTATCCTGCAATTAGTTCTGTATATTGTCTGTGTTTTGAAAGACACAAAAACTAACATATTTAGCATTTATTTTCGATTTGTAATCCCTTGCAGCCCGCGTAGTAATATCAAAATCACACATTACGCTGAAAACGGGTTCGCAAAAAAGAATCTCGAATGGTCAACAATTAAACATCGCTCAAGGTGAATAATTATCTATTTTAACATAACAACTAATTTCAACAGTAAAAACAAATAAAAAAACATTGTCAAATTTGAAACAGAAGTGTACGAGCTGTCCTACGCTTCAGACTTGACATTCACTAAACATGCATGCTGGAATTGACATGGTTGATTTTGTAACACAATCATACACATTCAAGTTTTGAAATCGACAATTGTCATTGTCATTGGAATGCAACTGGAATACACATTCTAGGGTCACACAGGTTCAAACAATACTCAGTCCGGCAGTGGGCGGAGCTTTAAAGCGATATCTGTATAGTATACAGATACAGCATAGCGATATCTGTAGGGCTATATCTGTATAGTAGGACACCCAATTGCAGGATAAATTCAAATTCTTTCATGGCTTAGACATTCATTTCCTTAATCTCCCAAACACCTACCCCAAACTTGGTCGTCTCCTTTCATTTTATGACATCCTGCCTGTAATAAGCGGGGTCAACAGTGTTATTTAAAAAAAAGAAGTTAGTAAATGGTTTTGTTACACAATCGTTAACATTTTCAGTGGAAAAATCTATATTCAGATCTGATGCTTCAAAAAAAGCCATTTTGTTGAAGGTCAAACAAAGATTTTCTTTTGAAAATGCCAATGACTTGTGATAAGTCTTCCCTCGAAAAGACGTAGATGACTAAGGTAATAGAGTTTAAGATTTCTTCAGGAATTCACGATTTTGAAATTTTGAAAAATTGGAAACTGATATTAAAAGGATTTGTTGTGTTGTGCGTTTTTATTTCCTCATTTTCATTTGGATTGATGCTATGAAGTGTTCTTGCTTATACCACTTTCATAGATACAATGTACAATTGATAGAACCACGAATTTGGACCATTTTGAGAGTGCAATAAGTATATATTTTACACTGAATAGTTCATACGCACGGGATTAAGTTTTTCAAAATATGTAATTTATAATAAAATATTTGTGTATTTGTAGTATTAATATACTCATCAAAGATTCCAGGCTTTAAATTAAGGCATAAGGACCTGTGATCACTATTTGTAAATGTTCTTTGTGTAATGAAATGTTTTATGACATTTTGTTAACAAGGAAATGTTTTTGATTGACAATCGTGTCTTTATACATCAAACACATTTAATGTTTGAAGAGTATGAAAATTGAATTGATGTGTTATACCCTTTTCAACTGCGTTTCATAGGTTTTATAGTTTTTACGTAAGTTGTTTCCCTATATATACGGATAAGTAGTAGTTTGCAGACATAAATCCCGCCGCAAACTGTGTGTGTTCATTTATGAAATATAGATGAACATGTAACATTTCATGTAAGATGGAAGATATTATGATCGGTGATTGTTTGTCCTTTTTTAATAATAAATGATTTGACTTAAGTTGATATATACCGACCAATATGTCAAGAAACGATAAATATTGTTTACAGTGAATTAAGATATTTGAAAATACTTTATTCAACATGATTTTTTTTCTTCTTAACTAGATGATAGCTAATTTAAATAAATGAAGGTTTAAGTTATCGTAATTTTCTGTTATTTTTGTTGTTGTGTTGCTGCATCATTGACATAAACCTATTTTATTCTTATCTAATGCCATTTCGTTAAGTAACGGTATTTGTTTTTAAATTTACGTTTTGCTTTAAAAGTTTACGCATGTACTGTATTTTGTTGATTATAAGTAGTGACATACGAATTAGAGTTTTTTGGGGCAGATTTTTGTATTATGAAAATATTTTATAATAATTAAATTAAGTTCAGAAAGATTTTGTATTGCATATTGGAAACTTACAGTGGTGCAAATGACATATTTGAATAATGTAACATAATTTATTCGATTTTTTAAAAGACTTTTACTGGAAGAATCTATTCTGATCAGCTTTAATTTTTCAAAAACGATTTTATTTTATTTGAGCGTCAGGGATGAACCTTTTGAAGACGAAACGCACGTCTATTGTACAAAATTATAAGCCTTGTGGCTTTAGTAAGTTTTTAGCCATGTTCATCAGACCCCGTATCAAATTTCTGAATACTATTTAGGAAAGTCTTAATATTATTGTTTCAAATGACACAAATATTTCACAGACTCTTTCATCTTGCAAAAGTATTAAAACATCTGACTTTTTTCATTTAACACAAGTATTTCCCACTCGAAACAAAAAAAAAAAATGGCCAACGAAGATACAAATGTCTTCTGTTAGGGAGGGATAACTCTTACCAAAAAACAAACCCGATTCAAACAAAACATTCTCTTAAACTGACATTATCAAAATTCTTGATTTCTTGATTGACGACATATTTTTTTAGGATCTGCTTACCCTTCCGGAGCACCTAAGATCACCCCTAGTTTTTGGTAGGGTTCGTGTTGTTTATTCTTTAGTTTTCTATGTTGTGTCATGTGTACTATTGTTTTTCTGTTTGTCTTTTTCATTTTTAGCCATGGCGTTGTCAGTTTGTTTTAGATTTATGAGTTTGACTGTCCCTTTGGTATCTTTCGTCCCTCTTTTTACGTTCGGAGGACATGTGTTTAAACATAAACTCGGCATCACCATGAGTACCAACTGTGCCCTCTTCTTGCCGACTTGTTCTTTTATTCATATGATAATGAATTCAAACAAGAACTTCTTAGGAAGAAAGAAAAGAAGTTAGCATCATCCTTTTAATCTAGTTTCCGCCATATATATTATGTTCACTCACTTAATAATTCAAAATTTGGTGACTATGTTAAACGCATCTATCCCATCGACCTTGAGATAAAAGATATACTATTTAAAGTTAAGTTCTGGAAATTGACAATGAGTGTCGGTTCAATTCAAAATCTTACAATAAAAGGGATAATTTCAGCTTCCCAATTGTGAACTTACAATTTATATGTAACAACATTCCGGCAGAACCTAAATTCGATATATTTATCTCCCAATTGACAAGATATTCTAGTGCTTGTAATTCCTATCATGATTTCCTTGATAGAGAGCTGCTGCTCAGAAAAATGCTATTAAACCAGGAGTTCCAAGTGGTGACAAAATATTCATCCTTTCGTAATAATTACGGACTCCGACAAATTATGGAATATCCGTTTAATAGATGACAACAGATATGTCCCCAATGTCGGAACTACAACCATGTCCCCTTTTCCAGAATACAACCAACCGAATAAAATGATTACCGGGTATGTACTTACATGAGTAACACAACCGGTGCCACAAATGGAAAAGGGTCTTCTTGACCTTCCAGAGCATCTGAGATCTCTTCGTTTTTGATGGGAATCGTGTTGCTCAGTCTTTAGTTTTCTATGTTATGTATTGTGTATTATTGCTTTTCTGTTGGTCTTTTTCTTTTTTAGCCATTGCATTGTCAGTTTATTTTTCGATGAGTTTAAATGTACCTTTGGTATCTTTCGCCTCTCTCCTATATCTATATGTATAGCGTATTTCATTTGTGTTAATACATTTCTGACAAGTAAAAAAGACTGTTAACGAAGACGCTCTGTTAATTGTTTTGTAAATGGTTTCAACAGTCCTATATAATCAGAAGGAGAGCTGCTAAAATTGCAAAATCTCATACTTTACTTGAAATATTTACGAATTTCGTACAAATATGTCAGATATATCACATATATACAGACTCTTTGGATTTTTGTTATTGGCTGTTAAACAAGATATAAAAATATGTCCTTATTCGTATGTTGTAACATTTAAACAGTCTTTTGATATTTTTAAAGGTATAACATTTGATGTGAAAAATTTAGAATGGTGTACAAAAGGTTGTACTTGATTATTAATACATATGCAAATAAACTTAGAATTCAAGGACGCGGGTATGTAAACAAGTTGGTGAAATAAATGGAGCAATAAAAGCCAAACAAAGGTTGTCAAAGTGGCTTGGTTGATCGGAGGTTTGAAAGAAAATAATTGTCTAGATTTTGCAATACAGAATCGTTAATCTTGCTGTTATTTGTAAATTTTAAATTATCTATATCAATATAAAAAAGAAGATGTGGCAGGATTGCCAATGAGACAACTCTCTAGAAGAAACTAACATCATACAGCAATTAACAACTTTATGTCACCGTAATGGGTGGTTTAGTAATATGCTAATCATATGACTTTGACTAATCCTGATATGCAAGAAATAAAAAGTAGATACGAGACATTTCAGTCTTAGATGCATGATTTTTGTTGTTGTTGTAATTGGCTTTTGAACTTGCTGTAAGTAACTGCGAGTTCGTTAAGATCTGTACTTAGTGTCTTTTTGTTGATGGGATGTACAAGTACCCTGTCACGTTCAGATGTTTTTGTCATTTGTTCCATCTGATAAGATAAGCTTTTTCCAACTGATTTTTATAATTAGTTCTTATGTTGTAAAGTTACACAACTACCCCGGGTAACGGGAGGTTTGGGATCCCGCTGTTAATCCCCTATTCTGTGCGAATTTGCCTGTCCCAAATCAGAAACCTGTTATTCACATTCGAAGTTTGTTGTGGTGTTACGTAACATATTTGGTTTTCGTTAATTTTTTGTACATTAATGAGGCCATTAGTTTTCTCGTTTGAATTGTTTTACATTAATGATTTCAGGACCTATTATAGCTGACTATGCAGTATTTGCTTTGTTCATTGTTAAAGGCCGTACGATGACCTATAGCTGTGTTATTTGGTCTTCTGTGGAGAGTTGTCTCATTGGCAATCATACGACATCTTATTATGTCTACGACAGGTCAAGCTATTTTAATAAATGAATGCCCTAAAGGCTATTTGTTGCATCTGACTAATATGATAGGTAATGTATCTAATTTTCTCGATTCAGAAATGATACAAAATCTGCAGTCACCAATGATTAAACAAAAAAAGTTGAATTAATGAGATAAAATTTCTAGTTTGACTACATATTATAAAAAAACAAGTATGCTCCATAGTTTGTCAAATTGAAAATGGCTGTCCTTTAGGTAGCATAATTTAGATTCATTAATTGATTGGTAGCGTTTAATGCAACTTTGGGAAATCTTTGTGAATATAATGGTGGATAGTTTCATTGGCGAGGAAGCTGGAGTGAACGGAGTTATAAACTTACCTTCCGGAGAAAAGACTAGCAAGCCTTGTTAATTAAGATAAGCGACAACAGCACATTGGACGGAGCAAGGTAAAACGCAAAACGTACATGATAAGGTAATATAATTTGAGATTTCTTTAGGAATTCACGATTTTGAAATTTTGAAAAAAATGTAAACTGATATTATAAGGATTTGTTGTGTGGTGCGTTTTCATTTCCTCATTTTCATTGGTCATTGATGCTATGAAGTGTTCTTGCTTATACCACTTTCTCAGATACAATGTACAAGTAATAGAACCACGAATTTGTATCATTTTGGAGTGAAATAAGTATATATTTTACACTAATAGTTCATACGCACGGCATTAAGTGTTTCAAAATATGTATTTTATAATAAAACATTTGTGTATCTGTAGTATTAATATACTCATCAAAATTCCATGCTTTAAATTCAAGCATAAGGACGTGTAGTCACTATTTGTAAATGTTCTTGTGTAATGAAATGGTTTATGACATTGTTATTACAAGAAAATTATTTCTCGTTGTCAATCGTGTCTTCACATCAAATCCACTTTTAAGAGTATGAAATGATATTTTAGTCTAAGTTCCATGATTTATAACTAGCTTTCAGAAACTGCGATATCTCTCAAGTCTGTACTTCATGTCTTTTTGTATTCCTCTGAGTTGAAGTTCTGGTTTATTGAATTGATGTGTTATACCCTTTTCAACTGAGTTTTATAGTGTTTACGTAAGTTGCTACCCTATAGATACGGATTAGTGGAAGTTTTAGCGTCTGCAGACATAAATCTCACCGCAAACTGTGTGTGTTCATTTATGAAATATAGATGAACATGTAACATTTTATGTAGGATGGAAGATATTATGATCGATAATTGTTTGTCCTTTTTTAATAATAAATGTTTTGACTTCAGTTGATATATATACCGACTAATATGTCAAGAAACGATAAATCTAGTTTACTGTGAATTAAGATAATTGAAAATTTATTGGACATGATTTTTTTTCTCTTCATAACTAGAAAATAGCTAATTTAAATAAATGAAGGTTTAAGTTATTGTAATTTTATGTTTTGTTATTTTTGTTGTTGTGTTTCTGCATCATTGACATAAACCTATTTTATTCTTATCTAATGCCATTTCATTAAGTATCGGTATTTTTGTTTTGTTTTAATTTTTGCTTAAAATGTTTACGCATGTACTGTATTTTATTGATTATAAGTAGTGAATAAACTCAACGTAGATACCAGGACTAAAATTTTGCACTTACGCCAAACGCGCGTTTCGTCTACAAAAGACTCATCAGTGACGCTCGAATAAAAAAATGTTAAAAAGGCCAAATAAAGTTTTGTTAACAGTTTATTTATTATTATGAACATATCAATGATGACTCAAGTTAGACATACCAATTAGAGTTTTTGTGGGCAGATTTTTGTATCATGAAAATATTTCATAATAATTAAATTAAGTTCCGAATTTTCATTAGTTAAATACATATCTGACAACTAAATCAAGACTGTAAACGAAGACGCTCTGTTGATTATTTTGAAAATGGTTTCAACAGTCCTATATAAACAAAGGGAAAGATGCTTAAAATTGCAAAATATCGTACTTTACTCGAAATATTTATAAATTTTATACCAAAATGTCAGATATATCACATAAATGCGGACTCTATTGAACTTTTATTTTTTGGCTGTTCAACAACATATATGTGATATGTCCTTATTGGTATTTTGTAAAATTTCAAGTCTTTTGATTACTTTAGAAATAATTTTTATAGGTTAAAAAATGATGTGATAATTTTAGAATGGTGTAAAAAAAAAGTTGTACTTGATTATTTACACATATGCAAATAATAAATGTAGCAATAATAGCAAAATGAAGGTTGTCAAGGTGGCTTTGTTGATCGGAGGTTTAAAAACAAATAATTGTTAAGAAGTTGGAATACAGAATATATCGTTAATCGTACTGTTATCCGTAAAAATTGAAATAATCTAAATCAATGGCTTGTTTGGTTATATGCAAATCATATAAAAAATGTTGATGTACGGTGTGTCTGGTTTGTCTCTGAAAGTCTGAAAGTAAAAGATAAAATGTTTTGATGTTTGAAAAAACGATAAGTAGGTACTTTTAACTAATCTTGTGATGTAAGAAATACAAAGAAGACTCGAGGCATTCAATTGAAATTCTCTACATTAATGGCTTGGATAGTAATATGCAAATCATATGACAAAATTGATTTAATGAACAGTGTGTCAGATATGTCTCTGAAAGTCTGAAAGGAAAAAATAAACCTATTCTGATATTTGAAAAAAAACGACACGTAGGTACTTTAAACTTATCTTATTATGTAAGAAATACAAAGAAGAAACGAGACGTTTAGTCTAAGATGCAATATTTGTTTTTATATTAGTTGTTATTGGCTTTGAACTAGCTGTCAGTAATTGCGAGTACTCTCATATCTGTACTTAGTGTCAGTTTGGTGTTGGGATTAATGTACCCTGTTACGTTTACATGTTTTTATCCTATGTTCCATTTGATAAGTTAAGCCTTTTTCAGCTGATTTTTATAATTCGTTCCTATGTTTTAAACACTAGTGTTCAAGTTTAGGGAAGGATTGAGTTTCCGCTAACATGTTTAACCCCGCCACATTCTGTATTCATGTGCCTGTCCCAGGTCAGGAGCCTGTAATTCAGTTTCGTCGTTTGTTGCTGTGTTACATATTTGTCGTTCGTTCATTTTTTTGTAGGTTGATTAGTCCGTTAGTTTTCTCATTTGAATTATTTAACATTTGTTATTTCGGAGTCTTTTATAGCTGTTTATGCAATATTTGCTTTGCTTATAGATGAAGGTGACTTATAGCTGCTAATGTTTGTGCCATTTTGTCTCTTGTGGAGAGTTGTCTCATTGACTATCATACCGCATGTTCTTTTTTATACGATAGGTGAAACTATTTTAATAAATGAATGTCTTAAAAGCCATTTGTTGTATCTGGCAAATATTATAGGTCATTGATCTAATTTTCTCGATTCAGGAATGAGACAGAATCTTCAATCACCGATACAAAAAAGTTTAATTGATGAGGTGAAAGTCCCATATTGACTATATATCATTAATACAAAAGTCTGCTCTATAGTTTGTAAAATTGAAAATGATTGTCCTTAGGTAGCATAATTTAGATTCATTAATTGATTGATAATGTTTAATGCAACTTTGGGAAATCTTTGCAAATATAAAGCATATAGTTTCATTGGCTGGAAGCTGGAGTGACCGGAGAGATACACTTACCTTCGGGAGAAAAACTAGTAATCCTTGTTATTTAAATCAGCGACAACAGCACACTAGAAGGAGCAAGGTAAAACTCACAACCCCAGTGTTGTACATTTGTAGATGAACTACTGAAACCAGTCCCAACCAAACCTCCAAATAATAAAGAATAATAACTAGTTGCCTAACAAATATAACTATACTATGGACTTTCAGTTTTGAATTTTCTTCGGAGTTCGGTATTTTTGTTATTTTACTTTATCATGCTTATTTCATAAATATGTATTCAAATAGGAAACTTAAGCGGCTGCAGATATGACATTTTGGAAAAGATTTGACTATCTAGTTGTATGAGGGTTTGGGCAAAATGTTAAAAGTTAGACTTTGCTAGGTCACATTTTAATTTTACAGCATATTCAATTTTAGACAAGATTATTTTTTTTCTATTCTTTTAAGGCTTAGACATTCATTTCCCTAACCTCCCAAACTCATACCCCAAATTTGGTCGTCTCCTTTTATGTTATGACATCCTGACTGTAATCAGCTGGGGAATCAGTGTTATTTAAAAAAAAAAACAGGTTGAAAATGATTTTGTTACACAATCGTTAACATTTTCAGGGGGAAAAATCTATATTAAGATCTGATGCTACAAAATCAGCCATTTTGGCTGAAGTTCAAATAGAGTCTTCCCTCAAAAATACGTACATGACTAATGAAATTTCAGATTTCTGCAGGAATTTACGATTTTGAACTTTTGAAAAAATTGTAAACTGATATTAAAATGATTTGTTGTGTGGTGCGTATTCATTTGCCTCATTTTCATTGTTCATTGTTGCTGGGAAGTTTTCTTGTTTATGCCCCTTTCTCAGATACACGGTACAAGTTATATGATAGAAATTATTTTAAATTAAGGAATGTATCTCCCTCATGCAAAGCTCTGATTCCTTTCACGGATTTGGCTATACTTTTTGGATCTTTTGGATTATAGCTCTTCAACTTTTATATAAGCTTTGGATTTCAAATATTTTGGCCACGAGCATCACTGAAGAGACATGTATTGTCGAAATGCGCATCTGGTGCAAGAAAATTGGTACCGTTAATTTTATTATAGAACCACGAATTCGGACCATTTTGGAATGAAAAAAGTTTATATTTTACACTGAATAGTTCATACGCATGGCATAAAGTTTTTCAGAATATATAATTTATAATAAAATATTTGTGTATTTGTAGTATAAATATTCTCATCAAAGACACCAGGCTTTAAATTCAAGCATAAGGACATGTGATCACAATTTTAAGTGTTCTGTGTGTATTGAAAACGTTTTATGACATTGTAATAACAATGAAATGTTTTCTGATTGTCAATGGTGTCTTTACATCATACCCATTTGATGTTTTTTAAAGACTATGAAACGATATGTAAGTCTTTGCTCCATGATTCTGTATTACTGTTTGTGTTCCTCTTAGTATATGTTCTGGTTTATCAAATTGATTTGTTGAGTTTTTACTGAAGTTGTTATCCTATAGATATGGAATAGTGGAGGTCTTAGCGTCTGCAGACACGTTGAATCCCGTCGCAAACTGTGTGTGCCTGTTAAGGGATGAGAGCCTGTGTTTGTGGTTGTGTTTGTTGTTGTATATCGTATTTGTTTTTCGTTAACATGATTAAAGATTAATCAAGCCGTCAACTTTCTCGTTTGAATTGTTCTACAAGTTTTATTTGGAGCATTTAAAGGCGTGCCGTGACCTATAGATGTTAACTTCTACGTTACTTGGACCGTGCAATCATTTCACTTCTTATTTCTATAGATTGATGTTTTGGGGTAAGAAACCAAAATGGAATGGAATTCCAAGAAAAGACAAGTGCTATCTGTATGATCAATATTTAATTGAGAAACCTGTTTTGATGAAAATCTAAGTTGATTTGAAAAAAATGTTAAAAACAAATTAAAGGTGACTATCTGAATTTTATCATAACTGAATATTCTAGCTTTTTTTTACTTATTAATTAAATCCTTACATTTGACATCAATGCCCCAAACTACCAAACAACCTGGCATTCTAAAAGATGAATGTAGCTGTAAAGTTTTTATGAAAATTCAAGTTGATTTGAAAAAGATGTAGAAATAATTCAAGGTGACTATCAGAATTTAGTCCGAACAGAAAACTCTAGCTTATGTTTTTTAACCTTTACTAAAGTAAAACATAACCCTTATTTGATGGTTGAAAAACAATGATAGGTTGAACTTTGATTAATCTTGACATGTAAGGAATACAAAGAAGGGACGATATATAAAGCCATATTAATAAATGGGTGTCTTGAAGGCCATTTATTGCATTTGGTTTATGTTATATGTCGGTGACCTAATTTTCTTGATTCAGGATTGACATAGAATCTCCCATAACAAAATACAAAATATTTTGATTAATGAGATGAAATTTACACTTTGTATACATATTATGTTAAGAAATAAGTTAGCTCTATAGGTAGTAATATGCAAAAATGTGATCCTTTAGGTAGAAAAACCTAGATTTATTAATTAATTGGCAGTGTTATACGCCTCTTAAAGAAATGTTTGTGAAATTTATAAATACTAGCGGCTAGTTTTATTGGTAGGTGAAGTTTACTATCATTCGGGAGAAAAACTATCAATCCTACTTAATCAAAGATCAGCCACAAACGTATTTGAACGAGCCGGTTTATAACTCACAACCCCAGTGTTGTAGATGAACTTCCGAAACCAGTCCTTCGCCGATGCTCAGAGTAATTTAAAAATACGTAGATATTTATTCAACTATGCCACTAAGGTGGCTGCAGATATAAAAATTCCGGAAAAGGGATGACTATCAAATTGTCTGAGGGTGGGGATGAAATGTTACAATTAGCTTAAATTGCTAGACCACACTATCATTTCCTGCATTTCGTTGGACAGAATATTCAATTATAGGAACAAGATTTTTTTTCTCAATTTTTTCGAGTCTTGGGTATTTATTCTCAAATCCTCCTCCCCAATAAATACCTTAAACTGGTCGTCTCCTTTCATGTTTTGAAATCCTGCAATTATGAAGCGGAGCATCCGATTGGTTATTTTTTACACAATCGTTAATATTTAAGATTGCCGAAAATTTATGTTTAGTGATAATGCTGCGAAAAAAGCAATTTTATTGAAGGTCCAATAGTGATTTTCTTTGAAAATGCCAATGACTTTTTATTTGTGTTCCCTCCGCTTCTCGTAAAAACTGGCAATGGCTTAGGAAATGTAGTTGAGAGTTTCTGAAGGAATTCATGATTTTAATCTTTTAAGAAAGTAAATTCGTATAAAATTATTTATTGTATGTTAAGTAACAGAAATATATGCTGTGTCTGAGAGGTCGATATAGGTGTCTGTAGGTCATCGTTAGGACAACAGTTTGAACTATAATAATATTGATATTAAAGAAAAAGCAGATGTGCTATATAATCATTTCGTGTACGTAAATGCCTGCAGATGGTCTTAAAATAACATGATATATGGTTCGCTTTTTTTATTTGATAAGGTTACGAAAACAGCTGCCGTATTTAGTGTGATAATGAGGTCTTCGGTATAATTTGTTATACACTATTTATAGAATATTTTCGGTCTGGGTTAATTGTAAGCTTGAGCTAATTTTAATTGGTCATTGTTGATGTGAAATTTCTTGCGTATGTCATGTTCTCAAACACAATGGACAGTCAAGGTGTAGAAAAATACATTTGGACCTTGCAGGATGTAATTACTGTGCATTTCACATGCAATAGTTCATACGCATGACAGTAAATATTTGGATACTTGTAGTATAAATATAACCTTAAAGAAAGCAGGCATTAAATTAAAGCGTAAGGACCTGTGATTACAATTTTAGATTTTGTTTACGATAATCAAAAAAATATATGACATTAAAATAGTGTTGTGTCTGTTTTACAGATCAGGCATTTAATCATTATATTGACTCAGTGCTTGAAGTTCAAAATGTTCTCGAAACAACAAATCCAGTATTTAATTTGGTTGATTTCTGTAATCATACTCGAATGTTTTATAATCGTAAGCCAAAAAGTACCTGTTTTGTTCTTCCGGACCTCCAAAAGACAGCGAAACCCTTTATTCAATTAAAGGATTAGGATAAAGAGTAATACTGAAAGAAGGAGGTCTGTTTTATATCTTGATTGTGTCCGCGTTATTGGCAAAGATGAACGACTTCAAACTAGAATATGTGACAATTAAACCTGATGTTTTCAATTTTTCAATTATCGACTTTCCATCGTATGGCTTATACATATATCCGTTTATGCGTTACACTGGAGCATATTTATAAATCACAAAATGTATGCGATTTTCATTAACATACGTAGAGATTGTCTGATACGATGTGTCGGTGCTTCAACTCACTAGCGACATGTTTTCGCGGTCTTAGGTATTTACATACCAGTAAAGTCGTCTAATATGTAGTCACCCAAATATGCCCTATTAGCAATGTAACATTTTGACTTACTTGTATAACTTCGCATGGTGGGTGATTTGTGTTAACAGAAGACATGTACCCTAAAACGCACCAGGCCTTGAAGTCATAAAACTTTCGAGTTTATTGTACTCATACTCCAAAATCGACCAATCAAAATACTGGATTTTATGCTTCGAACATGGTTTTGGTGCTCCGAGCACTGAGCAAAGTTTTATTACTTCACACACTGGTCTCGCAACTTTTGGAGTTCATGCGATGCACGCAGTTTTTGTTTGGCACCTTAATTTGTGTTTTTATATAAGAATAACACTATAAGAACATCGGTATACTACTGTCACCTTAATAAGCATCCATCGACACTCCTTAATTAGCATCCATCGACACGCCTTAATTAGCATCCATCGACACGCCTTAATTAGCACCCATCGACACGCCTTAATTAGCATCCATCGACACTCTTTTTTCATTAACGCACTCAAGTTTATTTAGATTTCAATTTATATTCTCCCAGCACTTTAAATTAATGGAGCTAAATAATGCAAATACATAGGATTTTCTACCCCTTGAATAAATTACTAAGCTCTATTTGGCAATTTATTATTAAATCCTCTTTGACTTCGTACTTTATTTGGCCTTGTAAAAACTAATCCTATTTGATTCCAGTACCAATGATAAAACTTTTGTAAAGGAAACTCGCGGCTGGCGTACATAATTATATAAGCCTGATATTTTTGATAATAACTTGTATTTTTATAATCAAGTACTAATATTTAACAATATGTATTAGATATATTAGACTTATTAATTTTCCAAATTACATATATATATTTGATGTGAAATAACAAATTCAACGCAGTCCTGTTTATCAATCACATAAGAAATCGATTTTTTTCAGTATTCTGTTTCTTTTTCTTGAAATTTTCTGTAAAATAAAAGAAATTGTCAACGCTTTATTCAACAAATACTTATCTCTCTAAAAGAGATAAGTAATATAAGAGAGGCGAACGATAACATATTGATATAAGTCGAAGATATATCGACAACTTCTTTGGCAAAATCGAAAAAAGACCAAGAGACAAAAAACCGTCAACAAAACACAACATAGAAAACTATTACCTGAGAACACAAATTAGTTAATCATTACAGTAAGCCAGTGTATCAACTTCATATTATTCTTTTTGCTGTGATAATTACTTTTGCGATAACGTGGCGGGTGACGACTGTTTACGTTTCCGACTCAACTTAGTAAGTTAAACATAAAAAAAATTATATTGATTTTCGCCATTATGAATTTAGTCCTTCCAGTGTTTGTCTGTTTTGAAAGGAGTAGGTCATGTAAGGGCCGATTTTGGCCTCAAATTTCAGGTTCATCTAACGAAAGTTTTTGGACACTTTTTAAACATTTAGGTGTCTATTTCAATTGATTCGATTAGTTTATGTGAAAGATTTTAACTGATTTAGTCATTAAACACGCTCTGATTCAAGCTTAAATATGAAAAATCTATCAAATATGCCAAAAAACGTCATTTTTCAGATGGTTTTTGTCAAAAATGAAAGTGGCCGCATCCGTGTTCATCCTCAACCTTTATATATGTTTTGTATTATCATCAAATACAACTTACATTTCAAGATTATGAATGAACACGAATGCGGCCACTTTCATTTTAGACAGAAACCGTCTAAAAATTAACCAAAATGCTAAAATTTTGAAGATTTCAGTAATTTAGCATGACTTAATGATGCTTAAACGCGATATTTAGGCATTTTATTGTCAAAAACAGCTCATATGTATCTAGCAGAAGCATTTTACTTTCAAAATATAGCTTAAAGATTACATTTTCACAATTTTCTAAAACTGCTATATTTTGGGGCCAAAAAGGGGTCTAACTGAACCTTCTCCTTTGGACTAGCATTATTACTAAAATTCTTAGCTTAAATAAATTTTGAACAATACAGCCAGTGTTTATAAATGATAACAGTACATGAACTTTGGTTAAATTTAGCAGCAAGTGTGTATTATTTCATATTGTTAATATCCAAAACTGTACAAATATGCATAGATATAACTAAGCTTTTAGTTTCTTAAAAGTGTCTATAAGGTTAGATTAAGATACTCGTTCTCTCCTGCACTCCTATGATATGCAATTTCTTTAAACATAATTATTTACTAAGAAGAAAATAAAATCACTTGTTTCTAAATTAATTCCTACATATTTTCGTAACAAGTTACATTTACCTGTTCTTAACGATGTTTAACATTTCAAACTTTGAACCTGTCCAATTGGAGCAGTTTGTAATCCAAGCTGATTACCATTGGAGTCGGAACAGAAACATACTGATCCAACACACTTGTACTTCTGGTAGCTACCGTCATTGGTACAATAGAAGAGTTTTCCGATTAATCCGCTAGCCATATACTCTGTTAGATCACGGGCGCATTCTGAAATATTAAGTGTTATAACCATTGTAAAATATAAAGGGAACTATAGTCGACATACTGCAAAATCTTATTATATGAATTGAAAAAAATTAATGAATTGTTATATATTTCATATGTCATAAACAGACATGATAGAAAATGCAAAATTTTCCTTTTAATATTGAAAGAAGAAATAAAGAGTACAAGTCCACTCAATTGACCTCTGTCATAATCCTATCTGGCTTAAAAGAGCTAACAACCTATTTATATTTGTTTTTCCTAATCTTAATGACGAATTTTCAAATAAAGTTATTACGTTAAAAAAGGCACAACATACCAAAATTACAAGTTAAAAAAGAGGGAGAAATACAAGCTCTTTATTCATAATACATAAATGACATTTATAACCAAAAAAAAAAATAAAACCCTTCGTGTTTCGGACATGATGGCATATGTACTATAAATATGATATTATACTTATGTCTCTCATCTGGCTGCAATAACCACCACATGACAAGAAATGTATGAATGTTTTTAAATGTCTGGAAGCATGTCAAACCGTTTAAAGAGATATGCGTTTTAGGTAGATGAGAATTGCTAGTAATAAGAGTTAAAATCCCATTTATATATGTCATTTAATAGTACTTGTATCGGAATCAATTTAAAAATATATTATACTTTTAAATTACATGAAAAATGTATAAATTGATTTGTGAGTTTCGAAAGCTCATGATGTATTATAATATCTTGGTGTAAAGAAATAAAACTGAATAGAAAGTTATACTTACGACAAGTTTGTCCACTGGACTCCCAAACATTGGCAGTGTAACCATCAATCTTGCTTCCGTCTTTCTTTACACAATAACACCTGATAATTGAGTATATTTTATGAAAAAATGTGTGTGCTGTATTGTATACTCATATTACATTCGGATTCTTTACGACCAACGTATTATTGCTGGGTTAGCCATATGTTGTATGAGACCATTTTGCAAACTATAATTATTAGTATCAAATATTAAAACAGTTTAGGGGTTATTGTGAAACTACCTATTCAAAGGTCAGTGAGAATCAGAAATCGATGATTACATATTTTAAAGTCCTTTGCTCGCGAGAGAGTATAAATACCAGTTCATGTCTTCCCCTTTTACACATGAGTCATCTTTGAAACGTGAAGACAGAAATAAAAAAAAAAACTATTTACACTTTTTCGCAATTCCACATGTTCGCAATTCCACATATTCTTTAAAAGATAACAACTAATACATTGTAAAAATACATAAACATAAAGTTTATGATCGGGTTTTTTCACAAGAACCATGTTACAACTATTCTTTAAAAAACTTACTGTGAACCAGAACATTGTTTTGGTGAATACATTCCATTGGTGTCACATACTGGTTTTCTAGCTCCTAAGAGGGGAACACCATTTTGCTGATTTCCAAGGTATGTTTGAAGCTCGCTTTGACATGAAGGTACTGAAATACGATTTTGAACCGTGTATATTAAAGCAATTGCATACATCTATCTGGGTTAAGGGTATGAATATAGATTGAATCCATCTAAGAAAAGGTTGGAAACCAAACCAGATCAATAACATCTGAAGGAACACTTGTAACACATCTTTTTTCAGAGTAAGTCAGGCTATTTGGTTTAGAAATTGTAAGACTTAATTTCATTTTGATATGTTCATGTTCGCCGAATGTTTGGAAAAATGAACGTCTACTTCATTTGTCTTATGTTAAGCTGTAATAAAATTGAGAAAGGAAATGGAGAATGTATCAAAGCGACAACAACCCAACCATAGAGCAGACAACAGTCGAAGACCACCAACGGGTCTTCAATGTAGCGAGAAACTCCATTACCCGGAGGCGTCCTTCAGCTGGTTCCTTAAAAATATATATACTAGTTCAGTGATAATGGACGTCATACTAAACTCCGAATTATACACAAGAAACTAAAATTAAAAATCATACAAGACTAACAAAGGCCAGAGGCTCCTGACTTGGGACAGGTGCAAAATTGCGGCGGAGTTAAACATGTTTATGAGATCTCAACCCTCCCCTATACCTCTAGCCAATGTATAAAAGTAAACGAATAACAATACAGACTACTAGCAGTTAACTGACATTCCAGCTCCAGACCTCAATTAAACCGATTGAAAGATTATGTCTTCATCATATGAATATCAGGCACAATCCCTCCCGTTAGGGTTTAGTATCATACTATCATAAAATATATGAGAAGAACATAACCCGTGCCATGCCAACAACTGTTGTTGTTTTTTTTTAAATAAATGTGTTAAGTTCCGATGCAAAGACCCTATAAGTGAATCAATATTAAAGCCAAAATATGCAATCTTTAATGACCTGACAACAGTGTCGTAACTATATCCCTTCTTAATAAGTCTTTTTAACGGTTTTGTAAGCTTTTGAGGTGAATACTGACATTTTTGTCATTCATAGTGATATTAAGATGATAACACAATATTGACTGTTGTACCCCTATTTTTGACATTTTTACTCTTTGAGTATGTTTGTTTTGTTCATGCATCGTTGACAATGTAATGGAATTTGATGCGACTGTCATACAAGTGAGAGGTTTAGCTAGCTATAAAACCAGGTTCAATCCACCATTTTCTACATTAGAAAATGCCTGTACCAAGTCAGGAATATGACAGTTGTTATCCATTCGTTTGATGTGTTTGGACTTTTGATTTTGCCTTTTGATTTTTGATTTTCCTTTTTGAATTTTCCTCGGAGTTCAGTATTTTTGTGTTTTTACTTTTTTTTTTGTGCTTTGTTAAGAATATTACCATAAAAGATTGGAACGTATATGATGTCTGCATGTTGAGTTATATTTACGAATTATTTTCTTATACCGATGATAAAATTTAGTTAATGTTTTGACTAGTTTGTAATATCGAAAACTCTGGTGTAATAATTTTTCAGTTATACATAAATTTCTCTCGCTAAACTCTAATACGTTGTTACATACACGAGCGTAAAGATGTCTTTATTCTCTCTTGGAAGAATAGTGTCTCGTAGACCTCAAAATTATTCATTTGCATGTGAACAAAATAGGAATCTTGTCAAGAATAAGCTACATCTTAGTGGAACTATATTAAAGCAATGGGTAGCATTTAAAAAAAGAGCATTAGTCTGAAAGGTGGTATAAAAACCAGCAATCATTCGTTTTATTTAAGTCGTTCATTGACTCTTTGTGGTCACCGTTGAAGAATCGGAAACGTTAATGATTTGATCTAAGGTTGGCCAAACTAAATCATGGTTACCTCTTTTCCTTTTATGCGTATTCAAAATAAATCTATTTTATACCATAAAGAAAGTCAACAAATATGTAATGAATTTCGGATCACAAGCACAGACGACCGTTTAAAAACAAATGATTTTACAGTAATACAATAACCCAAATAATTTTGATAGAAATGTTCACCAAAATAACGTGACTACACACATAAACATAGTAAGATCAGCATGATTTAAAAGTTGTACTTACATGGTTCAGGAGCAGCAACAGCGTTACCTACAGTACAAAATAAATAAAGAATATAAACAAAAATTCCAAAGATTCGCACCATGTTTACTTCAGTCGTGCTTTAACGTGAATGTAAAGGATTTAGAATGGAGGTTATACATGTATAAAGATATACAAGACATGTGACATTTTGGTATCGACAACAAAGTTGCCTTATCAGACACCTGCAAATGACTTTGGACTTAATCAAATCGTCACCTGTCGGAGAATTACATATTTACACGTGCATAGTTATACATGTACATGTAGCTAAACATGATTTTCTCACGTTTTTATAATCATATGCATATAGACAATATGTTTCAGTGACGATGCATCCTGTTTCGAGCCGAAAACAGTTACAGCTGATTTCCAAGGACAATCAACATTAATTTCATTTATCCTGTAATTGATCGAATTCTGAACGATTACGACTGTCGAGACATATACTTCAACCGGGTGAGATGCTGATCCAGTGATTTAAAATAAAGGGGAGGGTATTCCAAAAAACGCAATGCATATGATGAAAAAAGGGGGAGGGTTAAACCATATGTCCTCATACAAGAGAATTAGTTGTCAAAAAAAAGTGGGGTTTCAATCCAAGATCACTCTCCTCACCTGGATCCGCCAATGTGAGTCTTATGTGTTCTCTACGTAATACGAAATATGACTAAAAATGTATGTTTGTCATCTAAGTCTGTGATAGGTGCATTAACTGTACATTATAGATGTGTACTGTATTTCCATTAACATACATGTAGGTGAATGTGTTATAGGATATTTAAGCAGGTTAAAGTGTTGACTTACCATGGACGCAGGTAAAAGTTTTGGAATCACAATGAGTTCCAGGTTCACACTCGGCAGTAGAAGGTGCTCCAAGCAAGAGTAAATTAACACAGCTTTGTCCTTCAGCTGCAAATACAAAATTTATATTCTTCTGAAATTAGGAACTTTATAAAACAGTCTCAATTAAAAAAAATTAAAAAAAAAATGTAGTTATACTCATTAATAGCAAGCATGAATAGAAATCTTAATAACAAAAATGTAAAACAAATTGGACATCACATTGCAAATTTTGCAGGGATGGTATCTCTTAAATATAATAGTCTTGCTGTCAGTCTTATTAGCTTTTTCTTATTTTTGTACCAATCCGACTGTTTTTAATTGTTTTTCATCTTGATTAAGTTTCGAATTTCAAGTTGTTTAATTATATCTATCGACAAATAGTGGCTAATTATTAGTATTTACATATGAGAAGATCTGGGATAAAAATTACGAATAATGGGTAAGACAGTTATTTTATGTGCCTTGCTTGCTGTTTGGTGTGAACCAAGTCTCGGCGTTAAAGGCCGTACTTTCAGTTTGACCTAAAATGGTTTACTTTTACAAATTGTGACTTTTATTGAGAGTTGTCTCATTGGCACTAATACCCCATTTTCTTATATCTTATTTTAGCTCAATAACTCAATAAAGAATATTCAGTTGACAGTTTTGACATGTATAAATTCTATGTATTTGTATATCTTGTTTCGATGATCATTTCTTATATAAACTCTAGTTTTTCAAAACTCTAAAATAGATTTAAAAAATCGTTCTTTGATGGCAGTTACTCGTATGCGGACATTTTGTTTTATGGTTCAGTTATTTTGCATTATATTAGGTAAATAAACTAATCATAGATACCAGGTTTAAAATTTTGCACGAGATGCGTGTTTCGTCCACAAAAAACTCACCAGTGACGCTCGAAAAGAAAAAGGTTAAAAAGGCCAAAGGAAGTACGAAGTTATAGAGCAGTGAGGACCAAAAATTCCTCAAAGTTTTGCCAAATACAGCTTAGGTAATCTTTTCATCAGGTAGAAAAAGCCTTAGTATTTAAAACAATTATGAAAACTAAAACTTTTGAAAACAGTTACTTTATAACTATGGCCATATCAATGATTATTCCTGTCAACACAGAAGTGCTGACTTCTATGCTATTTTGCTGTTGATTAATTTTGATGCTCCCGTCGTGCAACAAAAATTGTCAACTGCCTAAACACTCTTGTGACTCTTATGACATGATCAAAATAGATTTAGAAACCAATAGGCAGGTGACCATTTCATTTTAAGGCATTATATTTCTATACAGTTTTCAATATTGGAAAATAACATGTATCAAACAAATGTTGATATTTGAGATCTCTTCATTCACACTTAATTCGCAATGGCTCACCTATCTCACTATAAAGATTAATACTTATAAAGTACACGGCAACGACAACCATCTAATCATACATGTAAAATACCAATTACTGTGATGTATTTTATCAAAAGGCATCAAATATCGGAATAAAGATGAAACGCTTTTAAAACGATCGCAATGTTAGAGGTTTCTTTTTCCAATTTGATTACCACAGGATTCTTTATTCATATGTAATATGTTTTCTATGACATTTATCAACAGTAGATAATATTATATTTCCATCGATTAATTTATTCCATAAACTCTGCAAATGAACACGAACACGACATGTGGTAGATATAAATGAAATTTTATCTTCAAGAGTACTTTTGAATTTATCTAAAAGATAACGAAAACCTGTTTGCATTGTTATAATTCTTATGATTATGTTTCAGAATAACATAGTTATGGGTACAGTTCAGTATCAACATATTTAGATTATATATATATATAAAAAGAGTCCTCTAGTTAATATTGCGTAAATGTGAAGGAAATCGTCCCTAGAAGATACTTTAAATTCTGCTCGGGGCTATATATTCCTTTATACATATAAGTCTGGAACTCCGCGCAGGACTAGCTTTTACACACCACCATGCAGCTTCTAAATCTTCTAACTTTGGAACGGAGTGTTATAATATTATATTACACCTGCAACGTGTTCATCCATGCCAACAACACCAATCCCCAATGACATTCACTTATGAAATACACGCCTCTCAGATCTTGTTCTTCACTGCTACACAAGTGAAGAATTGAATCATATTTAAAGATCACAGTCTAACATTTTTATTTTTCTTCCTCTGAATTTTCATCCAAAACACTGCAACACAAGCATTTCTTACAATCAGGCAGTCAGTACTGAGCAGATTTGCTGCACCAATTATATTGTGACATAGCATTCAAAAGAACTTCGCATGAAAAAAACGGGGATACAGAAGAAAACAACATTAATAGAGGTTTCTCTCGTGCTTACAACAATAGTCGAGATACATTTAAACAGTATTAATGAAAAGGTCAACATAAGAGAGTTTCGTCGGTCGACATTTGACCATACATCTCATTCAACTGACTATAACCATCATTGAATATAACACTGTTTGATATAGGGGAAAGAATTACCCAGGAAAAACTTTGGATAAAAAATCGAATACATTGACACCAAACAAAATCAATAAAAAATGTCAAGTTTAAAGCATGTAGAGCCGTCCACAACAACTGGATGTACTGTTTCATTTAGGATTTATATACACACAACCTCGATCGTCTATTGTAAAATCTCTTGAAATTCCACATTTTAGATTTATACAAGAATTGTTATGGATTTTGATATGTATAAACTTCCAGATTTATATCAACATTAAACAAAGATAGATAAAACTCTATACTGATGAAAATAGAAAATATCGATACAAATGTTATTTTTTAAAAAGACTTTTTTCTTCTGATACTTAGCCAATTAAATATTAACCTGCTGAAAAATGCTAATTTTTGCTCTTCCCGAAATGAGAACAGTTGAACTCCTGTTTATGTGACATCATGGCAACCCACCTGTAGTGTGTCCAGCGCTTAAGATTTATCTACTCAATAAACAGCTACAATGTATTTAAAAGGAAAACTTTCGTTATGGTTGTAACTCAGAACATAGGTGTATAGATCTTGTCTGGCTATACAGTTACCGTCATGAACGATAAAGCATTGTCATTAGTCTTGCTTTCTGCACAATATAATATTTCTTATGACATTGCACAAATATTCATACTTTAAGTTAAAAAACTATATTTAATGGTTTCATAACGAGTGAGAAAAGGATGCTTCATTGCATCAATATATTCCATTGGGAGAACAAGACTGTAGTAAAAAGTATTTTGTTCTATTGATAATAGTCGTTTATATAATAAATCTGCAGGTTTGTCATAAGTCTTTAACCTAGCGGGAACCTAGTAGTACATGTAAGTCATCTGTTTGTTTACTTAACAAAAGAAATGAAATAAAAAAATGACTTCTTTCTGTTTTCTCTGTCTTTGAGTTGAACAAAAGTTGAACGAATGAACACTCCTTTTCCGACCAAAGAAAGGATAAAAGCATTCAATTTGCAATATTATTTATAATTATATCATAACAACCGCCTCCATACCATCACGCGAATAATTGAGGAAGGACACAAGACCTTCAGTCTGATTCAATAGTAAAGCTTTCTATTTCCCCAATACTATTATATGTATGTCAGTGAAAAAACACAATTAAACATTATTTCCTTTAAAACATTAAATTTTTCCTTGTTTACAAATACCTTTTGTGAATATTTCCATACATAGATAACGGATAAAGGCTTACTATGACCACATAATGTAGATATGTTCATATAATAGATAACGTACAAAGGCTATTTATGACCACTCTGTAACTGCATGATTTCATAGTACTCCTCAAATTTATGAATAGTTTACCATTTATTTTAAAGCGTTTTCAGATTTTTTATTTTATTGTTTTAAATTTTAAATACTGGCCGTTCACGTTTTCATAATTTTAGCAGATACGAATTTATTTATAAAGGTCCTTCTGAATACTTTAGTTTCCAGCTGTCTACTTGAACATAGATATGCAGAAATATATAGTATGGTTGCCAGAGTCAAATTGGTGTGGGTTAATTTTTATGTTTGAAGGTCACTGTAAATCCATCAACAAGGAGCAAACCCATACGGCATTTTAAGCTATATAAAAACCTTGAAATTACAAAAAAAATCCAATTTCTTTTTCAGATCCAAAGATCCAAATATCCATGCAGTATTAGAGAGAATACAAAAAAAATCATTTTTTTGATATAGTTTAGTAGAGCCTTTATCACATGTTGTCGTCAGGTTTGGTGACAACCTAACACTGCACATGGAATCATATTCATAGAGCATCTACAATCGGTCAAATTCCAGTTTTGGAAACTTCTTCATGTTTCCAAAGAGCCAGAATATAGAATACCCCGGAATCTGGCGACTATATTTCTACAGAAAGACATTTCAACACGTATTGCTGTCTCGTTTGAACAAACTTGGTAAGCAGTTCAAACCAAATTATGTGCTGACACAAAGAAAATTGGGATGCATTTTCTGTGTCAGATCGGATCCGCACTTATGATATCTATAGCTAATACTTAGCAGTAAACAGTAGGGACTATCGGCCTACATGTATGACTTGTATTGACTTGACTATATTGACGTATATAAGATAAATAATTTGTAGATAACACAGGCCGTTCAGTCACCTGTTTGTACAAAGTATAAATCAAAGGATTGTGGTTTGAACGAAAACAATTTAAGAAATTCTCACATCGTTTGTATTCAATCATATCCGTTTGTGTCCTCCTTTTTATCATAAATAACGACGGCATTAGTATGACGCATGTTAAATTTGGGAGTCATAGTGAAAAAGTTATAAATGTTTGAAAAATTCGACGAAAAGAATTGTTGATCAATCTATGTGTTTGAAATGAAGACATAATAAGTTGTTGTCTATTTGATACGTTCCCAATTTCCATTCTCAATTTTATAATAAGTACCTATATGCTGGATACAGGCGTCACAACATCCACAATACCCTCCATTCTTTGAAATTCTTCCGAGGCAGTTTGTTTCTGTTACAGCGGCACATCTTACAAGCATACATGCATTCTGTGGACACTGTATCATAGCCTGCGAGGACACCGCAAACAATAAAATAACTATTAAGGTTTTCATTTTCCTTGTTGACTGTTCTATATGTTTAGATAAAATGACGCATATCATTGAATCTTAGTATCTTATACTGTCTGTCAAGTGTTACGTGGGATACAACAGATTTGGCAGTCATTTTTGGAATTCCAAAGTGTAAAAGGACGTGTTTTGTATACAGCTTAAAGTGGAGTTGTTGAAATAGTAAATAGTTGGAAACAATATTTATAAAATAAAACTGAATATGTCAAATGTAACACAAAGAATTACTCTAAATGACACGGAAGTTGCGTATTAATAGAAGTCTATTTTATGATATATTTTTTTTAAAGTTTCATGTTCCGCAATGTGCGTCAATTGTGTTTAATTGTTACTTTTATCAAGGCAAAAATAACAATGCATGCATTTCTTTTCTGATCGTACCAAAATATGCAAAACAAAGCAAAAAAAAAAAAAAAAAAAAACCAAAAAAAAAAACCACTAACGCAAAAAACTGACAAAAACGAAACAACCCTCCCTAAAACAAAAATATTTTGAAATCATGTTGAAGAGACAAAGTAGATATTGTAGCAGCCCTCCAATCATATTATAATTTTCCCGCTTCTGTTTTCATTGACTTTTCATTGATTAAGATCTTACGCTATATAGCGTTTCTGTCAACGTATCATTAAAAATATGAATTTTGTCAAAGAAGAGATTTAAAGGCATGTCATAACAACTAGTTTCTAACGCCACTAATAGTACAGGTACTGGAATTGCATATACATCTTTCAAAATCGTATTTTTACAGAAGAAACAATGCAGCAAAATATCATCAGTGACATTGTTATCTCGTTTTTGTTTATTGACCCCATACATGTATAAAATTGAGAACAGAAAAGGGGAATGTGTCAAAGCGATAACAACCATAGAGCAGACAACAGCCGAAGGTCGCCAATGGTCTTCAATGTAGCGAGAAACTCCCGCACCCGGAGGCGTCCTTCAGCTGGCACCTAAACAAATATGTATTAACTAGTTCAGTGATAATGGACGTCATACTAAACTCCGAATTATACACAAGAAACTAAAATTAAAAATCATACAAAACTAACAAAGGCCAGAGGCTCCTGACTTGGGACAGGCGCAATATTGCAGCGAGGTTAAACATGTCTGTTGTATGTATTGCCTTATTCTCTCAGGACTCCAACACAAATATAATTTATATTCTAATTCGACAACCCATACAATAGATATAGGAAGATGTGGTGTGAGTGCCAATGAGACAACTCTCCATACAAATAACAATTTAAAAAGTAAACCATTATAGGTTAAAGTACGGCCTTCAACACGGAGCCTTAGCTCACACCGAACAACAAGCTATAAAGGGCCCCAAAATTACTAGTGTAAAACCATTCAAACGGGAAAACCAACGGTCTAATCTATATAAACAAAACGAGAAACGAGAAACACGTATATATTACATAAACAAACGACAACTACTGTATATCAGATTCCTGACTTAGGACAGGTGCAAACATTTGCAGCGGGATTAAACGTTTTAATGGATCCAAACCTTCTCCCTTTTTCTGAAACAATAGCATAACATCACAACAAAGAAAAACATACGATAAAATATCAATTGGCAGACTTAACTCAATCAAAAAACGTATGATTAATCAATGAACGAATAAATTTGATCTGCGATATCTGAATACAAATGCACAGTTAATTAAATATTAGATACAAGTCTGATTTGTCATGATTTTGCAGTTCATATCAAAAGGGAGGAAAATTATTTGAACAGTCAAAAGGAGATGTGTAGTATACGTAAATCTAACAGTTACCCAACGTAAAAAAAAACAAGCCCAAAATACAAAGAGATTTCGATAGGAAAACATGTAGCTCTCAACAATAAACAGGTGTCCGCATAATATGAAAAATAAAATGTGAAAAAACAAAATGACAGCTAGACGACAGCCACATAAAGAATGTGTCGGAGTTGAACATGTTTGCTGGCGCCAATCCCTCCCTTAACCTAGGACAGTGGTGTAACATAAAAAAAATGATTATGAAAAATCTATTTGAACACCCCATTTTCTCTGTTCTTTATTTTTTGCCCATTTTTTCTGTGGTAAACTATAGGCCCATTATTGTATATTCTGTTGCAATATACCGCATTCAGACCGGCAATAAAATATCCTGTGGAAAAAGTCTTCGTTTACACTCCTTGTTTCTTCAGGTGGTAGAGGGGTTCTTCCTCTATCTTGGATTTATTTTGACATAGCAAAATTTGTCTAGATCTATAATGGCATACGCACATTTCGAGAGTGGTATGTAATGTATATACTACACATGTGTTTGAATTTCATATTAATATTAAGGAAACTATGTGATTCATTATATTTACGGAGCCCTGTATTTAACAATCACATAATATATGTGTTTGTTTATTTTTTTTCAAACTTTGCCAAATAAGGGGAGATTACTCACAAATAAGGGAAAATAACTCAGATAAAGTTACTTATATAATAGAATGTGTTATGAATTTAATACCTATTTTATTATGAAGCAATAAAACAAGTCCGGTAACCCCATTTTCTTTTTCTTATCTGAAAGCTTAATTACTAATAGAGCTATCTTCTCATAGTTTATTTTAAAACTATATTGTGTAATTTTCTTCGTATCAAAAAAAAATTGGATTAATTATCCATACAAAATCTATTATTACATGATCTTACATTGAATACATAAATACATAAAGCACGATATAAACCACATTTTGACAAAGTATTGTAAATTTCGAAAGATTTTGATTTAGACCCTCCATTCATCTTGAGTCAGGATTTTTATATTTAGTCCGACATAATTCGTAATGATTTTTCTCTTTCTCATTTTTATGTACAGTGTAGTGCGCTGCTGCTATAATAATTTAATTTAAATGTGTATTTAGTTTTTTGTACATTTCCACAGGTAAATTATTAGAACATTGCAATTATCATCATTTGTTTGTTCTTCTAGATTTTGTCCTGTGTACACAGTTGCACACAAATATATTTATATAGAGCTGGGGATTTCTCATATAATCTGAGTATAACGTAAGTAATACTATAAATATAGATTAGACAAAATTGATGTTACTTTTTGTATTATAATCACGCTCGATACAGTCATATTGGTAAGATCAATATAATTTATTCAGTGTATATTTTAAGATTCAATTTCATCACATTAACATAATTGTATTTACAACACACAATTTTTATATAGTACACCCTGGAATGATGTCAGTAACTAAATACATAAAACTTGTGTTAATTTCACTTGTGTTAATATGACTTTTTTTGTTCTTGCTCTTATCCATCATGGCATAAGATGTTATAATAACCGTAGTATTTGCATGTTGGCCTTTTATTCTTGAAAAGAATCATAAAATGGAAATTACACTTAAGCGTTTGAAGATATTTCTTGGTCCACCTTCACCTTCACCTACATGTTTATAAACAGATACTTTTGTGAGAAGGATGACGTACTATACGCTAACATATATAAATATTCAATACTGGTATTTTCCCCGGCCAAATATCCTTCATCAACATGGCATTATAGTACTGTTTTATTAAAATGAAAATCAATGGGAATAGTTGTGTAAAATATTGGTTTTAATTCACTATTCATTAGGTATCTTTTCTTAAATGCATGATTATTTTATGAGTTGTTGTTGGCTTTGACTTATCATAGCTAGCTGTCAATAACTGCGAGTAATTTCAGATCTGTACCAGTGGCGGATCCAGAAATTTTCATAAGTGGGGACCCACTGACTGACCTAAGAGGGGGCCCGCTCCAGTCACGCTTCAGTGATTCCCTATATAAGCAACCAAATTTTTTTCCCAAAAAGGGGGGCCCGGGCCCCCTGCCCCCCCCCCCCTAAATCCGCCTCTGTGTACTTCGTATGTTTGTTGTGGGTGTATTCACTCAGATTTGTATCGATCTGATAAGTTAAGCCCTTTTCAACTGAGTAATATATTTCGTTCTTATGATGCACCAGTGGCGGATTCAGAGGGGGCGTAGAAGGCGTACGCCCCCCCCCCCCCCCCCCCCCTTGCTGGCACTTTTTTTTTTTTTATATAAAATGATTAATAATCAGCCTAGACTTTGTGAATCTTGTTGTGTATTTAATTTTAATGCGACAGTTCTCCACTTATAAAGATATTTTTCGCTCGTATTCACTGTAATATATTATTGATTATGTCAAAGTTATGTGATTCGCTACGGTGGAGTTGACAAGTATGTCGAAAAGAAATCCGTCACTCAGTCATTTTGAAATTCAGATTACAGTAACACATGTTTAGGCTAAGGATGATGCCTTCAAAGTATTGAGCAAGATGTATTGGCTTCTTTATCACAATTCCACCCAACAGAAAATTATACTCCATTACACTCTAAAAAAACCGGGCGTATTTTTTTTTTGGGGGGGGGGGGGGGAGGATTGCATATAAATCCCATATCTGACCGGAAGGTCTGTTCCGCCGAACTTATATACTAAATATTTTTTTCAAAGCCCGACTGCAACCGGCCTACTTGGTGTGGCCTATATGACTCCATGTGTCGAACGTTATTCATAACTTCATTTTCGTTTCCGATTCATTCGTAGCCTTTTGGTTGATTTGTAACCCTCGCTTCCATTGTTGGGTGAAACATTTCAACCAAACATTTCAATGGAAAAAAAAAATCTTGTTTGTTTTTCCTCGTGTCGGTCGTATTGTAAATTTCATTGAATAGCCGTATATCTTGTTCACAACAAGAAATCTGTAAAGTTATGCTAACTAACCATACAACAAACGGGAATTTCCCATGTTTTTTACTGACAAATTCCACCAAAAATGTTCAGCCCCTACACTTAAACTAAAATGCATTTTACACTTATTTTATGTTTTTAGCCAAAAAAATGGTCCCCAAAATTTTTTCGCCTAGCTCCTCTCGGCAAAATTTATTACTTCGCCCCCCCCCCCCCCTTTCCAAAATCCTGGATCCGCCCCTGTGCACTGTTACACCACTGTCCCAGATTAGTGTCCCTTGCTCATTAATTGTTTGTGCAGTCACTGATAACGTTTTACAAACTAGATCTGAGTATCAGCTACAATCTCTTGAAAATCGTACGAGTTCAGAAACGAATACTTCATAGGCGGATGAAGTTTCTAAATCGCTGCTAAGAGGAAGATTATACTTTCAAAATTTAAAACCATCTCGTTTGTCATAGACTCAGGTATTAAAAGATGACCGGTGTAGTCAAATTCTGTTTAAAAATGATGCAAAGAATGCTGTATATGAAGTGTCTATGATATCTATTTAGGACTATAAATGGGCCAAATGAGAAAAGTTCGTATTGTTAATGGAAAGAACATCTTCAATACACAAGTGTGAAAACTTTGATGATAAAACTTAATTGATCTAATATAAAATTAAAAAGATGGGATATGGTTTCCAATAAGACAACTCTGCACAAAGAGACCAAATGACACAGGATTTAACAACTACTGTGTGTAAACAGATTATCGTTCGGTCTTTAGCAATGAGTAAAACTTGTTCAGCTATAAAAGGATACGAAATGCATATGACATATGTAAAACTATTCAAACGAGAAAATTAACGGCCTGATTTGTGTACAATGAACGAAAAACAAATTTGATATTACACCAACAAACGACAACCACTGAATTTTGTAAATAAAGTTGTAGATTCATGCCACACAGGTCATATGGTCATTTATATTAAATTTCCAAACCTTAAGAGAAAACAAATAGTAAATTGATCAATTGTTTTTGTTCATTTCAATTACTTGATACCATAAACAATTCGCAGACTTTCTTAATTGCGTCATTCTTTTTTTTTTCAATGATGTGTAACACTTCTCAAACCTAGTACATTAAAACAAAACTTTATATTTATTAAAGAATAGTTAAATTTTATTTTCGTATTGCATAGTACTATTATTACTTTACTTATTTGTACAGCCATCCAGTTGTTAATTATGGAGGATAAAAGAGATTCCAATGCAGCAAAACGCGGTGCATTCCTCGTATTTGATGGGATGGCACTGCCACCCTTTCCGCCATTAAAGAAAAACGCTGAAGAAAGATTCACTGCCATCAGGGATTTAGAGACCAGACCAGATGACATCATATTAACAGCGTTCCCAAGATCAGGTTAGTACATACTTTGTGATTCGTCTGTCCTGTAGTTAACGGAGTTTTTAGAATGAAAACCTTTAGTTGGAGGAATATGATAACGCAGTGTCTAAACGCCACGCGAATTCAACCTCTTTAAAATGAAAACAAGACATACGATTACATCGGGTTTTTCTAGCGACCGGTTGATAACAGATACCGAAACTTTTGTTGAATAAGATATAGTGGAAGTTCAGTGTGAATCGCCATCATTAAACCGCCTCGGTGGTCTCGTGGTAGCGTGTTCGCATCGAATGCGGAAGGTAGTCCGACTAGATCGACCCAAAGACCAAATATAATTGTTAACAGATACTTTTCACGTTAATTACACTGCATTAACTTTATTAAAGTAATTAAAAGACTGGTCGGAGTAAGAATAATTTGTATGGGTATGCTGACAGCATCAAAAGAAGATAAATACTAATATAATTAACTTCTTTTTAAGCCGCTCTTAGGGGAATTCTGTTTTTGGTCTGTCTGTGGGTACGTTCGTTCCATTGTTCGTTCGTAAAGTGTTTCCTTAAAGTTTTTGGTCAATGTAGTTTTTGATGAAGTTTAAGTTTAATCAACTTGAAACTTAGTACAAATGTTCCCTATGAGACGAATTGTAATGCCAAATAAACATTGATAAAGGTATTGGCCCAAATTTCACGGTCCACTGAACATATAAAATGTTAGTGGGTTTGGAGCATCCGTGTACTATGGATGTAATACATAATTACATGTATTTGACATTTTTTTTGGGTATTTTCATCATATAGAAATAAAGATGTAATTATGTATTCAACTTTATCAATGTCGTGCGCTCAATGGGGAAACTAATTTTTTCGACATTTTTTGAAAATGACCCAGTTATTAATGATCGTTGTAAATGTTTTTTTTTTCATAAAGGAACACATTGGTTGTGGGAAGTAATACATATGTTACTGCAAGGAAATGCTGAATATACAACTGCAGTAAAAGAAACTGCATTTCTAGAAATGATTCCCGATTTAAATCCGATAAACGAAGTGAAGTCGCCGAGACTGCTGAACACTCATGTTCCGTTTCGGTGGTTGCCAAAGAAACACCTTTGCGATGGTGGCAAAATTGTTCATGTCATACGAAACCCAAAAGATCAAGCTGTTTCCATGTACAACTTTATGTTAAGCTTTGGTCCAGATAAGGCAATGGCAGGTGCAAAGATGAGTTGGAATGTATTTTTCGAAATGATTATGAAAGCACCAGGTTAGTTCCACCATCTTACGGTGTTTATATATCTCAACTTGTTCTTGTATATAACATGTATAATAACGTATTTGATTTTAACGAAAGAAATCTATGTGTATTTGAAAAATTATTTGACGCTAGGGTTTTCCATTTCACAAACCTGTCAAAACTTGCTTAATACAGTAGATGAGGGACTGGCGGTTAACCTAGGGTCAATGGGACACCTGTTCAATGTTTTAAGAGGAGCTCTGTTGAAAGAATGTCACATCTTTGGTTTCTAGAAAAATGTCTTTTTATACTCCAAAAAGTGTGAAGTCCTGGCTTGGTAATGTTGTTTTTGGATGATAACTCAAATATATATAACGTAGTTTTAAATTTAGACTCGTTTATGTTTTTTCGTTTTGGCTTGTATCATATTTTCCCTCCGTTTAATATGATCCGTTCATCCTATATTGACTCTTAAAATTCAAGAGTTTATCTAAAAATGAGGGTACATTTTATATAGCCTTCCAAATACCGTTTCGATCCCTTACATCACTGAAGAGAATTTATTGTCGAAATCCGGATCTGGTGTACAAAAAAAAGTATTGACACCTTATGTTTGTTGCATAACATCGTGGCCAAAAGTTAATTGTTTTCTGTTTACTAGTATTAAATTTATATTAAGATTCATTTTATTACGTCTTGTGATCAATTTTACTTGGCAATCGCCAATGGCAGTCAGCAGAGTTAAAGAACATCAGTTGTTCGACCTCAACGGTTAGTCAAATGCGTAATGTTTAAATATTATACTTTTTCACTTTTTTGGTCTTTTGGAAAATGTTGTTTGTGCTGTATTTAGACCCTTCTACAACGAAATTAGTCACACGTATAAAAATTGCGGTTTTTATCCAACTCAATCATAGGTTTGAACGTAGTTTTCAATTTAGACTCGTATATATATTATATATATACAACACGTCTAAACATCAACCCAACAATGTTAGATCTGTAAATTTGTTTTTTGTTCTTCCTTCGCCGGGATTCGAACCCATGCTACTGAGATGTCGTGACACCAAATCGCCTGCACTGTAGCCGTCCCGCTAGACCACACGACCACCTGGGCTTCACAATAATAAAGTAATAAAGCTTTCGGTGGCCATGTGTTACCTTTCATCGTCAGTTTTAATCTAGCGGCGTACTACAGTACATGATATAGAATGAAATTCAAAACAGTGTGGCTGTGGCCATTGATTGACACATTAAATTCATCCATTGACTGAGACAATTTACGTGAACGTTTGTCTGTAACGACCACTGTTCACGACGTACCTACGATAGACATTTAAACTGTGGGGTCACCAAAGGTTTCTTAACGCCTTTAATTATAAAATAATTCGAAAAATTAATCAGGAATAATCTTTATGTTTTGATTTATATAATTGATATAAATCAAAACATCGTGTTATTTCTGATTAATTTTTCGAATTAATTTATTAAGGTGTTGAGAACCTTTGGTGACCCCATAGTTTAAGTGTCTTTAAAAAGTACATAGTGAGCAGTGGTCGTTACATACAAACGTTCACCTAAATTGTCCCAGTCAATGGATGAAGTTAATGTGTCAATCAATGGCCACAGCCACACTGTTTTGAATTTCATTCTATAAGGCATGAGGATGTTATTGTTACAGATAAGCTCAATTGTCTATAGTAAAGGATCCTACAAATTAATGCAAGATACAGTCACAGAAAATAATTATATTAATAAGTACGTCTGAGTATTATATATATATATTTTTATTGATTGTTTAAAACATTTATGCAAGTAAAAAAATACAGATAAAAAGTACATGCTTTCTTTTGTTCTCAAAGCAAATATTCATAGCTCCTTTTAATACAAAACAGAGCATAGAAGGCCCCTTTTTTATTGTCAAGCCTGCACATTTATGGTTCAAAAGCGATACAAAACGATTTTAAATTCCGTCGTCATCGTCGTCGACATTTAGATTCAGTCTGCGATTAAAGTGTGTTTGTTAAGGTTGGAAAAAAGCTTGTTTATGACCAAAAGACAGTATCCTGATTGAGTTTTGTATTTATATTCTGTAATTTAATAGTAATAGACTTATTTTTACAGTCAACATTACACTCAACACTGACATCAGCAATTACAGGCGAGACACAGAGTTCCGGGAACTTTGTTTAAATAAATTTACTAAATAAATGCGCATTTCGGGGAGCATCTGTTGGAAGTACCAACTTGTCACATTTATTTTCATTTGTCTAAAAACAGGAACACAGTATAGAGATTTATAGCTAACTGTTAGATATGTTTAGTTGTTGATACATTGGTTGTTGGGTTTCTGATGTGAGATTGTCTTATGATTGACCATGTATAATGGCTACAAGTAGATTGAAACCATGCATATTTGTGATTCACAAAAACAAATTTATAGACAATTTGAAAACATGATGCAAACGAAGAGTATTTTTGTCAATTAAATTAACTTGTAAACTAAACTGTTTTTTTAGAGAAGTTTTTTAGCGGTTGGTTTGCTTATGAAAAAGAATTTGAAAAAGCTTCTAAAGATGGCACATTGAAAACAGCTCATACTTTATACTACGAAGATTTGAAAATGGTAGGTGCTTTCTTAGCATTAACTTTTTAATTACTATTCTTTAGATAAGGCAATATTAACGGCCCTGTGACAATGTGTCGAGGGGCGAATAATTTACCTCACTCTACCGTTCGTTCGTTCGTCCGTCCGTCCGTCTGACTCGCTTCAGACTTAATTTTGGTCAAGTTAGTTTTTGATGAAGTTGAAGTCCAATCAACCTGAAACTCAGTACACATGTTCCCTATGGTATGATCTTTCTAATTTTTAATGTTAAATTACTTTCAAATGTTCCTAGAAATGACAGATATTTGGACTTTTTTTAGTACTAGCTGCATAAAGAGATCATGGTTTGTCTTCATACAGTTTATGAGCTACAACTTTACTACTTTGTAGGTTGGTCCTACATACATGTACGTCCGTCCCTTACTTCCAAGTAAAGAAGATGAAATATGTGGTGGACATTGACACTCTGTTTTTCTTAATATTATATATAATAGATCGGTGTCTGTCTTGGTTTTATCCATAGTGTGTCTTTAAATTATAAATAATGACAGGAATTTTCCAGGCGCCTGTGAATCAGTGGTTTTCCTTTGTTGCTTTGTGCCATGTTGCTTTTTCGGTATTTTTTGGCTAATTTTTGTTAGTTTTCTCGTTTGCATTCGGTTTTACATTTGTCATGTTGCGGCATGTGATTACTTACTATGCATTTTTTTCGCTCATTGTTTAAGAGAGTACGATGAGCTATTAAAATTGGTTACTTCTATGTTGTGGAAAGTTGTCACATTAATCATTCCACTATTTTATTTTTATATTCGTTGTAAATTTACTTATACAATATGTTTTACTAATGTGAATTAAATTAAATTAAATTGTACTTAATCTTATTTATTAAAGAATCCAACTAAAGAAATACGATTACTAGCCGACTTTCTGTCAGTCGATATAGAGGACGAGTTAGTACAAGCCATAGCTGATAAATGTACATTCACAAAGCTTAAAAAGGCCGATGACACATTAAAAACAAAAGTTATCGCAGATTCAGTTAGTAACTATAGGAAAGGTACGTACAGAGTACAAGGGTATTGTCATTGTTGTTTTTGTTGAAGGGGCGGGTTAAGGGAGGGGGTCGAGGCTTTTTTTTGACGAGATACCAATTTCCACCTGTTGCAATATCGGACGGTAAATGTCGAGGCCGCCATGAAATTGTATTAAAAACTCATTAAAGATAACAGACTTATATTTTGATACATAAAACACGGTTTCAAAACAGTGGACGAAGCAATATTTTTATTAATATATCTAGAAACCGAGGAAATCCCAACTGTTTATTTAACAAATGACATATTCATTGAACGGTAAAAAGTCAAAACCATAACAGTCGAAAAATTAACTATTTTGATTAACTATAACATATACCTGTGTATAGATTTGACCAAATGGTATTATTTTCCTCCGCGCGACGCATGGCAGAAACATTTGGCGTCCATTTTACATCTGTTCCTCCGTCCGTCTGTGTTTCCGTTTGTTCGTCCGTCCGATCATATAGCACTCTCACGCGTATAATTCTTGCAGGTTTTAAGGAAACTTATATGATAAATTTCTATCAACAATGTTTTGGAAAAGTTTGAAAATAAGTCCCGACCATTGTTTTGAAAAGAGTAATGCCTCTTGAAAAACATTTATTACAAGATATCAACCTTCCTCCGCCTACCACTATCTTTCGCAAGCTTTACAAGTTAATGTATTGGTTAGTTACGGTACCGTATATGTTAAGCGATTCAAGACTTCCTAAGCATGCACCCAACCAAGTTTTACAATGAAGTCAATGCTGTCGAATCAAATGATGGCGTAAATTGTATAGATGTGTAGGATGCTGTTTGCCTTACGTCACAGTGTAGCACCACCACCGAATATAGGTTCCCCCGAATTAAAGGAACAATGATAGCAAAAAGTAACTTGTTTTACCCTCTAACAGTTAACAACCATCCGCTGCTACTCCCCGTACATTTTAATCGCTTTATATATACGTATTTCTCTGTGAAAGAAATAAATAAAATTATTTCGAAATACACTGTTGTTAAAGATAAAATATGATATACGAAATTTCCAAATTAATAGTTGAAGGATAAATTTGTTTTTATAAGCTTGAACTCTTGCTTCATACTTCGTTGTACAGGTACTTCCTAGCCGATTCTCTCGATTATAAGAGAGAGAAAGTCAATTAAGGATCATTATCAGCCATGCAAAATATCTAATTCTAATATGACGTGCTTCTTTCGCTTTGTGAACAAACCCATGCTCTAAATCTAATTAAATTGGTTTACACATGCCGCGGGTATATTGACCTAATCTTATTTAAAAATACTACCATCGCTAACATTTTTAACAATAAAAATCGTGGTTATCCTTCTATCGATACATGTCATGCCAAAAAATGACTTACATGTTCCCGTCTTTCCACCAAAAATACGGCAAGGTCCACGTTTAATGGTCGCACATTTTCGTTAAATTTGAAACTGATATTACTTGAAAAACAAACAGTATTATTTATTTACTCACTTGAAACAAACCGGGATGCGGTATTCAGTACGTAGGTGAAACTGGAAGATACAATGTATTTATCTAAACGCACGCAAGAACACCTGTATCGTTTTAAAAGACCCAATAAATTCAAAAGTATCATTTATCAACATCTTAAGAAGCACAATCATTCCATTAATTATTTAACAGTTCAACCTTTAGAAGTAGTAAGTAAGCAGCCTGGTGAATCTCATTCAAAGTTTGTACGATCACTGAAAATAATTGGAGTAAATTGGATTAAAAAATTACAGACAGTCTACCCTCTCGGTCTTAATGATAACATCATGGGAATTGGTAATATATCAAGAACCGCTTCTGTTAACATTTTGGATATAGTTTCTAAAAATGTTCGTAAAAATCGTTCTCATGGACGTAGATCGCAATCAAAGAAAATTTCGGACCAACCATACAAATATTTCGGACCCAATTTCTATTTCAAAAAACAACGGCAGACATTATCTGTTAACCAAGCTCTGTTCTTTATCTATAAATAAATTAAATAAAATTTTAGAGGATTGCAACACAAATTGCATATTACAGTCCTAAGTATGAACTCGTTCAAATTATAATGGCATATTGTTATTCTAAACTTTTTCCCAAAATTGATCGCCCTGAAGATCATAAAAAAAAACATTTTATTAAAATAAAGTATGTCAATAAAGGTTTTGATTTTGTAAATATTGCCGGTATTTTTAACGACCATTCTGTTAAAGAACAAATTCCTGAATATTTTGACAATACTGAACTCCCTCTTATTTGTTAAAATGTATATTTAATACAAGAAATCTACCCAGAAATATGTGTTTAATTATAGCCAATTGTGTAAAGATGTAAATATCATTGAAAAAACACCTATTTCATGTAATTGCAGTAATACCGAATACACTTATGGCCCCCTTTCCCATGTCATAACAGGAGACCTTAACATCGTTGGCGACTGAGAGTTAAAATCATTCGTCAGTAAAGGACATAAATATCGCCCCCCGTCAATTATTAATTGGAATGAGTGTCGTAAAATCATCCACGACTCACTCCGTACCTACTGTTTGAAATGGGTAAAACGGGAAAAAGCTGACAAAAAATCTTTGAACTCTTTTTTTAATTCCGTAATGAAGATAGTTGATATTCGAATACAACATTTTAAAGAACATTTTACTCTTAACAACAACCATAAAAACCCTATTTTGCGTATCAAACATAAACCAAAAGAACTAGCAAAGGAATTTGGTTTTATCCCGGCTGATAAAGCTGCTAATAATATCATTATTGTTTGACGTTAATTTTATATTGAGGTTCTGCGAAAAGGAAATCACGAATTCACCAACATTCCAACCGACTTCATTTTCAGAAAACTACATCTGTAACAAACACAAACATTTAGCTACTTCTTTACAAGCAGAACCAAATACAATGACAGTCCCAACTATGTACTGGCTTCCGAAGCTACACAAAAAAACCTTACAAATATAGATTTATTTCATCTTCAAGCCATTGTTCCACTACTAAATTGTCTATTCTACTCACTAGTACACTTGGTACAATAAAAAATCTGATAATAAATTGTTCAAATAAGGCCTTTGAAAATAGTGGAATTAGTTACTTTTGGAGTTTCAAAAACTTGTTGGAAGTACTTGATAAATTGCATGCATATATATTAGTGATTTTGAATCTGTTCAAAGTTTTGATTTTTCTACCCTATATACCACTTTACCTCATATTCTTATTAAGAAAAAAAATCACTTCCCTTATTAACTGGGCATTTAAAAAGTCAGAATGCGAGTACATATGTTCAAACCCTTTTAGGTCATTTTTTAGTAGCAATAAACAAAAGAACTATGTCAATTGGACATGCTTTGATACTACATGTCTATATGCGCTTGAATTTTTACTTGATAACATCTTTTTTCGTTTTGGAGATTCCGTATATCGCCAAGTTATTGGAATTCCAATGGGGACTAACTGTGCACCACTTATTGCGGACCTGTTTTTGTATTGTTATGAGTTACAATTTATGACTAAAATTAGCGAAGACCCATCGAAACAACATTTGATACAAAAATTTAACAATACTTTTAGATATTTGGATGTTATATTGGCTCTCAATAATGACGACTTCAGTATGTTTACTAAAGAAATTTATCCTGTTGAACTTACTTTAAATAAGCTAATACTAACAATGACCACTGCCCTTTCCTCGATCTTGATATCTATATCATTAAGGGGTCATCCATAATTGTCAACCATTTTCCAAAGTGTACACTTTTTCAACTACCAACCGATAAATTAAAACAATCTTTACCATTCATTGATAACAAGCACTTTTTTACATTTTAATATTTTATGATGTATTTAAATGAGTAGTTATTGTTGCAAACTCCATTAGAAATTTGAATTGAGATCGGTTTTGGAATAAGGGAAAGGGGGATGTGAAAAAAAAATTAGGGGGGTCAATTTTTCTCATTTCAGATTTCATAAATAAAAAGAAAATTTCTTCAAACATTTTTTTGAGAGGATTAATATTCAACAGCATAGTGAATTGCTCAAAGGAAAAAAAAATTAAGTTCATTAGACCACATTCATTCTGTGTCAGAAACCTATGCTGTGTCAACTTTTTAATCACAATCCAAATTTAGAGCTGAATCCAGCTTGAATGTTGTGTCCATACTTGCCCCAACCGTTCAGGGTTCAAGCTCTGCGGTCGTATAAAGCTGCGCCCTGCGGAGCTTCTGGTTAATTTTATTTTCGTGAGTATATTTTGGAGTTAAGTATCACTGTACTAGTATACATATTTTTTAAGGGGCCAGCTGAAGGGCACCTACGGGTGCGGGAGTTTCTCGCTACATTGAAGACCCATTGGTGGCCTTCGGCTGTTGTCTGCTCTATAGTCGAGTTGTTGTCGCTTTGACACATTCCCCATTTCCTTTCTCAATTTTATTCTTCAGAATAATGAATTTTATCAAATTATCATGCACTTAAGGGGGCTCCTGGGTATAAATCAATTTTTTTTTCTAATATAAGATTTCGCTATATTTTTTTATTAATGAACTTTATCATATACTTAAAAGAAAAATGAAATAAAAAAAATGGGGTCACCGTTCATTTAAGCTCAAAATCTGCCTCCGGAAGAAGCATACATTTTTGTTAATGTTCTTTTTTTCTGTTGAACTAATAGGAGAAATAGAGGTAATATCGAAATAAAAAAATAACCTAATTACAGAAATCGCTTAAATTTTACAATTATTTAGTTTATGTACAGCTTGTATGAAAACAATAATAAAAAATATAGGTCACCGATGAGTTAAAAAAGATATTTCAAATTTAATGCCAAAAAATGGCATTTTTTTCACCAAAGGGAGATAATTTGGAGCTTTTTCTAATATATAAACATTTTAAAAGTCATCTGGGGCCAAACCGAATCGATTTTTTGGTTGATTTTTTTACCATATCATTAAGTAATAACTAATAGTGTAATAAATAAAATTTGTAATGAAAAAATAAAGGTTCAATTTTTTGCTGAAATTTTTGTACCCACAGCCACCTTAATATATTTCCTTAACTTTAAAACACTTTTAAACCCTTTAAAGATACACATGATGTTACTAATTCATTTATTATGTCTGTAATGTGTTGCATTCCGAAATCGACATATTTGACCTAGATACGACAACCGTTCATGCTGCTGTTTGAACTCCTCCCTCTGAAAAATCAAAGTGCCAGTCGTTTGCTTCTTTACAAACAAAAAAGGGAGGTTCATGGAAGAGCCTACACAAACGCTTTTACACTTATACTTATCGGATATTAATTGTCCTATTCAGAATCGAAATAATTGATGCAAGCTATACTTTATTGTAGTTTTAACATGGGTAGGCATTATATTCGTGTTATTTACCCATGTTAGAACTACAATAAAGTCTAGCTTGCATCAATTATTTCTTCAATATATTTAGTAATGCCCGCGTCACACTGTCCCGATTTTTATGCCGATGGCAACACGATTATGGAAATTTTCAAAATCGGGACTGATCGTATCCAGATCGGGCTATTCGTAGTGCCATCTTTAACCATCGTAGAACCATCGGCCACTTTTTCTAGCCTTCGGGGACAACTTCGGGAAGGGTTCTAAATTTTTTAACATGTTAAAAAATTCCCGAAGGTGCGTCCGATGTTGAGGGTTCGTATTCAGTTCGTATCACCATCCTCACCATCGTAATGTCACCGGGAATGCATCTTTGAACATCGTATTGCATTCGTGTTTCCATCGTTTCCATCGGGCAGTTTTGACGTTACGATGTCTACACGAATGAATCACGAAGCTACCCGAAGGTCTTACAATGGCAACACGACTTCGTAAAGACCTCGTAATCCCGTCGTGTTGCCATCGAATAAAAGTACGAAGGCGACAAGATGGAACTACGACGGCAATGAATTCAGCTAAATGTAAGTTAATTTTCGCACTAAAATACATTTAAAGTGCCATGCGCGATATGCACTGGTCAGTCTAATACGACAGTTAAGAAAGACGTTCATAAAGCATGGAGCTCATATCATATGATTCTATGAGACCAAGAAAGGCGACAGCGTTGTTTCTATTTATTCAAATGGAACCAGAAGAGCAGCTATTACAGGCTCAGGATTTACTTTTACAAGTAAAATATTATTTTTTGTCAATTTTTCATATCAAGTAACATAATGAAAATCATAAACGCGCCTCGTACACCAACACTACAGGTACACGTATATAGGGAAACCAACTTTTTCTTCATTATTCTGATTTTTTATGTATCGTCTGAGTTGTCGTCACACGAATGTTTACTCCATAACCGTTTTGTTTTCTATATGTCATATTTTGCCGCATTTGTTGCTTTCTCCAACATCCTTCCTTTTGTCTATATTATTATGATATTCTCCTGGAAAGAGCTCTTTTTGAATAAAAGGGATCAACGAACCCATTACCTTACCTTTAAGATAGATCAGTAAATATGGGCATAATTATGGGTGATTATTCAGACTAGTGCACACATTTTACAGTTCAAACAAGGCAATGCCGAGCGTGGCATCCCCTCGTATGTAACATATTGGGGACAAATATGGACACTATATTTGTATATGACACATGCAGAAAATGGTAAATTGAATATGCATATTTGATACATAAACTATTTTTTTAGAAATCAACAAAAACATTCAGTAACTGGAAATACCTTTAATATTGTCTTTAGAACAAGCAGGTAAACAAATGAGCAACCAATTTCCTGTGTATTATGCTATTTCAAGGAGAAAAAAACAAGTCCATCTGCATGACCTTGACCTTTGGCCTTGAACGTAAAAAAGGTCAGATCATTACAAGGAGGAACAATATACCAAATTTGGTTAAAATCTTTTGAAGCATATTGGTTTTAGAGTGTCCACAAGAGTGATATTGCCTTGTATTACAACTGCCACTGTGACCTTGATCTTTGAACTTCAAAGCGCTTAAAACATTATTAACGAGTAGCACCATACCAAGTTTTGAGCATTTTGGTTCTAGAGTGTCCATAACAATTTTATGTACACGCAACTTACATGTAGTAGGCGAGGGGATAATAAACTAAGTTTTATAAGAATTAGACAAAAAGATCGATTTCCCGCCATGCATGGCAGACTTGTACAGAAACGATATGTTGTCGAAATTCTGTTTTACCCTTCAAGCCCACGATCTTCCGTCTTATGATTAAACCAGAAATTAAATGTACAATATAATATATATTCAATATTGATCAAACAATTTAAAACGCGTGATGCCTTCGGCATATAATTTAAATGCATCGTAAGCTGTACACGACGTCTTTTAGACATCGTAATCCATCGTGTAGCCTTCGTAACCCATCGTGTAGCCTTCGTGATCCATCGTGTAGGCTTCGGCTGAGATATGAAGCTTAAATACCCGTCTTCTGTTAACCTTCGTATGTCCATCTTTTGCTATCGTATATAATTTCGGCACCATCGTATAGACTTCGTTATTCATCGTACTTGCTTCGGTCACTTTTTTGTATTTTAACGAGATCGGGACCAACTTCGTACGAACTTACAATTTTCGCATTCGGGTGTCCATCGTATATAAAAATCGGGACAGTGTGACGCGGGCATAACCAATATCACAAAATTTATCTTTTAAGCAAAGCGATGAATATAATTAAAAAAAAAAAAATAGCATTTGTCTTGACATTATTTGTTTCCACCGCTTCGATGGTACCTTTAACCGGTGGTGATACTACACAGTAAACCTGTAGTGTTTACAAACACTTAGTCTAGTACTGTAAATTCAGAAATCATTCCGAGTTTTTTTTATGAATACGAATATTGCGATTGGGTGAGTATCACAATAAGAAGAATTCGGATTATTATATCTTATACAAATATCAGTATGGAGGCGCTTTTTGTGAAATCGCAATAATAGATTTTACATTTTTGTTCCTTCTTCACAATACGAAATAATAAATGCACACAGTAATTTCGAAATTAACAGAATTTCACTTATAATCAGAACGAAAAACTAACAAATTTGCTGTTGTTTTTTTTAAATTGAGCATTTGCTTTTATTTCAGGAGAGGTAGGGGATTGGAAAAATTATTTTACAGTTTCACAGAACGAACAGTTTGATAGTTTGTACAAGAGAGAGATGTTAGACTCAGAACTTAAAATCAAGTTCCAAATCTAAGTTCATCATAGGTCAAAAATGATAACCGATTTCTAAACTTTAGGCTACATGTTATATTTTTGAGAACCTAGTTATTGTAGAAATGTATTTTTGTCTTTTAACCAAACTTATCATTCAATTTGAAAATACTCAAAGCCATGAAAATCTTCTGTAGACATTTAGTATAGTGGATTGAAGTGCATAACATCAAATTATGTTGTATTTATAATAAAACTATGATATATAATAGGCAAAAGCGAGCAAGAGGTAGGTTTTTATTTGTATCTCGAATGCTAGTTGTTATAGTTAAATATAAAATACAAAGATGCATTTGGTATGATTGTCATACGGACACCAATCTTGGCTTTGAACTACATGTAGCTGTCAGTAACTGCAAATATTCTCAGATCTGTACTTAGTTAGTGTAATTTTTTTTGTCGAGATGTACAAGTACACGTCCACGTCGACTTTTTGTTTGTCTTAGCTGTATTGCTGTTTTTATCTATCTGATGAGTTAAGCCTTTTTAACTGAATTTTTATGGTTCTTATGTTGCACTGTTACTCCACTGTTCCAGTTTAGGGGATGGCTGAAGCCTTCAAACGAGTTTAACCCCGCCACATTCTGTAAGTGGTTGTCCCAATTCAGGAGCCTGTAATTCTGTGATTGTCGTTTGTTGCTGTGCAATATTTTTGTTTTTTGTTCATTATGTTGTACATAAATTAGGCCATAGTTTTCTCGTTTCACTTGTTTTACATTTGGCCTTTTAAAGCTGACTATGTGGATTGGGCTTTGTGCATTGTTTAAAACTATGCGGTGACCTAAAGTTGTAAATTTCAGTGTAAGTTGGTCTCTTGTAGAGAGTTGTCTCATTTACATTCATATCTCATTATCTAATTTTTATATTCAAACACTGAAAACAAGGTGACAGATTGATGGTCTACTTGTGATGCTGCTTCTCATCTCCTGTACATTGTATATTTAAATTGATATTATTTACCTTTATATATGAATGTTTCCACCCAAATAATTTCAATTGCTTGTGAATAACATAATTGTGCCTTAAGTTCAAATTCATGGTGAATATTACTTTCACAAAATGTACTATGAAATTATTAGTAAAATATTGTAAAAGAAAATATTTTTTTTTTTATTTTCTAAAAGATTTACCTAGATTTACCTTGATTCATTAGTTTAGAATTACAACATAATCTTACATAATCCCATTGTTTACATAAAAAAATCTGGGAACTCCAACATTATTCTATTTTACCTATAACATTCAAAATGTAGGAATAGCCAGAATAAACTCTTCATGTTTGTATACTTGCTTTTAACAGATTTATGGTGTATTTCTGAACATTTTAACAATTTATGAACGACTAAAGATTGTTAAAAACGATATTTTTTTTTATTGATGTTCAGGAATTTTGAGTTTAGAAAAAAAGACACAAAAAAATAACATTGCATTGCTTTAACTTTAACAGGTACAATCTTATTCTATTGTTTACATAGTTTACATGGCTGTTGTAATGATAAGGCAATATGCAAATGAAGAAACTATCCAAAATTTTGCCATATGATGATTTAAACCTTACTATAGACCTAATCACTTTACTTTCCGCTATAAAGATGATGTTCTCCAACTATATAATTCAAAATTTGTTGACCGTTGAACGCATCTTTTAACTCATCGAACTAGAGATACAACAGATACAGATACAGGTAAGTCTGTCTCATATCTTGACATACATGTAAAAATTGACAATGAGGGTCGGTTGAAAACAAAACTTTACGACAAAAGAGATGATTTCAGCTTCCCAACTGTGAACTTTCCATTTCTATGTAGCAACATTCCAGCAGTGTTTGCATACGGAGTATAGATCTCCCAATTGATAGATATTCCCGGGATTGTATTTCCTATCAAGATTTTATTGAAAGAGGATTGTTGCTCACAAGGAAACTATTTATTCAAGAGTTCCAAATGGTAAAATAGAAATCATTCCTTTGTAATTTTAAGGACGCCATCACGAGATGTTGACCGCTATGGAATAACCGTTTCACAGATGATATCGGATATATATATATAAAAGAAGATGTGGTATGATTGCCAATGAGACAACTGTCCACAAGAAACCAAAATGACACAGAAATAAACAACTATAGGTCACCATACGGCCTTCAACAATGAGCCAAGTCCATACCGCATAGTCAGCTATAAAAGGCCCCGAGATGTTCCTTATGTCGGAACTACAATTAACTGCCCTTTTCACCACGAATGTGGTCTACCGAATTTGTGTACTATTATTTGTCTGTTTGTCTTTTTATTTGCTAGTCATTGTATGTTCAATCTTTGATTTTGACGGTCCCTCTGGTATCTTTCGCTCCTCTTTCATCAAGTTACGATGATTCGATGAACAAGCCTAGGCCATTCCGAATGATCGTGGAACATTTTTTTTTAACTTAACTGTCTTTTGTTCAAAGGAAATGTATTTTAAATACTGCTGGGTCTCAGAAAAAGTATTCAAGGATTAATTGAACATAGAACAGAGCAATTAATAATCAAAGTAGACGATTGAAATATACACAGTGTCGTATATTTTGGCTTAGTTGGTTTCATAATTGGATGGGGGGGGGGGCTATCTCAGAGGTTCCGCTCAATTATCCACACCTGTTGTTTTGCTTACATTTAGTAGATAGCCGCTAATTATAAGTTATATTCAATTGTCACAAATAAGGTTCAGCAGACGATTAGTATCTTATCTGTGACAGACTTTTCCATAAAAGTAGATCACTACGGCTGGTAGTTTGAGAAGCAACAACCACCCATCATGATTTCAAAAAGATATACTATCGTCTAAGAAATGAACAATCCACATGAAGGTGATGGTGGTCTGGAACATCGAAAATGAAAGTTTACGAAGTTTAAAAGTTGTGCTCACAATTTTAATGAACTTGTGCGCACAACTTAAAAAAAGGTGTGCGCAAAAGATAAAAAGTTGTGAGCAGAAGATTTAAAGTCGTGCGCACAAATATTTTTAATTTCATTTTTTGGCACTTAAGGGGCTCCGTAAAAGTTAACAATGGAAATCATCTTATTTGTTGCTAATCTTAATTTTCATAGCGACTCACTGTTAATTTCGGTATGTAAGTTATTAAGTACAAATGCACAAAAGTATTTTAAGTTTTAATCGGTTTATGACTTTTGACTATATACAATCAAGGTCTGTATGTATACAACTTCAAATATCTGAGAGGCATTAATTGGTCGGCATATTCATGAACTTTTTTTGCCTGGCACTTTATCATATGGCATTTACCATGAAGAAAATGTGTCAATATTTCACTGTCATTATCAGGTGGATTTGAATAATATCCTTATTAAATATGTCTAGAAAGCGATAAGGAAAATTGGAAAGAAAACCTTAAGCCATTACATGACTAAGACAATGTACGTAGTTGACAAGTTTCATGTGATGATTATCACTTTTCGAAGTAAACGAACTGTCTCTTCACACTTTTCAAGAAGTATCAAACAGTGTCCTTCATATTTTGCAAAAGAGCATATATTTCTCGAGGCAGATATTGAAGCTGTACAGGCAATCTATTTTCAACAGAAGATCCAACATTGTCATTGTCACCTGTGTAATAATAACTGATAATCAAACCGAATACATTATTAAAAAAGAGACGCATAAGCACCTTAATTTCTAAATTATGTCATACAGCAGCACCCAGATTACAAGAATTGTTGATCTGGTCGAGGTTTTTTGAATTTTTGACAATCAGAGTTTTCGTCCGAGAAAAAAGAATATAGATTAAAAACACGTCATGTTTTTAATTATTGTTTAAGCTGTTTCTGTACCGCATATAAAAAGGACGTATGTAAAGAACATATACCGATATATTAACATTGTATGACGTAGATATTCATATCCTTTGACGTTGATTTCATTAATTTCGAGAATTCTGTAAAACAATATGGTTGATATAGTTACTTTAACGTTTATTATTGTCATGTTTATTCTTGCTTTTTTGTTATTTATAAAAGTTAAAGACTTTAATATACCCACCTAACATCCAACTATGTTGTATATAGATGAATTTCGAAAGCTGAACTCTCTGTTTTATCCGGTTTTTGATATGAGCGTCACTGATGAGTCTTATGAAGACGAAACGCGCGTCTGACGTACTAAATGATAATCCTGGTACCTTTGATAACTATTTTAGGACTCCTGTTCAAGTTATTTCATAAACATTGACCTATATGACATATTGCCTTCCTCTTTTATGCATGTAGACAATTAAAGATGCTCTATGTTATACGATGAACATGTGTCCCATATATTAACCTTTGAGGCATGTAAAACTTTATCACGTTGGAAATATTTCTCTTATATTAACCTTTCAAGTAAAACTCAAATTAAATTATATTGAATTCATCTACGCTCAAGCTCGGATCGGTTAATAGGCAGTCAGGACATATGGTTCAAAATTGTTTTAAAAAAATCAATAACTTAAATTAAATTCAAAACTCCTAACTAATGTCACAAAGTCATATCATAAGCGTGATATAGGCCTAATTTAAAAATCGACAACTTTTGTGAGGCGGTAGTATACAGTCTATCACGCATGTAGGCCTTGTCATTACATGTAAAAGATGTTAGAAATTTTCCAAGTTTAAATATATATCGTCTACGATATCACTCAGTGCTGTTAAATATTGCTTTAGGAATTAATATCGAATTTCTATTACAGTTTTTTACGTATACATTCCGTGCGCACCAGTCATATTGAATTCATTTGCATAGCAATGATATCAAAATTCCCAATGTAAATAAAATGTTCGAAATATTAGTATACACATAAAACTAGACATTTCACTAGTTTATATTTGTCAATTATAGATATGGTCAAGATTGAGCTTCAATCTTACGGTTATTTAATATTTTTATCTGATTCTTTATTGTTATGTTTAATAAAGGATAGGAATAGGAAGAATAATTATTAAAGTGTCACCATCCATTTCAATATCTATATCTATAGATACCTGAATACATAGTGTCACAAAAACCTTACATTCAGTAAAAAGATGCAAGTAGCCAAATATTATCAAAAAACATAATTGTATTGAATGAGTAACTACATGTATTCCTTGCAAGTGCCTCTTTAAATCCAGGACAAACTATTAACATAAAAAGAATACCCTTTGAATCTTATGATATAAACTGTTAAACAGTTATCATTTAGCTAGAAATAAAGTTATTGAAAATGGATGTGTTAAATTGTAAATGTCTACGAACGTAGATATTGAAATGTTTAAATTTAATTTTCAAAAGCGATGCAGATGTTCTATGTCGGGTCATAATTGCTTCTACCACACATTAAACATAACAAACCGTACAGTATCCTATTGTTGTTTACACACTTGTCCTCTGGTCTATGTAAGTTTATACAGGTTATACTTGTTACTTCTACAAACTGAAGATATCAATAAACTGAACAGTGTCCTGTTGTTATTTATTCTATGGTTTATGCAACTGTGTATAGATAATATGTGTTTCTCCTAAAAACTGAATACAACACACCGTACAGTGTCATGTTGGTGTTTGCATACTCGTCCTATGGTCTGTAAGTTTGTACAGATCATAATTGTTTCTCCCAAACACTGAACGCGACCCACCGTACAGTGTCCAATTGATGTTAAGATACTCGTTTCCTGGTCTGTGGTTGTTATTTGTCTCATTGACAACCTAACCTAATTACCTATTTTACAATCTTTAAAAATTTCAGACTTGGTCAGATTATTAAAAAAAAAACAAACTTGGAGTTCAAAAAATACTGAAAATGAAAGTTTTATGAATTTTCGAATATTCAGTTCTACGAGTATTGTTACAATTCTCAATTGTTCACTACTGTTAAAAGAATTTAGGAAATGTATAAAATGGGCTAACAATAATCGTCAGTCGATACAATAAAGAGAGCACCATGGTAAAAAAGAGACAAAAAACAAACATTCAACACAACACTTACAAGAAAAATATAAAGATTAAACAACACGAACCAAACCAAAAACCGAAAAAAAACACTAGAATGTTAAGCCGTTCATAGTCCAGTAGTGGAATGAAAAAAATGAAAAAAAAAAAAAAAAAAAAAACACGTTAGAAATGTCATGCGGACGAAACGCTTTTCTGGATTTACCTTCATCAGGAACGCCCAGAGCCGAATATTTGAAAGCCAACGACGTATAAGAACCGAAACAGTTGAAGAGCTGTTACAGTATAACAAAAATAGACTTTAATTGAGAAAGTTGAAACGTTATTTTTAATATAATTTCAAAATTTATCTAAGGGTATTTCTTGAAAGGCTTCTTATAAATCATTTCAATACCAAAGTTCTGACTACTAGGCTGATGATACTCTCGGGAACGGATACCAGTAATCCACCAGTAGGGATATCAACCCAGTGCTGTAAAAAATGAAAATAAACTCATCATAGATACCAGGATTAAATTTAGTAATTACGCCAGACGCGCGTTTCATCTACAAAAGACTTATCAATGAAGCTCGAATAAGAAACATTATAATGGCGAAATACAGTATGAAGTTGAAGGGCATTGAGGACCAAAAATTCCCAAAGATTTTGCCAATACAGCTAAGGCTATCTATCCTTGAGGTAAAAAAGCCTTAGTATTTCAAAAATTCAAAAGTTTTGTAAACAGTTAATTTATAAATATGACCATAGTAATGATAATTCATGTCAGAACCACACGTTAAAAATTTAATACTTCCAACGGACTTTTCTGGATTAACCTCCCTTAGAGTTGCCAAAGGGTATTACAAGATATGTATCTTTCTTACGTGGTCGTTGTGTTGTTAATAAAACGATGCTGCATACAATTATAAATTTCATACATCTTAAAAGGTACAAAACAACACTAATATTAAAAAAAACCCATTAAATTCAATTATTAATAATGATTTCGAATAACAGATATTCTTCATCAATATAATCATCGATGTACATAATTAAAACAAGTTTGTATTGATAATGATGCTGATGTCCCTGTCCGTCGAATGAACTTCCGGCAATTTTGCATTTATATATATTCTGTGCTTTCCACTTTACTTAGAATGCAAACACTTCAATTAGTGTGGTCTTTTGTGTATGACCCTCCTAGCAGAAGAAACTTCAAACGTAATACAAAATGCAAAAAAAAACTATCATTTGTCTTATTTTAAAAATCGAATAATAACACTTGTTTGGATTACTTTAACGTGCTCAGTCCATTTTGTTATAAAATTAAATTGTCCAATGGAATCTACAGTTTGAAATGTTTCAATCAATAAAATTTCGCATAAGATTCGTGAAATATCCTGTTGTAACGGGTTTGTCCGTTGTCAGTTTGTATCGCTAACAAAGATTGACCTTAAATAAATCTCATATAACGAATGTGCATACCGAAATATCTACTTACGTACTTTTAAGTATGTGTTAATCTCCAAAAGCGATGAAGATGTCGTTCATGTTATATACAAGTATATACCAGACAGTGTACACAAAAAAAAAAAAAAAAACCACAGTCACTTGACACAGAGATTTTTTATTTTTATATTTTTTTATTTTACATATACACCTTAATATAACACAAGGTTCTTTTATCCTACTTTTGCTCGCATATTTAGAAAATGTCCACCGGTTGCAAATTACATTATAATTTGATTTCACTGTTGTCAATTCCACTGAAACTTGTTACTCCATAAATCTAACAAAATTGAGAATGGAAATGAGAAATTTGTGTCAAAGAGACAACAACCTGATAAAAAATAGACGAAAGCCATTGGTAGTAAATTGATTTATATATACAATGGTGTATAATACACATACCTTTGTTTTCGGAATCATTCGAAACAGGCCTCCCCGGGTATATGTTTTTCGTAATTATATTGTCTACCGACAACTGATTGGAAATATAACGACTCGAAGTAAGTTGAGTACCATGTGTTATATTAAGGTAGTCTAATATTTTCTTTTCTGAGGCAAATGCTTTTGACCAAACCACTGAAGCATTTCCTAATCGTTGCAATCATCACAAAATCCAGACTTGTTAAGGGTACCATAAATATCAATTTGTAGAGCTTAACAATTCTGCAATTGACAGTTTTTGTTTTGAATTCGCTCACTTTTATTTGCAATTTTTCGGTTTTAAGAGTAATGTTCCAATTTTCAATTCCCTACGAACCACAAGAATACAGAAGAGATATCCAACGGGCAGTCAAATATCTTATGTCGAAAAAAATCAGAGAATATCATGGAAAAAACGAATAAAAGCAAAGTCAACAAAACAATATATAGAAAAATCCGGTGTTGGATATGTTTCCGTGTCTCGTCCATTTTTTTTTATCACATTTAGCAGTCGAGTGGGATATGCCGTTAAAATGCTTCAATCCCTAAAATCTCACATAATTTTCATGACCTGTCCAATTGTCGCCTTTATTGTCCGTTGTCCATGTAAACCACTATCAAAAGTCAACATTTTAGCAGTTTTAGTATAATGAATATGCTAATCAAGATGTCTTTGAACGTACTTTGAAAAAAATAATAATAGAAAAATGGTTTAATCTTCAAAAGCGATGGAATTTTGTACTGATCATACGTGTTTCTCACAGCCACTCTACATTATTGTGCTGCAGTATTGTTGTTAACATACTCGTCCACTAGTCTTTGGTGGATTGTTGTCTCCATGACAAGAAACGATATTTTCTTATTCTAACAGTCTTTTTAATGTAGTTGCTTATTAGGTTACAAAAAAAAAAAAAAAAAAACACATACTGGGGTGGGTGCGTAAGTTCGGCAGATGACATTTTCTTTTAGCTTTTTCTGAGGTAATTTTATGTTCTAAAAGTTACAATTCCCTACAGTTAAAGGAATACAAAAGAGATATCAAATAGGCAATCAATTGACGAAAATAAGAGAACACCATGGTAAAATGAGAGACGAAAACAAACAATGAGAACAAACAATTTTAAAGAAAAAAATAAAGATCAGTCTAAAACGATTACCGGGAATACACTTGGGATTTTAACCGTATTTAATCCAATAGTGGCACCCATAGAGATGCTCATGAGTGTTTAACTATATAAAAGTATATATTTATCTTACGAGGGTGTTGGATCGTTATAAAAAATGATATTGTTAAAAAAAAACCCAAAACAATTATATATAGGCATAACAAGTGTACAAAACAACATCAATACTGAAACAATACATATAAGTATCAATAATTATTTCGTATAAAAGATATCCTTTGTCGAAGTAGAATATTAATGCATATATGTTAAAAAATTATCCTTAGCATGAAATCATGATTAAGCATTAAAATTCACAAGGATCACCGTTCTGTCGAATGAACGTGCGGCAATTTTGCTAAAATTTATTCTGTGTTTCACACGTTTTCTATTAAAGCAAACCCCTCATTTATTATGTAAGATCTTCTTTGTAGTAGAAACATCAAATATTCATTACAGTTCAATAAAAAAATGTATGATTTGTCTTATCGTATAAATAATCCGAATGGCAGAACTGGTTTTATAAATGTTTAAGTGCCCAATCCGTTTCGTTATTATATTTTATAGACCCATTGGATCTGCACTTTACACATCTTCCACATACTGTTTTTGACCCCTCCAATTGTCAGATTTTTGTCGTTTGCATTGTGGACTGCTGTCAGAGGTTGACATTTAATGCGTCTTATATAATAAATGTGATAACTCAAATAATTACAAAAAAAAAAATAAAATAAAATCACAAAAATACTGAACTTCGTAAGAAAAATCCAAACGGAAAGTCCCTAATCAAATGACAAAATCAAAAGTTCAAACACATCAAACGAAGGGCTAACAAATGTCATATTCTTGACTTGGTACAGGCATTTTCTTTAAGAAAAAAATGATAGATTCAACCTGGTTTTATAGCTAGCTAAACTTTTCACTTGTATGACAGTCGCATCAAAATCCATTATATTGACAACGATGCGTGAACAAAACAAACACACATAATAGGTAAAAATGTCAAAAATACAGCAGTCAATATTGTGTTATAAACTTTATCACTAAACAAACCTGATCTGCAAAATAGCTGCAAATGGTCTATATAAATTTATACAGATCATACATGTTTCTCCACAACACCGAACACACCTATCCGTGCAATGCCGTATTGTTGTTAACATACTCGTCCTCTGTTTTCTGGTGGATATATGTCTTATTGATAACCAAATCTTTCTTTTTTTTAATATTTACAAAAACTGTTCAGGTTACTAAGAAAGTGCAAAACAGTACTGCAATTGACATTTGTTTTTAATTAGCATATCATTTTTTTTGTCCTGTTCGGACACCACAGTGTACAAAAAGAAAGGAAAAACAACCAATAGTCAATAAAACACTACCAAGAGAAGAATGAAGATTAAACAAGACAAACCAACCTAAATATCCGGGAATACATTGAAAGGGTAAGCCGTTTTTGCTTTACTGGTATCATCCGCAGAGTTGCTTATGATATTAAAATATATTTTTCTTACAAGGTCGTTGGTTTGTTATAAAAAACGAAACTGTAAACATTAAATAAACTATACACATAAAGAGTGTACAAAACAACACCAATATTGAATAAAAAAGGAAGTCTTTAAATTTATCAATAATCATTTTGGATTTATAACAAATGTTCTTGGATTAATTTGCACTTCTCATGAATGCAAGTTGGAACCACACTTTTTTTTTACAGATATCTATATCAGTTTAATCATAGACATAAACCGAGAAAACAAATATGTGAACAATATCTGTTAGCATTGAATGATTAAGGGTTAAGGTGATGGTGATTCATATGTCCCCGAAAATTCTCCAACTATCTAGGAAACTTGAGCATTTAGACCGGGGCAGAATTGTTCATCAGGTTAAGATCTATCTGTTCTGAAATTTTAGACGGGAATCAGACAACCCTTTATTGGGTGCTGTCCCTGAATAAGTAATTTAAAGGAAACTTTGCAGTTTTAGCGCACCTTGCCTAATTCGTTTTTCTGCGTTTTTGTATTAAAATTATGATAGATAGATAGAAACTTAAATAAGCACAAATTATCAGCAAGTCAAGAACTACAATTAGGACGATAAATAGGAGATCATTTTACCACTCCTTATGGTAGTTAATGCCCATTGATAACGATTTTCACCTTTTTGTGGTTTTTTATGCTCTATTATAATAGATTAAAGACAGTTTAATTTACAAAACTATGACAAGCAAGTCGGGAACTACTAACAATTCAAATTTTGCTGATATACTTAGAAGACTGTCACTCTTTAAAGGAATGAATATCCTTTAATGAGGATTTTACCGAATGATATCACTGCCTTGAAATATGATTCCGTGTCCCATCAATTTGGTATTATATTTGATATAACCAAGGGGTCTGCAGTTTGAAATTTACAATTCTTACATCCCAGCTCCTTTGTTCTAACAGGGGTGATCTGAGCCGGATCATCCCTACCAGATCACCTCAGTTTAAGTTTTCTTTGTTGTGCATGCTTTTCGTTGTTCTGTAACATTTTGGCGGGAATGTCAAATCCAGTATAAAACTTATAATTAATTATACGGAGAAGACTATCTATCAAAATTCACGTAGAAAAAATCCAGTGTATATGCTGGGATTCAAACTCAAGACCTTTAGCATATCAAGCCACGACACATACCACTTCACCAGGACGGCTGGATACGTCAGAAATTTAACATACTTAAAGAAAGCAAGGTATTTTTATAACTGGGGCAAGTTGGCAGACCTTTACTCAGTGGGGTTTAAACCCTTTTTGTTAAATAAATGAGTTGTCAGACTGATTGTTCAATTTGATTTTACACTTTGTTGGGCGAGTCGATTACAAGAGTGGGGCGATTTTTTCATAAAGTGGCGATATAGTGTGGGCCGAATGGCCAGTGGGGCGAGTTGACATTGTTTGATATCGACTCATCGTGTTAAGGGTCATAAAGGGTATACATCATATAGTAATATGTACAGTATATTATAATGGTTGTGTGGCGTTCTTAACTAGATTTTATGAATTGTAAATGCTTTTTCGTCTAATCTAAAACAGCTGGGATGTAAAATGAATATCCCATTCGGACTTGGTATGTCAGTGTAAGATCACCCTCTGGCCTCCGGCCATCGGGATGATCTTACACTGACACATCGCGTCCTTATGGGGTAACTATTACATAAAATCTTATATTAATTCTTGACCTCACCAGTATTCATTTTTGTCCTTTGTCCTTGTGAACTGCTATCAAAGGTCGGGCTTTAATAAGTTATAAAATATAATAGATGTGCTAATTTAAATGTCTACGAACGCACTAGTTTGCAATGTTTTAATCTGCGAAAAAGATGCAGATGTTTTATGTCAGTCTATTGTACCAGATTATTACAAACCGTACAGTGCCCTATTGTTGTTTGAAAACATCATGCATTTTCTCCCACACTATGAACACAACACACTGTGCAGTGCCGTATTGTTGTTTGTACAGATCATACATGTTTCTCCCACACACTGATCACAGCACACCGTACAGTGTCATATTGTAGTTTACATACTCATCCTTTTGTCTGTGATAGATATTTGTCTCATTGACAAACCAACCACATTTTCTTATTTTTCCAATCTTGACAAAATCAAGGCTTGTTCAGGGTATTGAAAAAATCCACTTGTATTGGAAACAAAATTATTCAAATGACATTTTTCTTACCTAGCATAATTGTTTTGTCCATATTCGGTTCTGAGAGTCTTGTTAAATTTTCAAATCCCTATGTACAGCAAGATTACAAAAGGGATATCAAATGGTCGATCAAAAATCGTCAGTCGATGAAAGACAGCTTTGCTTGTATTATTTTAAAAGTTGAGAATTCACTACTGAGACGGTGCCCGTATGTATCTTAAATGAACAGGGTTATGCAATTTTAAACTTTTATAATCCTGAAATTTCTGTATTATTTTAAAAGAGACTGCGTACTAAAAAAAAAAAAACAAAAAAACAAAACACAATTAATTCCATTTGGCGCGAACGTTTATTATTTCAAAAAAAATGTCCTGTTCTTAAGAGATGTCTAGTGATTGAACAGAATCTCCCTTTGGTATATACTAAAGTCATCGATGATTTTTCAGTTTGAATCTGTTCATTTATGGTTTCTGTTTCGAAAACAAGTAATGACATAATTTAATCATTATTTTCCGTTTACAGTAAGATGTTGAATACATGTTGTATCGTTGTTTTCATTTGTAAATGCGCTGATGGATTTGTTTTCAGTTTTGCATCTTTTGAGCACAGACAATTACGTTTTTCTCATGGTCTGTAATATAACACCTGATATTCAAGGTTCTTGCTTGGATTGATATCTTTTTTACTATATAGTTGTATTTGTTATCTTTGATATTTTTTAAGTTTGAATTCTGTTGATCAATTAGTTTGAAGGTTTGACTGAAATGAATGCTCATGGCGCAGTGAATCTTGTGGTATCTGGTCGGAGAGGGGAAAAAACTTGTGTAGGTTAGATTTTTTGTGCGTGTCTAGTTAAAGAATTAATTGTAATGCCCTCGTATATGCGTCCTTCGAAATAGGAAAAGTGGCTAGAAAGGTGGTATTTTTATTCCCATACTTGTATCGTCAATTTGTAAAATTTACTGGTTGTTGAAAATAATGTTGTTATTTTCGAGTACTAGCTTCAGAAACTGAACTAGACAGTTAGTTGGTGAATGTTTGTCCTAACTTGTGTTTCAGAAACTTTGAATTTATTGAAATACTAATGATTGTCTAGCCAAGGAATAGATTACCGTATCTTTATTTGGTAAACATTTTAAGAATTTTTGGTCCTCTTTGCATTTCATTCCTTCCTTTAATTTTTTTCCTTTCTAACTTTTATTATTCGAGTGTCATTAATAGTCTTTTGTAGAAAAAAAAGAGTACTTGGCGTACAAAATTTCAATCCTGATATCTATGACGAGTTTATTCATACTTTCTTGAACGCGGCTAAGCTTTCTTTTTTTTTGAAATGTATTAAGTGTATAATTTAAAATATCACACACCGATCAAAAACAAACATATGTGATAGTTAAGGCAGCAACCATTTGAATTTCTAGGGGTGGCTATGGGATTTTTTTCCGGACAAACTTTTTTTTCGCCTATGGCGAAAAACAATCTATTTTTTTTTTTTTTTTGCGAAAAGTCGAAAACAATATTTTTCTTTCAATTTTAGCATGAAATATAGTGGCCACTGAGGGTGAAACAAACTTTTTTTTTTCTCAGGGTCAAAAACAAATAATGTTTTTCCTTAAAAAACTGGAAACAAACTTTTTTCCAAAAAAATCCACAGCCCCCCCCCCCCCCCCCTCCGAAAATAGAAATAATCTTTTTAATAATTCTTTAAATCTTGAATATAGCAGTTGTCTAACATGTACATGTGTTCCAAGATGCTAATCAACTAGTTCTAATTTTTCATTCGGTAGAGTAACCATTGCCTTTTTTATGGAGTTTTGGAAGTACATGTCATTAGTCGGCTGTAAAAGTTTCTACTGGGGGTTGTCAATTTTATACGTGTCGGCATCAATGTGTGTATCTCTATTCATTTCAGAGATGACCTTCTATTTTGTTTTACTGATTACTTTTTGGTTCACGTGTTTTAAAATGCTTTTTTTCATTATGTATTAAAAATCGAATGGAAGTATGCCATGTCGTATATGATTCCACTATTTTTTTACAGCTGGAAACCAACCTTCTCAGGAGTTACATATAAAAGGCGTTAGTCTCAACTAGTGAAAAATCATGTTAATTTCATTTCTTTGAAAGTCACATTGCAATACAGCCCTTCCCGTTAATTAGCACATCGGCTCCGTGCGATATCCGTGACGTCGCAAGGTTTATAACTTTAAAAGTCAAAACAAAGTCAATTTCAATCTTTCTACACTAAAGTTAAGACGTAAGTATATATTCTTGATTTTCTATTGAATTTTTAAAATAAAAATAATTAGTATAAGTAGTCAAAAATGTTTAGATTGTTAGTAACAAAATAATGTAAAGACTTAAGCCTCAAATCTAAGATATTGTTTGAATAATAATTCTTCGAATAAGATGTCTTGCCACAGATGAAAAAAAAGAAACCTTCTATGTATCAGTTATTATCTTCATTTTTCTGTTCAGGTATAACTAATTACATAGAGGACATAGATCACGAACTGTGGTGTCGTACTTGTTTTAACTTTTTTTATCTGTATAAACTAAATTTAAAATACTTTTATTCTAAGAAAAAGAAAAAAAATTCTCTGAAAACATACATCTTTTTGTATCTCTAGTATTATATACTAATATTGATATATATCAAAAAGTTATATAATAAGAAATGAAAATAATTTATGATTATTTATGTAATAGTTTTCCCTATTCCCTTATCTTTATTCTTTTGCTTTCAGATTATAAAGTATCTTGTACAAAGGATCTAACATGGATATAAGTAACTCAACAGAAATATCAAGCTATCTCGGTTTCTATCTGTTAATGCGTTCTGTAACCGGCTTGGTTTTATATCCAATCTTTTGTTTCGTTGGTATACCAGCCAACATTATTGGTATGATTGTTTTGTCCAGGAAAAAGATGAGATCAACTGCAAATACTTTCCTATTGATCTTGCTTGGTTCAAATCTATTGCATGTCTTGAATGATATGTTGTACTTTATCTGCATCATGCTAGGACGAACAGTTAGCTCGACAGTGAGTGACAGGGCATACAAGTCTTTGGCTCCTTATGCGCACTATCTTTTCAACTCTACTATGACGTGTACAGCTTGGATAACAGTAACTATCGCAACAGAACGATTTATATGCGTTCGGTATGCACAAAAAGCCAGGAGAATCGTCACGCATACGCGTGCTGTCGTCATATCAGTGTTCGTTGTTATCACCACTTTGACATTATCTGTTCCACTGGAATTAAGAGAGGCATTTACAGCTAACCAAACGACAGAGAAAAGTGAAACGCTTATAACATTTAGCAAAGCTTATAACTTATGTTACTACATCTTACGTGCACTTATTCCAATAGTCATAATTACAGTATTGAGCATTTTAATTTTGCTTCGTCTCCAGAAAACTCGATTGAGGAAAGCAAAGAAGAAAGCAACCAAAACTCTTTTACTTAATATTATTTCATTTGTAGTGTGTATTCTTCCAGATGCTATTTTATCATCATATGGTAGACTATTTTATCATGAACCCGATTATCTATTGCTTGGAATTGCTGAAATAACAGATTTTCTTCTTCTGTTTAATAGTACAACAAACATTATTTTATACGGGTGTTCTTGTCAACAATTTATGCAACAATTGAAAAGTATATTTCACTGCGATCAACGTAGACGAAGGAGACTTCGTGTGTAAACTTATAATTGTAAATAATTTATAGGTAATGATCATCCAATTATTTATTTAAATAAACCTTTTTTTTTTTTGCAAATGTCTTTTTTTATAGGATGGATCAAGACTTCTCTCCAATACTAGTATTGGGGTATATTTTGCTGTGTTTTTCATCAATATACATGACCTCACGACTTTAACGATTAGGCCTCAAATGTCATTCTTTGATGAAATATGAAACCATCATAACCATTTAGAACATTCCGTACTTTAAAACAACATCAAAATTTCAGGAAGTAATCCGAATACACGGTTGAAAAACCCAGACAGCAGCACGGCAGAGAAAGGAATTTTTGTGACACATAAACGGTACCGATTTTACAGCTTTTTGCGCATTTCCACAATTGAGTCTCTTAAGTGATGTTTGATACCAAACTATTCAAATATTCAAAACCTAATACAAACGTTGAAAAGCTTATAAAACCAAGTTAACAACATATACCTTGCAGTTTTTAGGCATGTATCAAATCTGATTAAACTCAGATCTTTAACTTTCTTCCATTATATTTTTTTATCGTACAATTTTATTAGTAATAAACCTAATTCACATCGATTTAGTTTTTCTTACCCATAAACATAGATTAACGCAATTAGGTTAAGCAGTTCACCTTTATAATGATGATAGGTTGTATCAAAAAAGAGGGACGAATACCAGAGGGGCAGTTAAACTCAAATCAAAAATAAACTGCCAACGCCATGGCTAAAAATGAAAAGGACAAACAGACAAACAATAGTACACATGACACAACATAGAAAACTTACGCTTTATGATAGAAAACATTAATAAAACAACGAAACTTTACTGTTTGTAATGTTTTAAAAATGTTCATAATCAGGTGACAGGCAGACTTTTTTTAAGGAAGCCACATTATATTTAAATAATTTAGCGCACAAAATAATTACACTGACCGCAAAATGAACATGTATTGAGTGGGTATTTTGTCTTTCTGTATAGGTCCCGAACAGTGTTCCGTAGAAAAAAAAATAATTTATAAACGATATTAAATATGGTAAAACTTAAGGTGTTAATTCGTCCATTTCTGTAACATCACATATAATGTAAACAGTTTTAATAACCTTTCGAATTGCGTATTTCATGAGCAAACTGTATCATTATTTAATCTTATGTGAAATTAAGGTTCATCATAACAAATGGACAAATATGGCCGTATTTTCAACTCAAAAACTACTCTGTGTACAGACTTACCTGTGCTGTTTGGAAAGTTTTTATGCCTAGCATCCACTAGATATATAAAAGTAATATGCATTTTGGGTTTAAGAAAGATAAAATCTTTCTTGGTTTTTGATGGGCATTTTTTTTTCCTTTCTGCAGAAGGTGTAAAAATAAACAAACACCTGAATTACTTTGATACTGTCCACTCACTGACTCAGATAAGCTCTTTAACTCACCTATAGTTGTGATGATACCTGTTGTTCATGTCAATTAAGGACAATCAAAACAATACAAACCGGTTTTTTACCTGAGGGAGCATCTCATAGTTGTACCACAACTTAGTTAATTTTCACACCTTTTGAATGAAGGAAAAAAAATGCCCATCAAAATCCAAAAGAGATTTTATCTTTCTGAAACACAAAATGCATTTAACTTTATTATATCTAGTGGATGCCAGGCATTAAAACTTTTCCAACTCCACAGGTAAGTCTGTACTCAGAGTAATTTTTGGCATGTAAATACAGCCATATTTGTCCGTTTGTTATGATGAACCTTAAAAGGTGTCAGACCACCAATTCAAAATACCTGTCTATTCAACCAAATTTAGCAATTTTCACAGCTTACTTAAAGTTTAACCTTAGGTTCAACATTTATTGAGTGAAACTAGGTATGTCCTGAATATACACGTATCATCTTTCTACGTGCATATTTCAAACCATGTTTAAAGTCGTGTATAATGAAGAACTGTCGTTTGGAACCAAAGTACTTAGTCTTCTAAAAATAACCCCTAGATTTCTAGAAATCTTAAATTAGTATACTATGGAGCACCTTAATCCTCAATTTTCATTGTAGTCTAGGACGCGTACATTTAAGCTTAAAATGGTCTTAAAATATTTTTCTTTCGCCAAAATTTTCATTTCTGCAAATTTGTTGGTTAGTTTGAGTAAACAATGACATCGAAAACATTATTTTTTTTCAGGGAAGGGATACCTTATACGTTCTAAATTAGAGTGGGTGATTAAGTGGTCTGACACCTATACTAACCTGCCAAGAAATGTAGGCATGGCCATGTTAATTACAAAATTGTTCATGCAACCTTTTGTCTACTTCTAATTTAACATTTGTACCCTGCAACACCTTTAGAACACAATAAATCAATTTAATTCTCCTAAATAAATTTATATTTCAACAGACAGAGGAATAAAGAGAAAGTCACTTTTTAATGAAATTTACTCTAAATAGATACAAGACTGCGACCTTAACGTATTTCCCCTATTAGAATTATATATCAAACAAAAGGTTACAATTTTGTTTTCAACGAGATCATTTGAGTGTTTTTCATGCGTTGCCGCCTAAGATAAAAATAACACTGACGTTACAAGAACAGTATGTTTTTTTTTCACCCAAAGTCCAAGAAAAAACCTTTAGAAACATTAATCAATCAGTAAGTAATAATAAACAACCAGAAATTCATTGTGAAATATGTTTCTATGATGGACCCAATGAATGTTTATCCGACGAACCGTCCAAAGATTAAGGCATTTGATTACCTAGTACAAAGCTTCGTACTGATTTGCTAATTTCGATGTCACATTAGCAGTACCATACTACCCATGCTTGAACGAAAAACAGATCTTAGAAAAAATAAAAGTCATACCTATCCCGGCAATAAAACTGTTAATTTCACATCCAGCTTTTAAGGGAAAAAGTAATGTGTGAAATAAACATGTTATGGAATCTCCCTTTAAAATTTCAAAAGGCTAAATTGCATTCACTTATATACAGTAAAATATTATTATTACTATACTTGTTTTTAATCATTGTATTAGTTGCTTTCGGGATAGGTGTCAATCGCTCTTTTATAATTTATAGTTATTTAATGATTCTTCATGTTTCTATGTTTTATAAGTATTTTAAATATATACCAGACATTACACAATGGCATGCGTTTCTGTACTTTGTCCCTATGTGGATTATATGCTCTGAAGTGCAGCCATAATATATATCAGCAAGTAACGTACTTTTATTCAACTGATTGAGTTTTACATGATTGTGAAATATTGAGATGAAGAAAAACTTGTTTACCTCGCTGATGCCTGTCCAAACTCATGAGGAAATTCCTCGGTTGTTGTTTTTTAAAGTTAAATAATTACCATTAACTGAATTATGTGTCAATGACATATCTTTCCTAGCTTCTATTTAAGCTTTATTTCAGCTTTTTAAAACTCAGCAGTGTATGACATGTATATCATGTATGACATGTCGTTTGATCACTGCATCATTTACGTATATGATACATCTCCTTTTCTTCATAGTTGAAAAACGACGGAGCTAAATTGATGTATATAAGCCGCGCTCGTATTATTTATTTTTTCCATTGAACATTATAGTGTTTCATTCCTCTGTTTACATTTCTTGGGATGAAATCAAAGCTTTTTAGTTGTGGTAATTATAACTTTTCAACATAGTCAGCCTTATTTCATCGAACAACATTTTATATTTCATTCTATTTTATGTGGTTTCTTCTCATACAAACTTCTTTTACGCTAATAGATTCGGTGTCAACCATATGTCTACTGTTACTTATCATGTCTATAAGGTTCCTGTTTTAAGGCTTCCCATACTTCTTCTTTCGTTATTTACACACCATAAAAGAACACTGCCTAGTTTGTCCAACAAACAGTTTGATACAGCTTTTGTAGACGTCATGGGTCTTTTACTAAACACAGTATGTGTTGTAGCTGTTTTTGGAGTTTTTATATGTTCTAGTCAATCAAACAATGAACAGCCGGAAAGTTTACAGAAGAAATCATGGGGACAATCACTCGAACTGATCTGTAAATTTCAAAAAACATTTTTCCGCATTCAACATGGAGTTATACCAAAATGTTTGAAGGAAGGAACTTGTTCTTGTAAATATACGCTTAATGTGTGGTAGCAAAAATACAATATATGAACGGCCGTCATGTTATATGGAGAAAATATATTCGTGTAAAGATGATATAATTGTCAATCAAACAATTTGTGCGATTAACAAAACCAAACAAAACGTAATCTAAGTATTCATGTATTTCAAACGAATAACTTTTATTTCACATGCATGTAGATCTGAACTATTTTTGGACTCGATGACATCATATTTTATTAATGTTATACGTAATGTTAACGGTGTGTGAAATATAATTTGTTTTGAGGTAAGGAAATAAAATCTTTTGCATATATAGTTTTCATTATTTGTTGAAATGATACTTCAAATGTATATTGGTTTGACAATGATGACGTTAAAGAAAAGGGAAATTAATTTAACTGCACGCGTTGGTATTAAACATAAAATTGCTGTATTTTTAAATTTCTCATTATGTACCCAATATTTATAATTACAGATTTATCGATAAATATAATCAAACGATATAATTATGTGTAAAACAGACAAAGCAGTCTGACGCGTCTAGATTGTGACGCAAAAGGTTGATGACGTTCTGTCAAGGTCTGCTAAATGCTGCAGATTAGAACTGCTTATTTAAATTTGCTTATTTTACTTCCAAGTCATCTGCTTTTTCTCATTTGTCAATGTTACCACATCTTCTTATTTCCATGTCTAGAGCTAAATATTCTTTGTGTTTGATCTAAAAAAAAGTTTCATTCCGGTTTGAAAAGTATACATTATAATTATACGTAGGATTGCGAAACGTCTCAAGTTATAAAATATCTTCCACTGATTATTTTTTAAAATGTCAAGGAAGAAAAATCTCCGTGTATGCTTTCCAATAAAGCACAAAATGTATATGTCACCGACCTATAAATAAAAACAACAGTCTTTCGCTGTTCGAAAGTCATAAATCGATTGAGAGAACACATATGCGGGTTACAAACTAAAACCGAGGAAAACACACCAATTACAAGAGGAAAACGAAGATACAACAGGCACAATAAAGTGTACCAAAAAACCTAACGAAATGTAACACACACAGAAACGAGCTATAAGATAACAGCTACCATTTTCCTGACTTGGTACAGGACATTTTATGTAAAAAATGGTTGACTGAACCTGGTTTTGTGACTAGTTAAACCTCGTGCTTTTATGGCAATGTTAACTATGATATAAAAGAGGTTTGAGTAAATGTTTATCTTTTTTCTAAATATTATTTTTTGAAAGAGAAAAAAAAAATTCAGATAAAAAAATAAAAATCTTAAACTCTAGATATTTGAAAATAAGAAGATGTGGAATGATTGCCAATTCTCTACAATTTTCCACCAGAGACTAAATGACGTAGAAGTTAATATTCTGTTTAAAATTCTTCGTATGTTTGCATTTTTCCTTTTAAATATGTATCTGACATTTGAGGAACAAAAACACGAAACCTCGTCCTTCTTTCTGTTGTCACTTATAGAATTGTTAGTTACATACTTATTTAGGCCATGCATATATATTATCATCGAACATCCAATGCAATTATTAATGTATTTCAAAATAAGACACGAACCACCATCGCAATGCCCTTTTTAGTAGAATGACGAAAAGTTAATCATTGTTAATTTTGTAACGTTTTGCTTATGCCGACAAATTAAAAAAATATCAAGGCAAAAACCACAGGCACTTATCTCAGAAAAAAATTTCCTGTATACCTTATTATAACACAAGGTACTTAACTTGCATTTTAAAAAAATGTCAGGTGGTGACGAAGTTCCGTTATATGCCGCTTTATATGCTGTCAACCCCGCTAAAACTTGTTATATCGTAAATATAAATTGATTTATCTTTACAATGGTGTATAACATGCCTACATTTGTTGTCGGAATCATCCGTAGCAATCCTACCAAAGTATGTCAATCGTAATAATATTACACACCGCTGAAGAATTGGCAATAAACGTCCGCAGTAAATGATTTATTATAAAAATTGTTTAAAAAAAAACCTGTTAGTTTTCGTATGAATAGAACTTATCATACAGTTAGTAAAATTGTATAATATACCGTGAAAAAATCTAACAAGTGTTGTTTGTGGTATGTCTAATAAGTTACAAATTTTCCCATGACGTCAATGTCTTGCAGACTCTCTCTTGACTTTACGTATGAAATGAAACAAGATCAGATAACTCCGAGAATCATTTAGACTTTCCCATAGAATTGACCAATCGGAAACCGAGATATACAAGGAGATGTGACGCGTTTATTGCCAATTCTTCAGCGGTTTGCAAAATTATTACGATCGACATACTTTGGTAGGATTGTTACGGATGATTCCGACAACAAATGTAGGCATGTTATACAACATTGTAAATATAAATCAATTTAGATTTACGATATAACAAGTTTTAGTGGGGTTGACAGCCTATAAAGCGGCATATAACGGAACTTCGTCATCACCTGACATTTTTCTAAAATGTAAGTTAAGTACCTTGTGTTATAATAAGGTATATAGGAACATTTTTTCTGAGACAAAGTCAGTGGCAAAAACCCCGAAAAGAACAAAAAATCCAACAGTATACAGATTAAGACAAAGAAAAAAAAAAAGACTGAGCAACACAAAAAAAATGGAAAATAGGGATACTCTCAGGTTCTCCGAAAGGTTTTCTCAAGAATAAGTGCATTTTCTGCATTCTTGTTTTGTTTTTCGGCATTTTGAATTTCCATGTTGCAGAGTCGTTTTGACACAAATGTTCTTTATTTTTTAAATACATTTGTTTACTCTAACAATTTATGTCAGTTTAATCGATTATTGTATGTACTGTAATATTCAATCGTTAACAAAATGATATCGTGCCATGTTGTCACGAGATTGCTGGACAGGTCATTTATGTATAATTAGAACACTTATGGAAGTGCATAATAGTTCTCACGTAGATGTTGGGGTATTTAAAAAATCAGTACGCCTACTAAATATTTGTATCCTTCGTGTCGGAAAACATATCTCTCTTTCATCAAGAAGATATACAAATTTATTATCAGACTTGAGTAAACAATGAGACCGTGCGTCTTAAGTTATCTTTCCTTTTTCTTTTTAAATTGTTCAAAGTGAATAAGTAATTCAAATCGAAAACAAAATAGATTACGATTGTATACAAATGTGATTGAGTATTAAATACTTTCATTTTTTTTGGCCTCCCATCTACCGTGCAAATCTGTAATTCTTTCATGCTGTTGTTTCATGACTTATGCATGAAAAATTAGAATTGACAGATAAATAGATGGCTGTTTAACTTCCAATTCAAACTATTAGTGGCATACAAGTATAAATGACGAGAAAATGTCTATATGGTAGTATAGAAATAGGAATCCGGACGTACCGATTTACCAATTTTGCTGTTAAACGACATTGCCTTAAAACAAATGTTGAACTTAAATTCTTCCATAAAATCAATGTTAAATATGCGGAATCCCCTCACTATGTTTGAGTTTACCTTCATTATGAGCACCAACCAAATAAACACATTCAGAGTTATAAAGCAAAAACGATTCTTGCTGGCCCACCTTTGTCAAGTCAAATTAAGAAAATAAGAAATTGTTAGACAATTCTTGTCAATTTTAAAAATTAAGGTAGATCTAAAATTTTGTAGAAGGCTGCAAGTGATTGGACTGAATTTTTACTATAATTATCAGTAAATTTGATACAGAAATGAAATTCATTCGTGAACTTTTTTTTAGTTTGTAAAAAGTGGTCATTTTTTTATACTAAGATAAGGAAAATGTGATAAAATATTATTATTTCCAAACAGTTATTACACAAATTGAAATTGAATTTATGTAGAAAAGATTTTACAAATGTTTTTACAAAAATCCTCTTGTGTTTATCTTTTAAAACAAAAACAAAAAATCTTTTCAAAGGATAGAATAGTTCTGCCCTAGAAACAGAAATTTCCAGGAAATATAAAAAAATTAGACCCAATTTATCTCTAAAATGAGCACACATAAAGGTATATTTTTTTATTTCATATTTAAATTGAATAAGTGAGAAAAAATAGCTTGTATGCAATCTTCCGCAAACAATCACCGTGGGATGGTACGCCTGTAATTATCAAATATTGTGCGCAAGTATTTATATAAAAAAATCTAACCATCCTTAACCAAATCCAACATTCTGTGAAAAATAAAACTGAATTGTGTTTCGAATTTAGAATATTACTAGTAAGCCATTATTGTTGTAGTTGTCCTTCGATGCCTTATTTTACAAAATTGTCTTTGATATAAATATTTAGCATTGTTGGAATGTATATGATTGATAATGATATGTTCATGTAATTATCATGCACACTATTCAATATTCGATTTATCAGTAGATCAGCACGAGGTTTGGCTATTCACAAAACTAGGTTCAACCATCATTTTTTTCTTAAAATGTCATGTACCAAGTACGGAAAAAATAGCAGATGTTATTTTATAGTTCGTTTTTTTGTGCGTGGCATAGTCGTTTGTTTTTTGTTGCAATTTAGTGTTTTTGTTTCCTCCCATAGTTGATGTGTTTACCTCGGTTTTATTTCGTAACTCGGATTTGTTTTCTTTCAATCGATTTATGACTTTCGAACAGCAGTATACTACTGTTTTCTTTATCTATCAATTTTCATATTTTGACTCTGTGAATAAACAAGTACAGAGGAAGTTATTTTGTTCTCTTTCTCCTAAGAACAAATCTAGAAATATTTTTTTTCCTACGGTACAAAAAATATCTTATCAGATAGAACAAATGTCCTAAGGGACAAACAATATCCTATCGCAAAAATGTGTCATGCGCGACCGAAATTATCCTACAGGACAAAAATATTATATAGAACAAAACAAATATCCTGCGGTGCACACATTCTATCATTTTTAATTGTCCTGTAGGAAGTGGTAATTTTCCGAAAAAATATTTCACGTTTATGTTTAATTCAAAAACATATAAAAAGAACATCAACTTTGTTAAAATGTCAACAGATTTCGTTTTTGAATTTGATACTCATTAACAAGGGACTCTAAGACGATACATTAGCTAAACCTTTGTTAACCTATACATGCATGTGGGCTGAAAATAAATATAAAATGTATCTCATTATTATTTTATAATTTTGAATTAAAATTTAACATCAATACATCAATTTGGAATTGTTATTATAATTTTAAAGAACGAAACAAACCTGAGAAAACAGATTGTGATAATAGTTTTTTATAATTTAACACGGTTGCACTATGTTAGTTTCTTCTTTGACTTCTTTTATCATTGTCATTCTATAAATCCACCTTCAGCATCTACAACGGTGCCCAAGGAGCAATATGTATATATGAACAAAAACAGTTCTTCATCTTCATACAAATGGACATTAGTCGTGCTGACATTTTGTACCATGTTCCTGAATAATTACACAAAATTCGTGGAGGCAGCGTCCATGTCCTCTTTTCTGTCCTTAAAGATATTGAAATTACCACCAATTGGACAATTACAAGCATGAGAACTAATCGTCGGAACATCCTTTTTATCAGCTTTGTATACTGGTATAATATATTAAGATGTGTTGTTACGGGCAATCTACAATATGTGTAACAAAGACGCACAAAATGACCACAAACACTGACGTGAAAGTGTCTCAAGAGCAGGTTAATCGGATTGAATTGCCTTTATACATTCATATAAATAATATTAATAGGTACATCACGGTTTTCAATATCATACTAATAAATTTATTGGAATTGTGATATGGAATTGTTATGTCACTGCGTGTTGTGTTGTTTGGTGAAGATCCGGTTATATAAAGTGACATATAAATAAATGATTCTTCTTCACTTGATTATTTTGTTGATCCTCTAATATATTTGTTTAATATTGTCTTTGATACAGGAATCTAGTATTAGGAGTGGATCATTTGAAATGTAATATATGTTTTTTTTGTATGAAGAATTAAGAAACAAATTAGACGAATAGAATAACAGACTTATTGATTTTTTAGCTTATCTTAAAAGTACATTTTGGTATACGGACATCACATTCTATAATAATCATAATTTATTCTTCCGTCTTTGAATATGAATTATTAAATGAAGTATTTCTACATATAAAATTTCACACAAAAATGGCCGAAAGAGTTGTGCTGCTTCCGTAGTAGACAATACGGGAACAAGCCTAAGTTTACACTTATCGATATACGTTTTTTTTATAAGTAACAACAATATTTCAAAGCGTAATTTTGATAAAATCCTTATCGATATAGATTGTGACATTGACCAGAAACAGTTAAAAACACTCGATTTTTCTTAGTGAATCGGCCATTTTACTGAATTTTCTGTAATTTCATGGTTGTAGGAAAGTATATAGCTTTTTCATGAAAGGCCATTCAATACTACGAATTGAAGAAACTTAGAAATATGTTACATTTAACAGCTACTTTCATTTCAAAATACTTTAAGCTTTCAAAAGAGTAACATAACTCAATTTGACAGTCTAGATGATTTTCGTTCTTTGTACAATTTGTATTTCTTAGTTTCAAGCAATACTGAAATTGAATTTTGCTGATTACATAAAATATATAAGAATTCCTACATCCTATAATCAATACAGAACTAAAAGCTACTGAAATATGAACCTCTGGAAAAGAGATATATTTGAAGCCATGAAATTTCATTTAATTTACCCGAAAGAAAAAAGAAAAAAAGAAACGTGATACTCTAGAAGCCATTCTGTAATTACCGTACTCTAGAAATAATAGAAAAAGTACATGATTGGTTACCCCAATGTTCTCTCAAAATGAGATAATCAATGAATTCATGATAGCACAATGGGATACCCATGGTAAGCCTTTTTTAATACCACTATTGATTTTTTGATTTTGCACTTTTCAAAGAATTTACCTTAAAATTCGTTTCAAATAAAAAAAAAAAAAACACTTGGCACGAGTAAAGTGATGCTGTCCTGAGTTAAAGACTCAATTTCACATACCATTTCATTGCATATAAGAAAAAATCATCACTGGATGTTCACCTCCGATTTACCTGTATACAAGCTTTGGCTTGTTTAGTAACCACGTAACCTCAAGTTTCCAAAATATTCTATTTAAACACCAAATGCAAAAATGAGGTTGCTTTGAAACACTCAATGTGTGTATGACCAAGTAATTATCCACTGCAATGAAATGTAGGATTAATTTCCGACAACTGTCAAATTAATTTTTCGACTCTTTTTCGTATTACACCAATAATTGATTTCAAAAAGGATTCATCATACGAATGATACACATAAAGCTGCAGACGCTTAACTTTTCGATGCAGTTAGTTTCACTCCGTTCGGAACTCATGCAATTGCATTGTTTTATTCCTTTGATTTGTTTGTAAACGAAAGTAATATGGTTAACAATAGAAATCGGTATTTCAATTCAGGTATGTAGACAACATTGTAGTTATGATATAAAGATAATGAGAGGTGGTATTGTTGTCAATAGACATAGGAAGATGTGATATGAGTTCTCTCCATCCAAATCATAATTTGCAAAAGTAAACCATTATAGGTCAAAGTATGGTCTTCAACACGGAGCCTTGGCTCACACCGAACAGCAACCTATAAAGAGCCACAAAAATGACTCTATATATCTTTAATCATATACAAAGATGCAAAGAAAACATGTAAAACAATACATTAAATATATAAACTTAGATATTCAATGTATACAACTGCAACAATATATTTTCAAAGTCGCTTGTTCATTTACAATCTGCAGATGATATCCATAAAGAACTATAGACTTTATTATTTTCATACTTTGAACGATATTATTCTATAATTCTACCTGTGTGACGTTTACATTCTAGAGTCATACGCGCGATTCAATGTTAGAGCCATGTTGATATGGCCATTCGGTCCCAATGCTTAAAATAATTTAAAAAATAAAATAAAAAAATAAAAAAAACAATGTCTTAGGTTTTTACATTTGATATATGCCTCTTTGTGCATATTTGTTAAATATGTGTTGGGTTTTATTAGTACTAATAGATACTTTGATACTTGTTCATTCTTTCACAACCTATTAAGTCTGGTTTTTTTTTGCTCACGCTTTGTTGTCAATATAATGGAATTTGATGCGACTGTCATACAAGTGAAAGGTTTAGCTAGCTATAAAACCAGGCTCAATGCACCATTTTTTACAAAAGAATTCAGGAAGATGACAGTTGTTATCCATTCGTTTGATGTGTTTGAGCTTTTGTTTTTTCCATATGATTAGGGATTTTCCTTTTCGAATTTTCTTCGGAGTTCAGTATTTTTGTCATTTTACTTTTTTTTTTTTTTTTTTTTTAGATCTGTTTTATTTGTGGATCTATTTCAATTTATTTTATCTGAAGGAAATGTCAGTGTATGAATTTGAAAGTCTTGGAATAATTTCCTTTCTAAACTTGTACGAAGCAAAATGCAAAGATTGACTATTCCTGTTTTCATGTAATACGCGATGTAATACGTTGAATAATCACGTCACGCTATCGGATACGTTTAACATCTCGATCACGCTTTCTGATACGTTGGTCACCCCCATCAACGTCGTCATAATCTCTTATTATAGATACTGTACATGTAAATATATATGAGAACCCTCAAACTAGATCTAATAAAAGCATGTATACGTAAAGAATAATATTTATTATTCCACGCATATCTATTTCTAAACAATAACCTGTATTTTGTAATTATATATTTACAGTGGTAATATATATTAGAAGACATAATGACCAAATGACTTGCTTAATCGTTATTGGACTATTAAATTTATTATGAGATATATCAGCAATATAAAAATCATATATTATAAGTAACAAGTCACGAACAATTAAACAAAAATTAATAGTGTTTATAAATGACATTTGGATGAATAAATGAGTTGCGTGAACTCGGTCATGAAATCCATTACGTTAATAATAATCAGAGACCACTATGACTTGATTAATCCTTCCATCGTTTCAAATTTTTACTTTTCAAAGAGACTGTCATTTGATTGATCGAGAAATTTTATCGTTAACGTTTTAGTAGCGTTGGTCAAGCACCGCAAACTTCAAAATCAGTGAATACAATCTTGTTTATTATCAAAAGGCAGAACAATATATATTAAATGTTAATTCTGTCGAAATCGCTTGACTCACTAGATAATACTGTGCACTAAGAAAAAATATAGTATCTGTTAAAAAAAATGCAAAAAATGACTTTCAGTTAACCTTCTACTCAAACTGCGAAACCAGTAATGATCTAAAACGATCACTTTGATCTGACCAGCTCTTTAATGATTATTAAAAATAAAAATTAATTAAAAACATTTCAATCCTTAAGTCAATATTCAAACTTATTCACTATTCTAAAAGTTATCAAAGGTACCAGGATTATAATTTAGTACGCCAAACACGCGTTTCGTCTACACAAGACTCATCAGTGACGCTCATATCAAAATATTTATAAAGCCAAACAAGTAAAAAGTTGAAGAGCATTGAGGATCCAAAATTCAAAAAAGTTATATAGTACTGTTAAACTATTCGTTTGCAGTCTGTTAAGAGAAGTTCATTCAGTCTATTTTCAGACTGGTCAGTAGCTCAAATATTTCTGTACACTTTAACATCGTGAATTATTAACTAAAAGCCACTGAACAGTACTGAATGAAACAGCAAGTAAATTGTACTGAATTTGTCGCAGTGTATAAGTCTCATATTGTCTGAAAAACTTCCTGAACATTTCATTTTTCAAACTTTAAACATAAAGCTCAGATCAAAATGACGGTTTCAGACGCAACTTAAGATGCATTTCCTAGTGGAATCATTTTGAATCTATAATGGTCACTTTCAAATAAATAATAATACATATGAAAGAAAATGATGTGTGTGTTTGTGTGAGAGTAGATAGATAGTACAGCACAATGGAAATTGATTTTAATCTGCAATACAAATATTCAATTATTGTTTAAAAAGACGTTTGTTTTGTAAATTTTAAATGAAAATTTATTCTAACCATGTATGAGTTGCGTAATATCTGTCATTTAATCCATCACGTAGTAAACAATCAGAGCCCTTATTAGTCTTGTAATGGTCTACAATCTCTTGTTATGGTTTTACTTTTCAAAGAGATGTTTTTGAGGAACATATTATTCACAATATAAATTACAACATAGTTCATAATACATACAGTATACATAGTTCATAATACATACAGTATACATAGTTCATAATACATACAGTATACATAGTTCATAATACATACAGTATACATAGTTCATAATACATACAGTATACATAGTTCATAATACATAAAGTATACATAGTTCATAATACATACAGTATACATTTTTAAATTATACATACAGTATACATTTTTAAATTATACATCAGAAATAAATCTTTGTTTATTGCAAATTTATATCAGACAAGCATCTTTTCTACCTTTTGAATAAAAAATGACAGCTTAGACAGCACATTTTTATTACAATATTTAAGCATGCCCAGCACTTTTTAAACATCTGGATATTTTTAATAATATGGAGGTATGAACTTCCCCCTTAAATCTTTAACTGCAAAATTGGTACACATAGATATATAGTGGTACACATCCCCAAGACCAGCTTTACAAAGTGGACAAATTCGCTCATTTCGTCATCTTCCTGTTTTCACTGTGTATTACATACCCTTAATTTACATATATTTACTCTATGACCCCGCTTTAATTTTAACAGATATGGTTCTAAGCAAAACTCTTCATTAAAGTGTAAATAAAATCCCCCTTGATGAGTTGTTTATATCAGAGAACCATTTTTGAATAAACTGGTCCTGGAGACTCTGCCTTACATTAGTTTTGGTATAATTATAATCAACTGGCTCCGCAATATTATATATTTCACATAAGCCACAGTCAGTAAACACAGATTTTACATAGTTAAACCATTTGGAATTATAACCTTCATGCTCATGCATGTACCAATGTAACTTATACAGTTACCCGATATTTTTTTTATCATTTGTTGCAAGCTTGTGCCAAAACATACAATTTTTAACTTGACCTGCAGTTCAAGCGGAAATCTTCCAAGTTCTCCATACACCATAGAATTTGACGTAGAGGATCGCACCCCCAAAATGCGCGAACAAAATTGTAGATGTAATTTTTCAGTATTATTTTTATTTTCAAACCCCCATATTTCCGAGGAATAGGTCAAAGTAGGAACCACCAATGCATCAAATAATTTTAACTGTAAATCCATCGGGAGTGAGATATTTTGTATCCTCATGTAAAGAGCATAAAGTGCCTTTTCGGCTTGGTCTACCAGATTTTTTTCGAGCGTGAAAGAAGTTTCCGTTGTAATTTAAATTCAGACCAAGATAAACATATGAATCTTTAATTTCAATAATTTCATTACATTAACATGCATCCGGTACGTCGTATTGCTCATGTTTTACTGATATACCTGTATGTCTGTCTCAAAATACTTGTTCACTATATCACAGTGTGGGAACGGAACTGTACGGTTTTATAATAATTTGGTCATTCGGAGACAAGCGGGGCTCCGACATTCGTAACAATAACAAGTTGCTTGATGAAAAGTTTGATGAACTCAAGTGTTACTATAAAACGTTTCTGCTTCAAGTTTTGATAATCAAAACAATCTATACATATATATGAACCGATAAAATAATAAAAACGACATATGCATCCTAAAGTTTTCACTAGAATGGTTGGACTCCGAGTAAATCGATCAAAACTGTGACAAAGCAGCGATCAAAAATATTTAATAAACATAAAAAAACACATCGTTGCTATCAGAATTTTTATACGTACCTTTTCTGATGTATAGTCTTACCTGTCTGAAAGTTTGAAAGTCATTGTCCAAGTAGAAACTCCAATATATCCATTTTCTAAATATCGGATATTTTAATTGACTGTACAATTGCTTGCAAGTTTACTGAACAATCGCTTAGAGCCCTCCTGTACAATCACTCGGAGCTTTCCTTAGCCAAATTCATTAAATACATTACATATGCGTTTCATTGGCTGTTCCTTGTCTGTCCTATTATATTCATCTATGGTATTTGAAATAACAATGAGTACGGATCCTGTTATTTTGCCGATTAATAAAGATAGTTGAGAATCTATCACGGAAACATTTTTGAAGGTGTCGATATCAGAGAGAAGATCAACATTCAAACAATAAGTATACAAGACAAATTAAAAGAAAAACAGTACAAATGTAAAGAAATCACTAAAACGAAAACAGTGCTCGAACAAAAATAAATAACCGAAAAGATGACTAGGTGCTCCGGAAGGGTAATCATATTTTAAAGTTCACTTTATTTATTAATCTCAACTGTTTTCAAAAAAATATATACATATATTTATTATAGGCAAAAAAGCGAATTGATATTTTAATGGAACATAATTGTTTCTAGTGTTTACGTTTTGGGCATATGAATTATTATGTCACTGAAGTAGGAAATGCTTACTGCTCTCTTTATTCTGCCACATTCATTGACAGATTTTATATTCAATGCAATTTATGTCATATCTATAAATGTTCAATTAAACTATACTGCAACCCAATGCGTCATATTTCTGACATGAGTTGGTTTTCCATGTTCTGTTATGATTTAATGACAGCTATTTGGTATTTATCCCTTATCATTGATACATGTAAATTTTTGGGACAGGCGCAAAAGATCGTCGTGGGTAAACATGCCTTTCGAGATCCAAACCCTTTCCCTATACCTCTAGCCAATGTAGAAAAAAACAAGCACGAAACAATACGCTTAGTAAAACTCAGTTTGAGTGAAGTCCGAGTCCGATGTCAGAATAGGTAATTTATAGACCTGTCATTTCCTAATGAATGTAATGAACCCAATATTTCTCACGATATCTACATGTACGAACAGCCTAGTAAATGTATCAAGGCATATACCACAATAAAGGAACTGGATACATGTATAAGAAAACCAATCTTGGACCTTTACCAACCTGTTACTATATTGCATGACTTATATACCAAACTACAAAGTGACCTGAGCAAACTATACCAACTTATAAGTCCTTTACTGTCGTACTAAAATACTATTGTCAAGTTGACCTAATGCTGCCTCTTAGATATGTACATTTTTGAACCAAGATTCTATTGTTTTGCTGTCTCACGAATTTATACCAGCACTTCTATCATGCTTTGAATCTATCTCTGTTAACAAACAATAGGATAAAAGAAATATTTTATTACTACTAAGCATGTGTAATCTCACAACATATATACATATTTACATAACAAATTACAACTTGGAAAAACTGGGGACTAACAGATTAAAATTGAGTTATCCCCCTTTTCATATTGATATAAAATTTAAAACTTGGGGATGAGATACAAAGGCTAATGTGAAGAAATTGTATCGAATTGGCCAAATACAGGTGTGAAGCAGCTGTAGCCCCCAAGTGAAATGGGGAACCTTTGTTGCCAGTACAATTTAACCTAACTTCTGTCTGTCTCTGCTAATTGTTTTTGAACATTCTTAAGAACATTAGGAGAAGTATGAATATATCTTGTGTAACAATTAGATGACCATCTACCAAGTGTTTGAATTAAATGATCTTCAAGACGGGATTCTTTAGCAGATGTAGCTGCATCAACTCTAAAAGAGTGTCCATTGTAGGAATCACAAGAAAAACCTAATTTGTGGAGTAAAATTTTGACATGTGAAATGAAAAATTTTCTGTTTAAAGGTTTCATATCTTCAGAGATGAGCAAAGCCTCAGTATAAGAGGAGTACACAGACTGCCTCAACTGATTGTATTTCAATATCGATAAAACAGGACAAATCGAACAACTTGTTTTGTAAAGTGGAATAGTAATTCCTTGTCTAAAAGGATCAGTTTTAGACTTTTTAAGAGTTACAAAAATACAATCACCAGTGTTTTGGAAATCACTGCAGCATAAGTTACATTCAGGATCAAACTGATTCATTACAGTGAATTCACCACATCTTAAAAAAAAGGCTGTTGTGCAGGCAGCCTCTAACATAATACTATTAAAATTACCAAAAATACATGTATGTAGTAATTTACACATTTTTGACAAATAGACATAGTAATAGGTAAACGTTTGCGTTTGACAGTATCCCCTTGTTTTTTCTTTAAACCAATTAAAATTGTTTTAAGACACTCAAGAGGCTTTCCGAAACTGATTTATGAATTAAAACCTCCATACTTTAAAAAATGAAACCTCATGCCACATCAATATAATTCAGTTGTAAAATGACATAATTGTTTGTGTTCAGCACAATATTCTACGAAGCGCATAAACAAGGTTTCTGACACAGGTGGGAGACTGTCTTTATCCCAAGTAAATCCATCTAACAAAAGAAATCTAGTATATAGTTCGATTCTTGTCTTATATACCCTAGTTGTGTTATTGGAGAGTGAATATTTCCACAAACTGTCTATTGTGCAGTCCAAAGGATCTCGAACAGTGGCGGACAAGGTTTTGGATCCATCACGGCTTCTAGTGCTAATTCCCGGAATTTGTGTATCTGGAAACGAGATAAAGCATCTGCTATAGTGTTACTCGCACCAGGTACATGTTCACTAAAAACGGCAAAATTGTTAAAAACAGCACACATTGTTAAACGTCTCATAAGTTTCATTATGCATGGTTCTTTAGAGCGACCTTTTTTAATGATATTAACTGTACTAGCATTGTCACAATAAAAGAGGATCTTTTTTCCGCACCACTGTTTACCCCATAAAATAGCTGCAACCACTATAGGGTATAGTTCTAAAAATGCCATCGATTCTGAATAGTCTTTAATACTTGGCAATTCTTTTGGTCACTTATCATAAAACCATTTGTTTTTGAAAAAACCACCAAAAACCAATAGTAGATGAAGCATCAGTATATAACGAAATACTAAACGCTGTAGTCAGTTGATTGTCATAAAAATAAATTTATACCATTCCAATTTGTTTTGCATTCCTTGTTAAGATGTACATAATAATAACTTTCTTTAACTGTTGACATGAGTTTATATAGGTAAGTCACAAATGCACGGCCTGGTAATATAACACGACTGGCAATATTTAGGTGACCCATTAATTGTTCAAAGTCTTTCCTATTACAGGTTCGTTTATGTATCATTGTTTTGATAAAATCAGTAATACGAACAATTTTGTCTTGTGGCAGACGAGCTTGCATGTTAACAGTGTCTAAAATAAAACCCAAATATTCAAAAACTGGGCCTACTGTCTTTTTAGCAGATAATGGTATAAATAAACATCATAGATACCAGGGCTAAATTTTACATATACGCCAGACGCGCGTTTCGTCTACAAAAGACTCATCAGTGACGCTCGAATCCAAATAGTTATAAAAAGCCAAATAAAGTACGAAGTTGAAGAGCATTGAGATCCAAAATTCCTAAAAGTGTTGCCAAATACAGCTAAGGTAATCTATGCATGAGGTAGAAAACCCTTAGTATTTCAAAAAATTCAAAATTTTGTAAACAGTTGATTTATATATATAACAATATCAATGATGATTCATGTCAGCACAAAGAGTGCTGACTACTGGGCTTGCGATACCCTCAAGAAAATAAATCTCCACCAGCAGTGGCATCGACCCAGTGGTTGTAAATAAACTTATCATAGATACCAGGACTAAATTTTACATATACGACAGACGCGCGTTTCGTCTACAAAAGACTTATCAGTGACGTTCAAATCCAAAAAAGTTATAAAAAGCCAAATAAAGTACGAAGTTGAAGAGCATTGAGATCCAAAATTCCTAAAAGTGTTGCCAAATACAGCTAAGGTAATATATGCCTGAGGTAGAAAAGCCTTAGTATTTAGATAAAATCTAAATTTTGTAAACAGTTAATTTATATATATAACAATATCAATGTAAAAGTATAAGGATAATAAATACATAGTTCTTTCACCACAAAAATTTGGTTTATCTATGGTTAAAAAATCATCCAATAAATGAAAAAATGACATCTATATTATAATTGTTCATGGATATCCAGCATATGCTTGTGGATAACATGTCAAAAAGTCTTGGACTTGAACGACAACCAAAAGGTAACCTTACATAGTTATAATATTTATTGTTCCATTTAAAACATAGTCTGGTATCAATAGTGAGTTTATATTCATATTTTTACCTGTGATGATATTCTGCCTAATTTCCGGCGAAATCATATCTGTGTCGCTGACGGATGAAGCCGGCACACCAAACGATTTAACTGAGTATACTGGCATTTTGTACGAGTCGTTTTGGCTAATTTTGGCGAGACGGTTTGTTGACGGGGCTTGTTCGGCCATTTGAGTTGTTGTAGAAGGAGGCATGAAGGATACCGCCATAGCTGACTGTAAATTAAAAGATGGCATTGTCTCTTGCAGCATGTTCTGTCTACTATTAACTTGTTTCAGAGTTTGTTGACCAAGTTCTATTGTGTTTATCAACAACATGTTGTTGACCTGGGCGGAAACTGCCTCTTGCATATGCGCAGATGTAGGAGTATGTATGTCCAGATTAATCCGCGGCGCTGAATTTGAAGCAGAATTTATATTTGCTGAAATAAAATTTTCTTCTAAAACACGGTTGGAATCATCGTTTGTTGGAATATTTTCGTCAGTTGAATTGTTTACAGGACTATTATTTGTGACGATAATAGTTGGATTGTCCGAAGAGTCGGGACTATTTTGTACGATGAAAACATGTTTTCATCATATGAATATCAAGCATAATCCCTCCCGCTAGGGATTTAGTATTATTCTATCATAAAATATATGAAAAGAACATAACCCGTGTCATGCCAATAACTGGTTTTGGAATAAATGTGTTTAATTCCGATGCAAAGACCCTATAAGTGAATCAATATTAAAGCAAAAATATGCAATCTACTTACATGTATGTGGTATAATTTCACGAAATATACAATAGATAGTACAATTAGCACCATAGACAGACTTTTACCCAGTCGGTAGTTACACAAATTAGTTATTGAAAGACAATAATTCCATATAATTGTAATTGGAGAAGGTGATAATAAGCCTGCTGATGTAATACTTCAATATAAATTATATGTATCTGCGTCTTTTAGTCACATACTGTAGATGCATTCATAAAACACACACTATAGCATTATTTTTTTTAAACCGGAAAATAACGAAAACGAAATGGGTTCAACAAAAATAATTATGTTGCTTTTCTTTGTTCAATTGGTGATGATATCGGAATCTTGGATAATACAAAAGAGATCATGGGCGCTGCCTCCAACAATTCTGTGTAATTATTCCGGGACATGGTACAAAATGCCTCCACCACTGATCACCATATGTATCAGAATGAAAAACTGTTATTGTTCATATATTCATATCAATATTTAACCAAGGAACTGACGAGGAGGACAACTATTATTCTACATTACCTAGGTATCTATGATAGGTTTCCTTATAAACCTGGTATCTTTGTTGCGCTTCAACAGGGTGACATTAATGTTATAAAGCAGACACTAATACTGTAGAACTGTTTTTTTTTTTTTTTATAAAATGCATTTAAACAGGGGTGTCTGTTTGTTAGACTGTGATAAGACTTTTAGATTGCAGAAGTTTGTTATGTTATTGAATTAAAGAAGTTTAGATAAGACATTTTTTTCTCTGATTTTTATAAATCCTTTAAAAGGTATATACATTTAATTGATTTCATGAAACAATTTAACCATAATTTGTTGATATGAACATTGGGAATTGTATCGAATAATTGATAGTGTGGAAACCACTAAAGGAAAAAGACTACTATAAAAAAAATATCAGAAACTAAATTTATGCATAATTGAAAAGCATTTATTCTTATCCCAATGCTCCAGATACGAATTTCCAAAACAATTTTTGGTAATATTCTTTTGGCGTGGCTCGGTATTTATACACCAGACATTGTGTTATTGTATAATGGTCATTTTTTGTATTCTTGTCTTTCATTTTTGCTTGTGTGCTTTGTCTATAGGGTAACTAATCCATTTTGTTTTTCTTTGATAAAAAGTTGTTTGCTTTATAGTCATCAAGATTATTACACTATGTTGAGTGTCAACTTTTGACATATTTATCTATAGGTATGTCTCTTTGGTTTGCTCGAGCATTGATTTCAATAAAATGGATTGTATGCGACTGTCATCCAAACGAAGTGTTTAACTAGCTATAAAACCAGCTTTAATCAACCATTTTGTACATTAGGAAATACTAGTACTAAGTAAGGAATAAGACAGTTTTTATCCATTCTTTTTGAGTTTTTGATTTTGTCATTCGATAAGGGACTTTACATTTTTAATCATCCTTCAAAGTCAGTATTAATTTTATAATAACGGACATCTGTGCCCGAGTGGTCTAAGTAGTAATCACTAGCCAGTCAACACTGAGGTTGTGAGTTCCAAGCCCGCTCGTGCAGGTGCACTCGATTCCAATCCTAATTGACTGGGATAGGCAGTTTTTTATCGAAAGTCGGTGGTTTTCTCCAAGCACTCATCTACCAATTAAACTGGTATTCACGATATAACCCAAAAGCGGTGCTTTAAAGGGGCGTTAAAACACCAAATATCAATTCAATGTTGTATTATTTTTTTACGATACTCATGCTCACATCTATTAAAAACTAAAAAGATACTTGAGCGTTGATGACCTAAAAAACCAACAATAAGGACCAGAAGTAAAGCCAAATTCTGAAAGAAAACTACGTAACATATGTTCCTTACGTTTTAATATTAGACATTTGCAGTGTCGGACACAAACATAGATATACATTTACACTGACACATAGCCTGATATATCTTCTGTCGTCTCAAAATGAAAATTATCACCATCGTGATCAAGCAATAGCTTCATGTTGACCAATTGATTGTTTCAAACAGTAAAACAACAGGATTGAGTACAAAACTTGTAGTATGTAGAAACATCATTTTTAGTCACAAAAGTGAAAATGCACATATAACAGAACAATACAAATTAAAAACAATAGTCATGCCAGATAAGCAAATCAAATCTCAATATTGACGATGGGTTGGCTTAATATTAAGTCAGGTAAGGTAAAGGTAATGCAATATATTATAAGGCATTGTCCCATGATAGGAACCTGTTATTCAGTGTTTGTCTTTGTTTTACGTTTGTTGTTTTATATATTTTGTCATGTCGGGGTTTTTACAGTATGCTAAGTGCTATATGACATGGGTATTTTATCAATGCTGAAGGCCATATGGCGGCCTATGATTGCTAAAATCTACTTAATTTTGTGACTGTTGGATAGCTGTGTCATTAGCATTCATACTACATATTTGTATTTTATATAGAGAGAGGCTATCATATTCATATTTTAATAAACAAAATGCTAATTGACCTGTACAAAAACTGACCAATTGTTAAAATAGTTTTAGAAAGAAAAGATACTAAAAATCACATAGTTCAAAGGAAATATACAAGGAATCCTACATTTAGAGCATGGTTGAAAGTATGTAAACTGTAGTAGGATAAATTTTGTGAAAGATTTGTCTGGCCAATTTCAGAAAATGTATCATCAAAAGTCATAGGTACTTGGAGGCAGGACAACATTTACTCCTTCTCCCTTTTTTTCCAAAGTCCTTTATGATTTTGTTTCTGTTTAATTTCATTATTTTCGCGTTTCTGTTACTATCAACATAAGTATATTATCAATAAAGTGTATTTTCTATTAACTATCAAATCCAAGGTTCTTCTCTTCGGCGATCACTGCTATATCACAAAGAGAGTATCTATATATTATAGTAGTATAAAATAAACGCAAAAATAATTGTCCTTTCCTCGAGTAATTATGAAAATTAGGTGTAAGTTTGAAACCGGAAGTCTTGTCTATGTCTTAGAACACAACCGCGAAATTGCGGGCATTTAGTCCGAGATGAAGTATTTAAATTGTTGTAGAATGCATTTTCCAAAATACATTTTAGGCAAGGTATCAAAAGTCTAAACCTGTTGGTACTGAAGTTACAGGACAATTGTTTTTTTCCAAAGTCCGTTAATGTTTGTTTTCTGTTTTTCTGTTTTCTGATTAACATAAATATTCTAAAAATTAAGTGTATTTGCTATTTGAATTTCTACCAATTCCAAGTTTACTAACTATCCACGGCAGTCACTGATATATTATATAGATAATCATTAGGTAATATAGAAGTGACCGCTGTGGATTGAATGTTAATAGCAAATGCACTTTTTGTTTTACAAAAAAACGTGAAAATAGTTGACCTGTCCCCAAAGTACCCCCAAGTACACAGGATTTGTATAGCCTAGGTAAACCATTCTGGCGTTTATTAACTGAAAAGAAATTGTTTCAACGTCAACGAAAATAAGTTCCGTTCAGCTTTTCGCTAATATTTTTTCTTATTTTATTTGGAAATAAAGTTTTACGATAATCTTATATAATTATAAGATTTTAAAACCTCTGTACATACCGCTAAACTAAGATGATATAAATTGACGAAATATTCATTATTGCAGTTTTCATCTCAACTTATAATTAAATTCGATTTAAACAAAAAAATGTCGTTTGCTGTATTTGGTAACACACAACAAACTAATAATGAAATATATCCAGAATTTCAGGGTCTTCAATGCTTTTCAAATTTTATACTCTATTTCGTGTTTTTTATGAAACTTTTAAAGATAAACGTGCATGAACATACAGAAGTTTCAGCCTGGTGTATTGTATATAACTATGACGACTTCATATACTTAAACGTTGCCTCACATAATAATAGAACGGAATTAGTTATCTCCATGCAGTGTTATGTACCACCTTAACATACAATTAATATATCTTTGTTATTATGTTATAATTTTTTTATAATCTTAAAAAGTTTAGAAAATTGCAAAGCTATATCTAATATAGTTGTTTTCGTGTTATATCATCAAATATCAGCAATTACAAACAACACACATAAACCACTAGATTATATAAACGGTAAATATATGATATTGCATTCGGTACTGTTAATGAGTTGTTGGACTTTTGTTCCTTGGGGGCATACATTGCCTAGTTAACAGCACTTCTATACAGCATAAATAAGAATAATATTTTATCGAAAATTGATATTTAAGAACTTCGGGTAAAATTTAACATTTAGGACTATCTATATATCAATGCATACCTCTGATTGTTTGTTCGGGTTTGGTTATCTATTGAGCCTTTTTCGGTTGTGTCAGCTCTTTAATGGTAGTATTAAGTGTTTGGTGTTCTTATAATTTGATTAAAGCATAATTGAAGAGATACTGTTTTCGAAATTTTAATCTGATGGAGTTAATAAAGAAACTCACCATAGATTCAAATACAAACCAGAGTTACGTCAGACTCGCCTTTATTCTACAAACTACTCACCAGCAACTCTCGAATAAAAACGTTAACAGGCCAAATACAGTAGGAAATTAAAGAGCATAAATTAGTATCGTTAACGGTTTAATTGCTTCATTAAGGAATATGAAGGTTTTCTTATGTAACATTTTATATTTGATATCGTATAATACATCATCACGATAAACTATCATCCGTTATGACAGAACACACATTATTGCAGAAAAATATTTAAACAATTATTGCATTTTAGTCTCTATCTGATTATTCATGATTGTGAGTAGGATTGATTTAGACCTACTCAGAGAATATCTTAAAATACTTATATAACTTTTGATAAACCTTTAAAATGAAGCCAACGATTTTCATTGCAATAGTAGTATTTTCCTGTAGTTTTGTTAATTATTGTTATCTATTATTATTGTAAAGAAAATAAACGACCTGCTAGCTTAAACATAGTAATACAGTTAAGGACATACATTTTTTATCTATATTTATATTCTTGCTGATCATGTCAGATGTACACTATTCATCTCTATCTACTGTATTAATTTTTAAGAGAGTGCTTAAAAACGAAACAGAGGAAAGTCATCTATTTGGGGAATGAATACTTTTGATTGCTTATTCAGTTACGTTGACCTATTTGTAAGTATTATTTTTTGTTTTATTCTAGCCATTAAAAACACTATAAATGGTTAATGTGATATTTAGATGCATTTACACCCAAAGAGAGTTGATTGTCGATTTTGATTGTGATGAATTTTTGAAATCGATTTAAAGTTGTACTTCTATGTCATTTTGTCTATTGTGGAGAGTTGTTTCGTTTGCAATTAAACCACATCTTCTTATTTTTATCTTACCTTTCTACCAGAAAATTACAAAAATTATGTTGGTGCTTATTTTTGTTATAGGTCAGAATTTATGTTGTTCCGATGTTAACTTTTTAAAATTGACGTGTTTTCCTCGGTTTTGGTTTGTGCACTGGATTTTGTTTTCCCTAAATCGATGCATGCTTATTGAACAGTGGTATACAACTGTAGTTATTATTACAGTTTGGCAATATCAATATATATGCTCATCATAGATTACATAGTGTAACGCACTATTATATTATTTAATTATGTATTTCTCTGTATAGAGTTTTATGTGGTTCTTTGATACAGTATTATATTATATTATATGCTTATAGTTTCTCTTTATCTAAACAGTTATTTCCAGAACCAACAATGGGAAAGCAGTCATCATTTACGGTCATTAACTCTTATTTTATACAACATGTTTCAAACATAATAAATACACATCAAGCGTATGATTGATTTGAATTTTGCACTGCTATACTGCTACTAACTTATTAATGCAACTGACTGAATAAATCTGACAAAGATTGAAAAATTAACACGTGCACCAAGTTCATAAGACGGTTAAGAAAACATTGCCGTCTCTACCACAGACATCATAAATATAGTAATAAAATGTGTATCGTCCACCTAAATAAATAATGATTTTAACAGAAGCCGAGTCGGACAGTACATGAAACATTAATATAAACATCAATTATATTTTTTTAAATTGGATGGATTAACGATTTGAGTCAAATCAATAAGATCATCTCTAGCTGATTTTTTTTTTTGCTGTTTTTTGCAAATTTTGTTGAAAATTTCAGTTGAGATAGATCGTGTCATTCTGATCAACTGATTCTGACCGTACTTGTATACGTTTTAAGATAGTATAATAAAAAGTGGTGTTTTATCTTCACCGGTGACGGCAAATATTTTTATCCGATAGAAACAAAATGAAAACAGTTTGTAGAGAAGATACCATAACTCTATACTGATAAGAATCATAATATTTAACTGTGTGCGTCTATTTCAATGTTGGTAATTTCGAACCCGAGGTGCATATTACTGTATCATCAGCCCAGCGCTTTGTGATATGGTCATTTCTGTAAATTTGATTATTCGATATGATTTTGTTTGTTTGTCTATCCCATGTAAAGATGGCTTGTTATGTATGCTCTTTGGCTTCGTGTTTATTTGGTCTAACTATAATGATTAGGCTACTAAGGGGATTTGTGAAGAGAAAACAAGTACCAAATGTTAAGCTTGGTATCTTTGTAGAGTGTTTCAGCACCAGTTCTAATTGTGGTTTTATTCATGAAAAATAGCGATAAAAAGATTATCATTGTTCATCTCAACTCGATTTCCTTTCTCGCTTTCGCCGTCCCGGCTCAAGCGAGAAAACCAATCTCGTTGAAATGATCACCGATAATCTATAATTATCATATTTTATATATTACTTCGACAAAAAATATCACTGCATAACAAAAAATATTTCAAGAAATCTAAAAATTAACTTTATATATATATATGAAGCTATGGCTTTACTTACATTCACATTTTACTGCAAATTGAAGCTTAAATAGCTTAATACATTACGTTAATGTTTTGGGATACTAAATCTCAGATTAAGAACGAACTGATATTCAGCTCTAGGATTTATAACACTTTTGGATAAAAAGATACATCTCCAACTTCCTTTTATTTTTTAAACAGTGTAAATGTTTCTGCAAAATATTCTTCCTGTTCTCCTCTGTATTGCCTCTTAAACTTGATAAACAAATCTATTTTATTTTTCCAAATAATCATTGGGAACAAGGGATTGATTTCACAATCGAATTTGCGACGACGGTCGTATTTTTAACGAGGTTAGAAAGTACAAATTATGATTTGCTAATGCAATGCTAAGTATCTTCTATTGTCACGAGTTCTTAATGAGAAGAAAGAATATACTTAGTAGTCTCGAAGTAAAAGACAGGAATATAATTTGTAAAATATAATTGTTATAAATATGAACAAAAAAGTTAAATGAAAATTAAAATAACTACTGTACAAAATCTTTGAACTTAACTACCTACAATTTTACAATTTTAAGAATTTATAGATTTACAGCTATTGTTGCTTATTTAAGGAATGACTGTAATATTTTTTCTGTCTATGAAGAAATAACATAAAAAATTTGGTGCACACTGAATAACGCGCGTAGCGGGTTATTTAACAGTGTGCACCACAATTTTTATGTTATTTCTTCATAGACAGAAAAAATATTACAGTCATTTCTTATAATTTAATTCTAAATTCCATTTTAAACCGTAGAAAACCATGAAAAAACGTTGATGACGTCACAGTCACATGACTAAATTGTGTCTATGGGCTCATAACAAAATAACGTCAGCCAATCAGAAGACGTGTTACATCCAAAATTAAATTATATTAATATAAATTCATGAATTCAAATATAAATAAAAACCTACCAACACCTTTCCTAATGGACGAGCGTAGCGTGTGTTCATTATTACTCTTTTTGGTCAAAAAATTAGTTTTTTATGTTCTTATTCTTTGATTTATTAAATTATTTTATTACATTGAATTTTAATGCTACTTGAGAAGACATTTTAAAGAAATATCTTTTTCTACTCATTCTTACTACGTTCTAGTTGAAGCATAACGTCAAAATGTTCCTTAATGAACAGTTATTGTCATATCGTTGTAAGAACACTCGGACAGTTGAGTTTAAATTGCATAATCATAGACTGTAATTTCAGCTTTGTCGTAGATGTGCGGTGGTTCATTGATAGATTTGTCGTAAATGTCAGGTGGTGCATTAATGGATTTGTCGTAAATATGCGGTGGCTCATTTATAAATCTATGAGTGCCTTCGTACCTAAAATAAAGAAGAAGTAAATAAACTATTGTTCTTCTCTATCAATATTAGGTGTATAAACATATTTTTTTTTTCATTTTTACGTCATCAGTAATTGTCGTTTATTATATATAAACAATGGTTTTTCTAAAAGATTTTTGTGTTTATAACATATCTCCGATAGTCAATGATAATATTACCAAATTCCAAGACCATACATATATCAAAATATTTTTACACAAATAGGGGGAGGGTTGGGATCCCGCACACATGTTTAACCCCGCCACATTATTTAGGTATGTGTCTGTCCCATATCAGGAGCCTGTAATTCAGTGGTTGTCGTTTGTTTATGAGTTGCATATTTGTTTTTCGTTCATTTTCTTTTTATATAAATAAGGCCGTTAGTTTTATCGTTTGAATTGTTTTACATTGCCTTTTATAGCTGACCATGCGGTATGGGCTTTGCTCATTGTTGAAGGCCGTACGGTGACCTATAGTTGTTAATGTCTGTGTCATTTTGGTCTCTTGTGGACAGTTGTCTCATTGGCAATCATACCACATCTTCTTATTTATATATAAAATATAAAAAGAACTTGTTTAATTATAATTCATTTACCAGCAAAGCCTTCAGTTATTGTAACGTTAAAAGAGAACTCACCATTTGCTGTCAGTGATGTATTTTCCTAGATCTACAAAACAGAGACAACAGATATAAAGTGGTTGGCAAACATAGTAAGTCGAAAAAAGAATTGCAATACTCATCCTCAAAGTACAAGAATACGAAAAGTCGAAAACAATCTACACACAAATATAGATTTACAAGCTCAACCAAAAACCAATGATGACGTCGTGTGTTGTGGTAATGAGATCGAACTTCGTAAGTGGCACTCTTTGTGTCGCTCAATGAAAGAAAATATTATGTAATAAGGCATGTTCTGTGATAAGTCATGTTCGGTGAGGTCACAATCGATGAAAGCACGACGGGATAGAGAAACCAATCAGTGGTCATATGTGAGAAACATATTTATCAACGGTCAACCAAATCGTATTGCCATCCGTTAAACTTTCGAAGCGTTTGAAACTCTTTGTTCAATAGCTTCATTAAGAAAATCATGATATGAAACGAAATAGCTAGAATATCGTATCAACTGTGACGTATAAAATCAATATACAGGTGCTGAGTTTATATTGCTGCAAACATGAATTCCGTAAAACATCATAGACGATAAAAACACGAGGAAAGTTAGCAAGAACCACACCCAAAGGACAAATGATGAATAGACAAATAACAGTCCACATTCACTTGACATTAAACTTAAAATTGAACAGCATGAAACCCATAAACTCCTGGCGTAAATGTAGTTGCTCCTGGTATGTGAGCCTTTCCTTCTCCGCTAGTGACAACTGCCAGTGGCGTGAGTAATATCTTATGGCATGATGCATTTATCATCAAATAGCTTATTGATTGTTCTGTTTCAAAATGAAAGACTCAGTAATAGGTTACATGTATCCTTTGTGTAGTACATTGTACTTTTGAATCAGCTAAATAATGTACACGCACAGTGAGAGTATAACGTTAAAATTTTAAAACTAATCGGCCACTAATTGAAATCATTGATAGTGTTTTCAGATATTAAACTTGATCAAAATGTTGTAATGTGTTTGTTGTTGCTTGTATTTTTAATGTAACGTAATGATATTCTGTTCCCTTCCCTTTAAAATGCAGCAGAATAATACAAATACATCGTATTGAACTGATCTTAATAATTGGTGTTACTGGTAAGTCTGTCCGTCTTTCTGTGTATTAGTCAGTCTGTCCATCCTATACACATTTATTCAGAAACTAAAATTCAAGCCATTCCAAATTTTGGAATCAAGCTATACACGTAAACGTGCTGTACAATGTGGTGACTTTCTCCCTGTATACCTAATACTTATAGCTAGCTATTGTTACATATCGTAAAGTAATATATTTTCGTTTTTGCAGTACACTGGAAAATACTCAATATATACTCCTTTCTTTACTTTTTTTTTCAATATCAGAAAATAGGTATTGTGATACGTTTGTCCTATTTATTCTTAATCACAATTTACCAGTGTCTTCTTTGGTGGTTAGCAACTTGTCTTTTGCAAGTTGATTTGGTTTGCGGCATTTCAAAATGGCACCAACAACGACCAAAGTTCCAAAGATAGCTAGAACAACAGCGCCTGCTAAAATCATCCATTCGTAGAAGTTCAAATCTAAAAGTTATACAAATGAATAATTAAAAAACTACAAAAAAGCATACAATCAAACGCAGATTTTGTAACAAACAAACAAAAATATATACATTATGCAAGTACCTCTTGTCGATAAGATAATTAATATGAAAGTAACCTACTGATATGAAATGAGATGCAATATGTTGATATGAATTGTGTCAAAACTTGTCTCCAGTTTAAACTATGTTGGACTACCACTCAACCACGGAATGTGTTAATCAGTGGTACATAAAACGCTACAAGAAGTTAATAGGGTCAAAGTGCAAGGTCAAGACAATAGACACGACAAGTGAAAAGTGACAATTCAATTTCCTTTCAGAAGATTTACCCATATAGTAAAGGGGTCATTAACCGTCAAATTCAAGTTCATTGATTTGACTAAAATTCTTATATTCAATTCATATCATACTTAAACGTTTATGCAAGTTACAAACTGTCTAAAATAAACAATTAAACAAAACATTGACTCGATAATATGCATCAATATTTCATGTGTATTTTATGTAGACGCCATCTAATTGACAATTGACATTTGATATGACCCAATATTGACGTACATGTGCATATGCATATAAGTATAGGTCTTTTTGATTTCATATTTTAAGTTTAGAGATATATTAATCATATTTTTTTACTTGTTTAATAATGATTTGTTGGGAATCGAAACAGTCAGCAAAGTTGTTTATCCCTGTTCCACCTTCAATCTTGAAAACCTCTCATTCATTAGTTGAACACACCTAACGCAAACATAACTAAGGGTTGAAATTGAAAGTAACATAATTACAGATTCAGATGAGGTGAATTATTGTCTTGTTAGTCAATAATACATCAGCGATGTTTTTTAATTAGATAACTTACATATTAAACAATACTACATTTGTACCTAAGTCTATCTATATCTCATTTCTAATAAATTCAAATTAAAAGCAAAAAGACTTTCACTCCTAAAAAATCACTCAACTTGTGTGTAAATGTTCAATAATCAAGGAATGTATATATATTAATTTGGCATACACTTATAATATAATAATGCAAAGAGACAGATAGCTTTTTCGAAAAGCAAGCTAATAATTGTTTAGCCATACCAATCAAGTTGTTTTGACCAATATCCTTCTTTGTTGACTTTCCGTTTGTGTTTTTACGTGAGTGGTCATCAGAATAGTCCATTAATGAGAAAGGCATCCTATTGTCAATGATTTGGCCTGCCGGTGGTGAACATGCAAGGATCCCTTTCGGTCTTGAACATTGAACTGATCCCGGATTCTCTCCATCTAAAGTGGAAATGAAATTAAAAAAAACACGTTACTGTGTTTACATTAATAGAAACGTACGTTAATGCATAATATCTAGCAGTGTGTGTATACGTTATTGAATTTTTACTCTTAGACGGATGAAATGTGATTATTTCTAATGACTTTTCATTAAAATAGTGTACAAATTAATTTGTATATAATTTTTTCATCTTATGATCAATCAGCCCTTTGGGAAAAGTTTTGTTTTCTCCTTTAAAACTCTCGTTTAAATGTGAGAACATTCGACAGGAATAGTACGTGCAATTAATTCATTCTCCAATTAAAATTTCGTTTGGTTCTAGATGAACTAAAAATACGGTTGATGGAATCAAGTTTAATTTTGTGTATTTAAACAAATGATTACGCCAATCTCATATATAAAAATAAATGTGGCACTATTCATATCTATCACTAGAATTAACTAAGGGTTTTTTTTCTATTTCAAGTGTCTGTATTAGCTGTTACTTCTCTGTGATAGAAAAACAAGATCTGGAATTAATCATGAAAGGAATACTAAAACGTTACTTCAATTTTGAATAGGAATCTGTATATTAATAATTAGAGGATACACATCTCAATAACTGAAGACTAATGTTAGCCAATGTTTAAAAACACTCACCACCTGTGAATTGAACAATTTTCGTATAAAATCAAACTGCATATTTTGCTTTAAAAGTAGTCGCTTTTGTATACTATAAAACTAGTATATTTTAAAGTGTTTGCATACGTTTAGCCAATTTGCTGATTATTGATAACTAGAAGGTCAATTACCGTTGAATTTTGATATTTCGATAGGAAAATAGCAAGGATACCGCTGGAATTAGTATTCTTTATTAAACCTCACTCTATATTTGAATAACGTTTTTGGCTAGTGAAAAATCACAGTCATGGTGTGAATAAATCCAGATATTTTCGTCCAAGTCTGCAGGATCGGTAAAAATCACCTTCACAAAACTGTACCGTCCTTTTATTCACAGCAGGTGAATGATTATTATAGGGGTAATCAGCGGACGAATATTGTTTTTATTATTTGTGATTTATTACATAAATAATATTTAATGGAAAAACAAAGGATATGGGTATCTATTGTCCCTTGCATCCATGTCACAAAATCAGTATTTATTTATGATTGCCTGTTTTCCATAGGACAGATTGAATACCAACATTTGTTAGGTATTATTAAACAGTACAGTGTAATGATTATATTGCTTTAACCTATCTTTAAATTAAAAATTCTCACCATTACAAAAGAACCACAACTTTTCCCTACATGGCTTCCAGTAGCTACCGTACACATAACACATTCCATCAGGCTCTATAAAAAGAGAGCAGTGCCACGCTCAAGTAAATGTAAATAAATTGTTGTTGATAAATGCTTCATGTCAGCATTACACGGACTTTTATCTTATTTTTAAATCCGTTTCCATTTAAACTTTTCATTTACCTTTTTATAATTCTACGAGGAACAAATACAAATAGAAAAACCTAAAATTTCCTTAGAAATGGATACTATTTTTAATTTTACCCTCGGACTAAATTGAACAAAAGTCAAAGCATATATCAGTTGCTACTTTTAATCATTTTCTCATTGATAGTCGTAAAATGATATTAAGACATTATCAATTGTCTTTGTTTTAATACTTACTTTCCGAACCTAAATCTGGATCTGCCTGCCTTCTCTTATACCATACATCACAATTAGTTAGCACGCATTGGTTTCTTGCTTTTTTTGCATCTGATAAATTTGATAAAACACTGTTGTTTTTGGAAGCGCAGTATTTTACCGCGTCAAGGTAGTCAAATGTTTGGTTAGGAAGGAATAAAAGGCATGAAATACCTACAATATATGATGTATTTTTTTACTAAACAAATCGTATCTATATATATATATACAAACAAGTCTAAACAAGTGACATATAGCGGATGTGGTCGAGTGGTCTAGAGCACTGGACATGAGGCTAAGCGATTGGTGATGTAGTGTATCAAAGATGTGAGTTCGAATCCCGCTCAGGGACGAACAAAAAATTGTCAGTAGAAAATCTAACTCTAACACTGTTTGGAGTAATTTTCAGACTTATATATTATATATATGCATTCCAATGTAAACCAAACATCTTTCAATAATAAAGTTTTACTTGTAGAAATAATCTATTTAAGAAGATTTTGTCACTAGATGAATGCTTAGATGGAAAACCTCACGTTGTTCAAAACAGTTGTAATGACTAATAATACTGGAATGGCAGCTGGAGAAAAAAAAAAACCCAATGGTATGACTTTGATGCTGAAATTGTAGGAGTGGTGTGAGTAAGCAATCTAGTTTATATAAGACGTTCTTTTTGCTTCGATTACTCTGTTCTCCTTCTTTTCTAGTGATGTTATACATTTGTAGGTAGTTTAATCAGATTAAAAAAAGAGAGAATATCAAAAATGAAATGTTCAGCTGGCTTGCACTTTAAAATTATTTTAATTACATGTTATGGAATCATTCCTAAGTTTTAAGCTGGTTTTGACAAATGGTAGTCAGACATTTATATTACAGTAAAATTTATCAACTTACCTCATTACACAAATTATTTGCTTATTTCTCATAAAACTCGTACAACGATTTTTTTCCATATCTAATATCTCCTCAAATTAAAATTTTCTGCAGTAACTTTAATTTCCTTCTTAAATACGTATATGAAATGAGATATCATAATAAGATACGTGTCAATAGATAAAACGAGATTATGGGATGAAACAAAAAATGAAAGAGGAAAATATGAAATAAAATGCTTACGCTATCTGACATTACAATGATGAAACTTTGCTAAAATGCGAATGTCAAAAACGTCGTACAAGTTGTTTATTCGTCTTTGTCAAATGAATTGAAGTAAGACTTTTTAAAACTTAATTTTGTATGTTTTCTTTATTCCTGTGATAAACATAAACATGGTTTCCATTCTTCACCAAAAAAATGTGTCACGAGCTGACTGCTTATTTTCAGAAATCTGACATTAATGATCAATACATTTCTTTGCTCGTGTTTCTTCAATTATTTACTAAACTATAAATGCTCTATTTTCTCTTTTTCTCCATTGATAGAGGATAAAAATGTTTTTGATTATTTGATAACTATTTTCTAAAAAGTCATTCCGAAATAAAGCATAGTATTCGGTTCATGTATTTAGTGTAAAATTCAATACATTTTAGTTTTCAATTTTAGTTTCAACTGCTTGTTAAGAAAATGCATGCTTTATATGAATGATTAATTACCATATAAATGCTGAAAATGCTTAACAAACAATACACATGTTCCTAAATAAAACAGTTCATTTCACTTTTTCTACAATAATTGCTTAAAATTTAAAAAAAAAGGATGAAGAAACACGTTTCGATTTAAGAAACTAAATCTTTTATTAAAGTGTTCGTCTATTAAATATACACGAATCTATAAAAACCAACCTTGGAAAAAAGAAACAAGTTGAATCCATACTATTATCATGTTTAGACCTATAATCCTATATGAATATTCTAGTAAATATATTTGATCACACAAAAACTATATATCATATCAAATGCATCAAACCAGATCACCAACAATTACAAATATTGCATGTTTCCTATTCGAAACGGGAAGTTTTTATTTGAAGTACTATAATTATAATACTTTTAACGAAAAATATTGTACAATTTCCGTTTTAATGTTCCAATTAAAAATCCTTATTGTTATAATCGTGTGACTGTGACATTCATTCTTTTTACAAGATATGGAGGAACTTTACAGAGACTTTCCAAAATTCTCCGATCAACATGTACACTAAATCTTATAAAAAATAAAAACTATAAAATTCGATTAAGGTGGCTCGGCCCTTTAACAATGCGCATATTTTAAGGGCATACGATACAGTTTTGAACCTGTATTTACAAGTTGATGAAAATTTGCATATAGGCTATTTTTTACCTGATTAAATCAAATATGTAATAAAAAATATACCTTCATGTGCTACTTTTAGAGTAAAATGAGGTCGAAATTTTGTATATTTGCTCAAAATTCAGATTTGTGTCCGTATTTTCTTTTTCGAAAGAAAGACATAACTTTTTTGTTTTAAAAGATAAGCACATATTGTTTTTTGTTAAATAATCGGTAATTTCTGTGTTTTGTAAGTATCATTAAAATTTATGCAATTTTTATTCCGAAATAACTCTATATTTATCAAATGTTCATGAATAGAGGAAAAAACGTCATTTTTTGCTGCATGTTTATCAAAATTAAAAAAATTGCGCTATTTACAGTTTTATAAAATTTGAGTCACATAATCTCCTTGCAAAATGAAACAAATTGCTGTTTTAAAAAATAGGGGTCCATGCACTCGTTTTCAAATTAAATCAGTTTGAATGATAAAAAGCAGTCGAAAAATGCATCTTTTCCCGATATGTCACAGTTTGACGTCGCGAAAATAACATTTTACGTTAGCAACGTCATTACCTCCCCTGTAACTGTATCGTATGCCCTTAACGCATGTTTCTTACGACGAGTGCCTTGGAAACGGTCGCTTTGAGGGGTCTTCTCAAAAATAGCTTTGACGACCTTGGAACGCGGGCGTGTATGAAAGCACCCTTGACGATGTAAACAAGTATTGCAAAACAGGAAATACGAACGGTCAGAAATTCAGAGTGCTTTCTTCATTTTTTGCATAAGAGTCTAAAAGGAGAGAAATATACACGATTTAAGCATAACAATAAAAAAAGAATATATAAATACTGACAGTCACATGTATGACGTCGACGGTATTTAGTGCCGCTTCGCTCCCAAAACGCATTCTCATCTTACCCGGTCGCCCCTTGGGTCCGTTCGTACCATATTTTGAATTCATTTAAATACCTATAATCTAATATAATAAATCCTCGAGGCCAATGTTTCTATTTCTATGATAGTTTTCTATTACTTATTTTGCTGAATTGTTATTTTGTTGATTTCGATTTTCTGTTGTATCTATCAATATGTCAACCGAGTTCATATTAAAAAAAAAAAGAAACATCAAAATTAAAACTGAAATAATTGAATCAGAGAAAGTGTTATTATAATATATGTCTCTGTAATAGACTAGTGATGGATCATACAACTTATTTCACTGAAATGATTATTTTTTTTTTTTCCTGCAGAAATAAAAACGACATTTCAAAATTTGCTGTTTTCCGCCTTTTCATGAAGATGAAAATTGATCAATCGGGGCGGATCCAGCCATTTTAAAAGGGGGTTCCTAACCCAGGACAAAAAGGGGGGTGTTCCAACTATATTTCCCCATTCAAAAGCATTGATCGTCTAAAAGGTGGGGTTCCAATCACTGGAACCCTCCCCTCTGGATCCACCAATGTTAAATAACCGGGACTGGCCTAGTATTCCGACATATCGGTCTGATATAATTCCTCAATACTGCATGCTTTGCGGAGGACCGCAAAATTTTTGGTTTCACCATGTCGGGATTTTGCTAGGACACACACCCGCAGCATGCCGGGCAGTCTCAAACACTACTAAACACTTTATATATAAAAAAAAAAACTATACTACTACTAGGTTCAGGAAAAGTTTGGACTGCAATTTAAAATCTCCGCCCAGTACACAAGAACACGTCTATATTAGCCGGTGATATTGGCAACTTTAATTTCTATCTTAATTTTTGACATGCTTTTTTAAAAGGTAAGCTAATAAGGAAAGTTCTTGATTAAAAACAATATAGTGGAGTGATGTCATTGCGGCAAAAATGTGAATGACAATTTTGTTTGTGAACACTGATTTGGTCTTACCGTAGGAAAGAAATGTATAACTAATCATCGATCTATGCGTGATGATAAAATGAGATGGTGTTTTTATTTATAATATTGAATTTTAAATTTGAACTTTGGTGGATAGTTGTTTCATTGGCCCTCATACCACATCTGCTTATTTTCATATCGTATGGTTAACATATAAATGTGACTAATCTGACAGATGATCCCTTGATTATACAGGGTGTTCAAGCAGCTGGGTGTATACATATGAAGCCTCGAAGGGTAAAAAGGGGAAATTTGGCCTTTACATGCACCAACTTGACCAAGCATAATTGTCCATTCATTTTCTTATGCCAGTCCATATATCTATCTCCTCTTACTTTGCAGAACTTTCATAATTGATACTAATCCGTATTATGCTTGAAATATTTGCCAGTGACCATTCAGTATGCACAAATCAAATTTTCATTATGTGAATTATATATATAAAAAAAAAACGTAATTTCTGGGACTTTTATTTGTTTGACTATGTGATATATCGGTTTTTGGTAATTGTTGAAGTCCATACGGGGACATAATTGTTATCTTCTATGTAAACTAGTCTCTGGTGAAGAGTTGCCTCATAAACAATCGGATACCCATCCTCCTATTGTTTATACCCCACACTACGAAATTGCGCAGGGTATAATGTTTTTGACCCGTCTGTCAGTCTCTCAGTCAGTCTTTCCTGTTTCTTGTCATCACAACTCCTCTCAAACCGCCAAACAAAAATTCATGAAACCTTAAGTTTTAGATAACAAGGACATACTATGTAAATATATGTGCATATCAACAGGAAATTACGATCCTTTTTTTCTAGGAGTTACGCCCCTTTGAACGTATTTGCTGCAGTATACTACTGCAACAGCTTGTCATCGCAACTCCTCTGAAACCACACTACAGAACTTCATGAAACTGTAGATAATAAGGACAGTCACATACTATGTAGATGTGCATCTCGACAGGAAATTATGATTCAAAATTTTTTTCTTATACCATTTTTTTTTTAAGTTATTTTATTTCTCCAGTGACAATGTGGGAACTCACTGCCAAATCGGGACTGGCTTCAGTTATTCGCAATATAATCAACCAATGAGCCCGCATCCTATGTCTCACTCTGTAACAATCATCCCATTAACCAAATATTTTGAAACATATTTAGAATTCAAGAAACAGACAAATCCATGAAAATGAGGTTAAGTTCAGATAAACCCTACAAGACAGACATATTTGCTTTTAATTTGTACATAAATCACCCATTAGTTTTCTCATTTGAGTTCATTTGTCATTTGAGGCCTTTAAAACCAACTATGCAGAATAGGTTTTACTCATTGTTGAAGTCCGTATGGTGACCTAAACGCATTAGTCATTTCTGTGTTATTTGGTCTCGTGTGTCTCATTTACAATCATATCACATCCTCTTATTTGATATTTTAATTTGTTATAATACATTTAATAATCATTTCATACACCAAATATACATGAAGATGACCTATTGATTACAATATATCATATTGAAAGAAGACTTACTGTTGACCAATGAACCATACAAATGATTATGTGGTCAATGACAATTGCCAGACAGAATTGTAAATTATTGCACACAAATAGTTTATCTACTACATGTACCTTTTAGTATTTATCATTTTTGAGTATCTGTCTGACATGTAGACGAATGACAGTAAAACAGGCGGGAAAAAAAGGCTCAACTAAATCAAATTTTTGAAACATGATTGATTTTATTCCTCTAATGTCTATGAGATCAAATTTATAAAACATTTATTAATATTGTTAATTTCAATGTACTATTATTATATATGTTAGTATTGTTGCCATTTACACATCATGTACATGTACAATAATTAGCTGATCAGCTATATATTTTCATTATTTTTATTCCCCTTCAGTGTTTTTTATAAGACTCGATATATATAAATGATCTGTATTCATCATTGGGACAGGCAGGTGAAGTAGGTCCTTTTGATTGGATTTTTTTAAGGATTTTGACAGCACTAAAGCATATACATGTACATGTAGTTCCAATTTATAGTTGATCTTATCTCCTTAAATGGATTGTGGCAACACATATTGCATATACATGTAGAATGTTGTTCTTAAGTTTCAGCACTGTACACATAGTTTCCGGTTACAAGACTAGAATATGATACTGGCTTCTCATGAAATTCAGACTTCTGTCAGTACTTGGCCAATAGTTTCCCAGTAAAGTTAAACATTCCAAGATCACTCCTTCCATTTGCATGTACATGTACAAATTTACTTGCAGCCTGAAATTAAATATCAGAGTAATTCTGTCAGAAAATCAACAAATTATTGACATTCAAAAGCATATAGATGTAGACTAGTTCATAATTGGTCATGTGTCCATGGGACACAGATGAGCAGCCACTTGCATATAAAGAATGAAAAGAGTAACACCACCCAAATTTGTACTTGATCTGAGTGTTGTTGTAGTAAGCATTGCATATAAGTTTCCAAAAATTTGGATGAAAGAAAGGAACAAAAATTCAGCATTTTTTTAATTTGTAAAGGGGCATAACTCTAGATAAGTAAAAGCAACCCCATCAAAAATTCAAACTTCATGTGTGTTTGTTGGTAATAACCTTATATATGCATTAATTGTGTATAAGTTTCATAACATTGGTAGAGGCAAACTGAAGTTAGAGAACAGAAACCAAATTTGGGACATACATGTACATGCAAGTTTGATAAGACTGACAACACAAGGGTAAAACTAAATGCCCCTGCCGCTATGGTGTAAAAATAATGAAGAATTTGTGGTGATCAATAATGAGCAAACAAAATATAATTACATGCACAAGTGTAAATAGAAATTTTGTTTCTATAGGTTGAATAAAAACTTCTTGCTGTTCGGCTGCCTTCAATTCTGAAATGCAGCTCAGTCCTCATGCTGAGGCTTCTTGTACCCTGTTTGGAATATAGGATACACAAATTTTGTATTTATTAAAAAAAATACTATTCACAAAACAGTAATGATTTTTTCAACTCAAAATACACAGTACCTGGCCAAAAGTATTTGTCCCCTGCATTTTTTTGCTATATATTTCATATAAAAACACATTTCTTCAAAAAAAAATTGAGGGCATTTATAGTTGGATTTTTATCTACGAGGCCTTAAAAGAAGTAGAATGGTCTAAATTAGTATGTATTTATTTGATAATGGGTTCGTTTGCATGTGTTTTTGTATTCCCTTGAGAACACATAAAATATTTTCTATTGGTACCAGGTTGCTTAAAATTGGGAACAGTATATCTAACTAATTCCTGCTTAAAATCAATCCAAAATATTTTTTTTTGAAAAATGTAGTTTTATATGCAATATATCAATATACATGAACAGCTAAAAATCTGAAGTGACAAATACTTATGGTCACACTCTGTACATGTTTAACCCTGATACTACTATTACTAGACCTTGTGAAATTTTTGTATACCTTACAGATTTTTTAAATTTTTTATTTTTTTTTGGGGGGAGGGGGGTTAATGGTAAACAAATTGTGGTTGATCAAGAAGAATCGTTCGATTAAAGGTATTTCCTCCTACTGTAGGGTTTATCATTAATAAATTAGGTCTTTTATATCATATTCTTAAGAAAACAAACAAGTCAATCAAACCCCTTGTCAGATGACCTTAATTGAGGGGGTTGACAGGGGTAAGGAGACAGGGGGTTGAGGGATCAGAGAAAAAGGGGTATCTTGGTAATATATTTAGTCATTTTTATTTTGTCTTGGAGCAAGGAGATGGAAGTATTGAAGTAAGAGGAGAATATTTTAGGATAAAAGGGAAGGAAAATATATTTGGTGTTATATAGCAGTATGTATGGTCAGATTATGTTTCTGTATGTGAGAGAGAGTTGTTCCCCTTTTGTCAGTATTTTGTAATTTATGTTTGTGACGTCATCTTTGTCTGATTAAAATGTAGAAATGGAAGCTGATGTGTTTTTATGTGTCCGTATATAATCGCCTCCATCCATGCTACCAGAGCTATTCCCCTAGTCTGTAATATGGTGGAGTGACCTAAACGATCGTGAATAATGATTTACACATATTTTGGATTTTAATTTTTCATTGGATTTTGGATATTTTTACTTAAAAAGTTGACCGATTGTTCCTGATGGATCCTGTACATGTTATTCCGCCATGATGCTGATAACTTTTTATTGATTTTAAAAAATTAAGCCGAACTTTTATTATAGTACCAACATTTAAATTGCATTTTTGAAGAAAAGAACAGACCATGTCTCGTCAGTCTCGTGTACGTACTGTCTTTGTGAATTATTTATGAATGTCTACATGTATTCCGTTTTTAACCAGAAAGCACGTGAGATTTATCTCATTGCATCATGATTATTCGATTTCCGTAATATTTGGATCCTGTTTATATATATGCTATTTTCATTTGACATTATTCATTTACATCGGTGATAACTGTATCGCCATGCATAGTCTAAAGTTCCGATTTCATCAGAAGAGCCATTTTACATAACAACTGTTGACTCAGATTTATCCGTTGAACCTTCTACACGTGTGATGTGTATTGCGTAATATGTTGACTGTAATGCTGTTGTGTTCATTCCGCCGTAAGTTACCTTTATTTGACTCCGTCTTTTAAAAACGTAATTATATTTACTGTGTTTTGGTGATAACTGTATCGCCATGGTTTTGCAGATTTCCGAGAAGACCTATTTTAAAGAAAAGATGATGAATTTATTCTGTACGAGAACATTCTATTTTTAACCATGTTGATTTTATGAAACCAGATACTTTTCATGCTAATTTTGATCAACGTTATTTGTTTACTTTGAAATTAAGCTAATGTGAATGTGTTTATCATTTAGCGGTGTGATATTTATCATAAATAAAACCTTATTAAATTTAAGAGTTTAAGGTCTCTGATGATACTATCAAATTTGTATTCAGCTATTTATAATGATATATGTTTGTCTAGTAGGAAATGCCATTGATATGTGTATCACTGTAATTGTTGTGTGGAAGTAATGCGTGCATAAGGTCATCCGAGGGAGGAGTCCGAGATGCCAGACTTTCGGTTTGCAGCGTTGATACGTTTGTTTTAAAATGGTTACTAGAATGTTGAGAGATTAACTTTATTCATGTGAACTTTTAATTTTGGAAATTATTATTAATTGTATTTTTAAAATTTTTTTTTTACACATAAACATATTGACCATTGTAAAAATTAAGTAAATTTTTGTTTTGGGGGCGGGATGTTATATAGCAGTATGTATGGTCAGATTATGTTTCTGTATGTGAGAGAGAGTTGTTCCCCTTTTGTCAGTATTTTGTAATTTATGTTTGTGACGTCATCTTTGTCTGATTAAAATGTAGAAATGGAAGCTGATGTGTTTTTATGTGTCCGTATATAATCGCCTCCATCCATGCTACCAGAGCTATTCCCCTAGTCTGTAATATTGGGGCTGGGAGTAGAAACTGTCCGAGGGAAGTTATGGGGTACCCCACATACATGTGACCCTAACTTGGCTACTAAATTAGATATTACAAATGATGATTAAAAAGACTAATTCATTGACACTAACGGTAGCGTAAACATGACAGTTGTGGTGCTTCATAGTAGATGTCACACGGATATTTTTCAAAACTGGCAGACATGTTTACAACTTGTCTTTAAAGGGTAAAATAAACACATAAATAAGATACCAGCTATAACGACTAAACATGGAACAGAAATTGAGCCCGTGCAAGGTTTCAGCCGCAGTGATTTTTAACAGTAGTGGGTATTTTGAGACAACCCCCAAGTTTGTATTTTTCGTGATACTGATAACATTTGGCTGCCTTATATATCGAAATCTATGTTTTCTTATGTAATAACTCTACCTTCATCGTTGTATATTCGCCACAATGTCTGTTATGCATGTACATGGCCGTATTCATCAATGTAGTATGCTGCTCGGCAATGGCGACCTTGAAATTCCTCTGGTCCGATAATGGCGCCAAATTAGAGGGAAGCAACTCGCGCCAGACAAAATTACCGTATTTCACCAAAATAATCAAAATTTCGCTTTTTGATAACAAACAGTAATACGATAACCACATTTATATTCAGCCATCGTTTATTGATATAATTACAAACACTATTTTATTAAAGCCGTCAATAAAAAATTCACAATTAAGTAATTAATGGAGTGCATTGAAATCAGACCTTATGGGGTAGAGGGGTCAAACAAAAGCTCGTAACTTTTTTAAAAGTCTGGTGACCCCCATTTTATTTTACCTTAAAATGCTCGAAAAGTTAATAGCTTTGACATATCTGTTTTTAAAAAAAATCTACCGGGGAAATTTTACGAAAAATCGATTAAACCAATATTTTTTGCCTTAAACTAAAATTAGAAAATGCAAAATTTAGACATTAATCTGAAAATAAAAGGATTTTTAAGTCAAAAACAACCAAGGGAAAGGTTTACATTTCAAATTCTAATGTTTTTTCACATAAAAATCATACTGACTTGGTTTTAAAAGTCTTTGAATTTGATGTAACCGTTATTGTTGAAAGGGTGGACATGTTTGGAAATATGGTCAAAATCGCACATTTCGCTTCAATTTGAGGGGAAAACGAGCCTGGTGACCCCCTTTTTTCTTTGCATTTTTGGATTCATCATAAAAAAATCTACAGAATATGTGAAAATAAAAAAAATCTACCGGGGGTCACTATTGGGGTGAGCCACCTTAAGGAAAACCACTGCCAATTTTGCTGTTTTGAGAAAAACACACGAACATCTGTCTTGTATAACACTCCTTCCGTTTACTTTCTTGAAGATGCATTGCAAATAGTGAAGACAAGAATGTACAATTATAAAACCAGTTCAAAAAAAGCTTTATACTATTACATAGACATGGAAATATTTCCTATATAAGTAAATCATTACTGCTCATTACCGTTATAAAACATTGCGTGTAGTTTCTAAAAGCAAACTGTAACTCTTACATATATGTTAATTTAGAAGTTGTGAAACAGAGGATATTGATAAAAATCAAAAACATGAACAGTTTATTAAAACACTATCACGTAACATTCCCAATATTAATGGTCAAAATTTGAATGCAGGGACTTAAAGAATTAATCTGATTTTGTTCCCAACCAGAAACAATTTATTAACAACCCCTGCACCCCCTCCCCCAAAAAAACAACAAGAAATATCAGGTGTATAAATTCTAAGTAAGAATAAATAATCTTCATTGAAACCTAAGATGTCACAGAAAACACGTTCATATTAGAAAAGAACTGGACTGGAAATAAGGAAGTGTATCGATCAAGGTAAGGAAAACTAATCAAGTTTATCCTGAATTTTGGCCATAACATTTCCGTACGAAATGATACAATATCAAGTTAAAAAATCTAGGATTTTTTTTGGAAATTGTAATACTGTTGTTAATAAGTGTTCCTCTTTCTGTCCTTTTAAAATCACCATAGGTGTGTATTTCCACCCGACCTAAACTTTAAGAATAATGGGGGAAAAAATCGTAAAATTAAAAAAAACAAACAAGCCAGTTTGAAAATCCCTTTAGAATAATATATGGAACAATATCGGCAAGAATATATATAATTAATAAGATTTGAAAAGAACAATGTGATTTGTCGCTTTTTGGTCGTCTAAACAATGATGGAAGGTCTAAATAAATGAAATGCGGTTCTTGTTCACAACAAAACTTAGTTTCCGTGTTTTTTCTATGTTGTTTGTTTGTAGTCTGATTGACATTTATCTCGCATCCTTTACGATTGCTTTACACCATATTTCAAAAATCATAACAGGGAACTAATTATAGACATCAATTGATACTTTTAAATATCCGTTGTCATATAATACATTTTTGAATTGAAAGTCAAACATCCTGTCAGTTTAGGTGCAGGCAGGAACAGTTTCCTTCAGGATAATTCATTTTTACGATGTGACCTTGAACAAAACCATACTGCGTCGCTACATACAAGCATATTTAATGTCCATAGAAACAAATTAAAGTGTGTCATGAAAAATAAATCGTGCATAAGATCTTCCCGTTTTTGTTTTTTTTTTTTGAAGTACAGCAAGTTATATCAGAGTGAAGGACGACATTGAGGTTGTGTGTTTTGATTGTATGCATAAATGCAGACTTTATTGCTTATAGACTTTATTGATTGATATTGATTTGTGTTTTGTCATCTTTGATATCTTTTTGAGTAAATCTGGAACCTCATAAATGGATTTGATTTTCTTATGCCATATACTATTGGTTTTTTTTTTCAATTAACGAATATGGCTTTTGTTTAACTAATTAAAAACTTTTGTAGACTACAGATAGTTTACATCGGGTGCCACATGTGGACCAGGATCTGCTTACCATTCTAAAGCACCTGGGAAAAAAGTAAAATCACAAAAATACTGAACTCCGATACAAATTCAATCGGAAAGTCCCTAATCACATGACAAAATCAAATGACAAAACACATCAAACGAATGGACAACAACTGTCATATTCCCGACTTGGTACAGGCATTTTCAAATGTAAAAAATGGTAGGTTGAACATGGTTTTGTTGCACTAAACCTTTCACTTGTATGACTTATTCTTCAAATTTCGTTATATTTACAACGATGCGTGGACAAAACAGACATAATAAATAAAATAGTCAAAATATGGGTACAACAGTCAACACTGTGTTACAATCTCAAAACAAAAACTCATTTACAAAAAAACACAAAAGCATCTATCAAATTAAAAAAAAACACATTCATTGCTTCGCGTGTCTGAAACGTGTCAGAAAATGTAAACGTCATATAGGAATAAATTTGGTCGTTCAATGTTTATTCAAAACAATTTTATAATTTCACATGGGGAATGCTAGTATACAGGGAAAAAAAAAATTTCAGAAATAGACCGAGATTTAAAATTGTCCAGAAGTTCGTTGGAATTTTTGAGAATCCACATATGGGTAACGTAAATACCACTACGCGAGTAAAATAAGTTTGTCGTTTGTCGTTCAAAGTATTTTTAAATTTATAATAGAACGGAGAGGCGCACACTTCGTTGCCATAGGAATGCCGACAATTTGTTGAAAAGGTCTACCTCCAAATTCAACAAATATGTTGTCGATGAGACACTCCAGCATACTGATCATTTATTCTTCTATGTAGCATGTTTTACCCTTTTGTTCACTATTGTCCCTAAGTGTTTGGTGGGGTTCGTGATGTTCAGTCCTCCTTCTTCTATATTGCGTTTTGTGCTCTATTGTTTGTCTATTGACCTTTTTCTTTTCTAACCATGACGTTGTCAGTTTCTTTTAAACTTATAAGTTTGAATGTCCTTTTGGTACCTTTCGTCTCTCCTTTACAACTTGACGTATTGTATGCACGTTTGTCTTGCTTTGTCTGTAGAAAAATAAACTCATCATAGATACCAGGATTGAAATTTTGTATTTACGCAAGACGCGCGTTTTGTCTTCAAAAGACTCATCAGTGGCGCTCGAATAAACAAAACGATGGCTAAATAAAGTACGGATTTGAAGAGCATTGAGGAACAAATATTCCTCAAAGGTTTGCCAAATACAGCTAAGGTATTCCATTCTCGAGATAGAAACGCCTTAGCAGATAGGCTAAATATATAAACAAACTCATAAGTCGACAAGAAACCTACAATACCATTGCAAAAAAAAACAAAAACACGTTGAAAGACAGTGCGGAAAACGCAACATAGAAAACTAAAGAATAAAAACACGAGTCTTCCAAAATCTAAAGAGGATCTAAGGTGCTACGACAAGGTAAGCAGATACTTCTTCATTAGTGGTACCTTTCGTGTTGCTCATGAAAGTACAAACCCGTTGATAAGCCTATTTCGGAGGTCACATTCGAGGAAAGAGGAAGGAAGTTTGGTCATTTGAATATATCCCTCGTCATATGTAAAACAGATATTCCATAACGGCCAGCCTACTCCTGATGGCGCCCGTACCATTTTCGAAAGAATCGTTTGTATGAATAGTTTTTGTCTTCAAGATGTATTGTATGTGGTATTATTTTGTCGTAATTAAGTGATTGTCCTATTGAATATGCATTATTTTTTTTATTTATTTACAGAGGGTATTGTTATTCAATTCATCTCAGTCTTTTATCGTTATCTTGTTAAAATTCATACAAAAATTGACATAGATATTATTTATAACAATGTTTGATATTGCCAATGAACTGAATGGTATTTTACAGGGAAACATTTTGACATGTTGAATGTATATCGGGTATATTTAAGTTGATTTTCTTTTTAAAAATCTACAAGTCCTCATGAATTTCCAAATATGTGTCATCATCTAATAGTGCACTAAAATGATGTGCAGATAAAATATGACTCGCCCATAGTATCCGTTACACAAACTGAAACAATTGTTTTTACAGCCAACGCCGGAAACACTACGCCTTAGTTAAACTTTTGAAGTTGGCAAGACAAACCCAACCTGAAAAGACTTTCAATTCTATTCTGAAATATCGGTCAAAATATTCTCGAAATAAAGGCCATAAATGTTTCCTCTACGGTGAAACAACACGCTAGTATATTATATAAATTCATGGACAGTTTTAAAGACACAACGTAAACAATTATGTTTATTGACCATCATTGATAAATTTTGATCGTGTTGGCTTAATGTAAATCCGCAGAAAGTTGCAATTACAATATCATGATTTACTATAATCATGAAAGTAACAAGCTGTTATTAGCAACTCATTATAAAATGAACATCTAGTTTGCATATTATCTATAATTATCATGTATGCAATTATAGCTATGCCAAATGCAGAAAAAAACATGATCTCAATACTGTACAAGATGTTAATGAAAATGGAATGAGACAATTGATGTTGTATCATGGTCAATAAATATACTTAACTTGAGTATACAGGACAAGGAAGATATACATGAGAATTAAAGGGCATCAACTAGTTTAATTTTTTATGAAAGCATGCAAGTCAAAAACTGCCTGCAATGAGAACGGATAAAGTTTTTTAAAAATTGTTATCTTGTTCACGTTGAAATATGATGGCTTTGCAAAGTTAAGGAGAATGATCTCAAGAAGAAATTCTACATTAGAAAAATGCTACGGAGAATACATAAAAAACAAGGGCATCTTTTGCTGCATGTTTTAATGATTTTCGCTCGGTGGAACCGTAAGTAGTTTTAGCCTGAGTGTTTATAATAAAGAGCATTGCAGATCGACAAATAAAATAAAACAAGATGGTCTCAAAAGCCTACACAGCGCACCTAGAATTGTTTGCTAAAAATCTGTCATCAATGATTATTTTTGCTTTTCAATAGTTTACCCTTATGTTCCATTTTAGCCACAGTGGATATGTTCCTTGACGTACAAAAAATAAAATACAAAATTTATACTAGATAGTCTGAAATTTATTCCGACCAAATTTGGCTGAAATTGATTCAGCAGTTTCAAAGGAAAAGATTTTTTTAAGTAAACAACTAGATGAACAAATTGTGAAAAATTGTCTACAAAGGACAATAACTCACTTAGGGGTCAACTGACAATTTCAGTCATTTAAAAAGTTAATTTATTTGTAGATCTGACTTTGATGAAAGTTTTTTTCTGTTTACAATTTATCTTTATCTGTAATAATATTTCAGATATTAACCGAAAACTGCAAAATTTCTTTAAATGTTATCCCTAGCGGCTATGATTTTTGATGGCAAAGAAAATAAAACACAAACTTTAGTCTAGATACCCTAAGGATCAATTAAGCTTGTGGTTTGAATTGGTGCAGTAGAAGGAGAAGAATTTTGAAATAGTTTACACCAGACGGAAAACGACACCGGACACCAAGCGATGGCAAAATATCACATTTCATTTGGAAAGTGGAGCTAAAAAAAACTAAAATTCCGAAAACTTAAACCTTTCGTTACCACTTACTGTCCTTATCAAGTACACGGGTAGTGTTGTTTTATGTGGATGTGGTTATTCTAGTTTCTTTTATGTGGATGTGGTAATTCTAGTTTCTTTTATGTGGATGTGGTTATTCTAGTTTCTGTTGGTGTTTTTGAGTGACGAGGAAAACTCAAGTTTGTTTTATACATGAGCTATAGGTTCATATACAGTTTGCTGTCAATTCATTACAGTAACTAACTTCCATTACCTTTTCTTGTATTTTTTACGGGTGGTAAATATTCTAATTCCGTCTCAAGTACTTAGCTTCATTTTGATTTAGAAACATGCATTCATGTACATTTCAAAATGTTGTCTTTCACGTTTATAAATATATGCGGAAAATCATTTAAATGAAAAGATTGGGCATATAAAGTTTTTTCGTTAAAAATCCTAATAGAAGTTTTATCGAAGCATATTAAAGGTAGAAAATTTTTAAACTTAATGGTAGTGATAATGATTATTAAAGCTCTCGATATAGCATTGATATACTTTGAGTGCTCGTAAATAAGGATCCAATCTGATAAGGAGTAGACATACATCTATTATCATTGATTATACAAACAAAATAAAGTAAAATAAATATATTTAATAGTCACCTTAAAATGTATTTTATTATTTGATTGATGGAGGAGATAAAATAGCTACAATTCTCTAAGTGAAAGAGGAGATACAGTATGAATACATATTTGATTTTAATTTGCCAAATACTTGTTTTTACATGTAGCGGTAAGCACAACTATAATATTTAATATTTTGTGTTTTTCATTTATTATTTCACAAATTTTTACATATATATTTGTGTATCACAATGTGTTTACTCGTTTCTGTTATTGTTATGTTTTTTTTTTATTAAAGGGGATACTTGTATTAGTTTTGTACTTATTGTCAGTGAAAAATTGTTTATCATTATATACCGTGATGTTCGTTTTTTTTAGCTTTAGTTGTTTCAAATGTGTGTCATCCAGGGCCCTTTTATAGCTTACTTCAGGGTATGGGTTGAAGGTCGTACAGTGCCCTATATCATAATCGTTTACATCATAGTCCTTTGGTCTCTGATAAATAGTTGGTAGGCCAGACAAATGTGTAATAACATTAACGGTACCAGTTTTCCTGCACCAGATGTGCATTTCGACAATACATGTCTCTTCAGTGATTCTCGTGTCCAAAATATTTGAAATCCAAAGCTTATATAAAAGATGAAGAGCTATAATCCAAAAGCTCCAAAAAGTATAGCCAAATCCGTGAAAGGAATCAGAGCTTTGCATGATCGACATCAATTTAAATGGTTCTTTTTGATAATAAAACAACTAATACCAACCAATTAAAAAGAAATTTTCCCCTTTTAATCTTTTGTCATGTCTTATTCAGATTAACCAAACCAACACATAGTTGCTATGTTTTTCCCTGACTCAGAAATATCCTTCCCGAAACATAATTGCTTTATTTTTGGCTTTAAAAAACGCAAGTAAAACATTTTTCAACGGCAAATGGGGATATTGTTTAATCAATCTGACATGTTATTTTATTTGTAATTTGAATGTTCTTTCAATTTGTAAGTGTGTCGGGTAACTTCTAGGTTAATAATCGATATGACTTTGACATTCTAGGAACTAATGCTACAATTTACTATTCTGGTATCGAAAAGAAAATATTTGATGATGCAGAATCATCATGTCAAGAATTCGGCGGGAATCTTTTGAGTTTTGGACAACTATTCGTTAAAGCTTTGTTAACATGTCAGCGATATCAATACGTTTGGAATGGGAGACCAGTTTACAAACAATTACGTAAGTCAATGGTACACGTTAATTTTATATATCATGTTTAAAACACACAAAAAATTAAAAATGTCAACGTTTAATACAATTCCATGTATGAAGTGATTTCCCGAAAAATGAGTAAATTATCTGTTATTAGAAATTAAACATTGTAATAAATAATAAGGTTTGAATTAATCATAAATCACATTAAAAATATTTTGATCATTTTAAGTAATTTTATGTAGAATATTAAGATACAAGATTGTTTTCAAGTAATTCAGACAGTTTTCAAAATATTGCTTGCCAAAAAAATGTAATAAGTATTTCCGAACATTTTAGAGGGATGTTATACTGGAGAAGGAAGCAAAAAGACACCAACAGATCATCACAAAGCCGATAAACGCATTGCCATATGTGCTGACTTTTGCATAAGTGACAAATTTACTCACTTTGGCATAACTGTAAGTGTATAATGTATGATGCAATCCTTGAAAAAATATTCGTTTACCTTCTGTATTTATTGTGGTATTCAGCTTCAGCAGATTACACTGTATCTAATTTTTATTTCCAAAGTACAAGTCTGATATTAGTGTATAAAAGAGGGACGAAAGATACCAGAGGGACAGTCAAACTCATAAATCGAGTATAAACCGACAACGCCATGGCTAAAAATGAAAAAGACACATGACACAACATAGAGAACTAAAGAATAAGGAACACGAACCCCACCAAAAACTAGGGGTGATCTCAGGTGCTCCGGAAGGGTAAGCAGATCCTGCTCCACTTGTGGCACCCATCGTGTTGCTCATATTATAACATTCCTCAAAGAAGTATTTTTTTAGAAAAGGAAATATTTTAAACATGTTAACATAATTATTCGTGTTTCATGAGGTTTAGACCCGTTGGGTGACGGTGTGTTAAAATTCGTAATTCGGCAGTTGTAAATTCAAGGGAGACAAGGATTCTTTTATTTGTCTTATGTGTTAAAATATTTTATTGGCATAGTTGTCCCAATTTCCATTGTAACAGGATTAATGTCGTGAATTTCAATAGTACTGACAATAGATGTACATGTCATTTATGTTATAGATGTTATTCAATAAAAAAATGTGTTGGAATTGTCAATGAAACAAGTATCCACCAAAGACCAATGAATGTGAATTTTATAGTAACTATAGGTCACCGTACGATAAAACAAATTCCGTATACATGAAGTAAGCTTTGGGATCACTGAACAATCCTCTCCTTAACCTGGGACAGTTAAATTACATCAAAACATAATAACGAACTGTTTAATTGCGATCGACGCGAAGAACTACATAAAAAAAGAATAAGAAAACAAAAAAGACCACTCAGAACCAACCAAGGAGTATAATCTTGGTATCTTTGGAGAGCTATAACAACAGTACCAAATAAATGACCTTTAAGAATGACTTCACTGTACATGTAAATTTTTAGTGAATTTTATGGGATCTGTAAACACCACCACTGTAAAATTATTAAAAAAAAATGAATGCACTTTGCTATTAGTAACAAGGTTTCTACAGTTACATTTAAAATTCAAAACAAAACCTTTCTACATTTGAAATTATAAAATGAAATGTTCAGTAATTCACTAAAACGAAATCCCTTGATTTAATAATTTACCAGTTATACACAGATTACGTTTATTGAAATCTAATCGGACACGGGCATAGTAATTGAGTAAGGAAATCGTGTTGTTAATGTTTGTATACAGTTTTCCGTTTGAAACTGATATATCCAAATATATCAATGGTAAAATAAGTCAGTTTGCTCCTGTACATGTAATTTGGTAGTTCTTTACTATTTAAAGCACAAACATGATAAAGACTCTTCGGCTTTTTGTACTTTTTAGTTCAAATAATATGATGAATACAGACTAACCAATGTCCATGTGCCTAAAAGCTTCTTTAATATTTAAAACGATGTTTTGGTATGTGTCACTGGTTTGTTTAATATAATTACTAATTTCAGTTGTAATATTTTACGTTATGTTTTATTTAGTACTTATGTAGTGTAATGTGACAATATGATAATTTTAGACCACAGAATGTTTTTGTTATGATCTAGAAGACTTTACCAGTGTGAATAGGTCCGATTCCTGTGACGTTTCAATATGTCCAGGAAACTTATACGATATGTGTGGTGTGGATCGTCATCAAATTTTGTATGAAAAAGGTACGTTTAAAGCATGTTTTCATTTCGGATTAAATTTTATTCGAAGAATCACTGGAACCCTTTTTCAAGCAAAAATGCGTTTGAAAATTCCAAATGAGTTTATAGAATACCCTCTTCATCAAAGGTCATTAATACTTGTACATATTTGTCTAAAGCAAACTTATCCTGGAAGCACAACTCTTTTTCAAGTATTGCTGCTTCCAATTTTTGCAAGAAATATCAAAATAAAAACGAAAATGACCAAGAACTAGCTAGTGTCGTTTGGTTTCTGACTAATCAATGAATACCTCATATAAAAAAGAAGATGTGGTATGATTGCCAATACTTATGTGGTATTATTTGAATTATCTACAAGGTATAAACAAAAAAAAGTTATTTCACTAAATATTCGCACATGACGGGCATGTAAATTTGTTACACATTGTTAGAATCGATTGATCCTTTGACGGACTACAATAAAAGTCGTGAATGGAACATGAATCTTTCTGTGATCACACCCAGTTTTTGGTGGGGTTCGTGTTGCTTAGTCTTTAGTTTTCTATGTTGTGTCTTGGGTACTGTTATTTGTCTGTGTGTCTTTTTCTTTGTTCGCCATGGCGTTGTCAGTTTATTTTCGATCTATGAGTTTGATTGTCCCTCTGGTATCTTTCGCCCCTCTTTCAAAGCATTAAAGTGCCCAAATTTGGTTATTTTTAACACAGAGCTAGTATTTTTTTGCATGATTTGATTTAAAACAAATTCATTGCGACCGTACATAATTAATCAATAAATTAGTAAGACGATGATAGGCTCTGAAATTTAAACTCCAGCAGCAATAGAGAGGATGCCATGCCGTGAACTAGACTGTTTCTTTTTGGCTTTGGTGGTTTTTTTTTTAACACGGTAGAGACACGTTTTAAACCAGTACTCTTTAAAACCATGTAATTAAGTTTTTTATTTTGCCTAAATTAAAACTACATACAAACCGGCAGAGCATTATGATGCAGAAGTTAGATATTGTTGTTGGCATGATTCTTTGTTTTGATACCTAGTACTTTATTAATAAATACCATGATTGCTATAATATGTCTTTGGGCTACAAATGTCTGAATTGTAGGAAATCCGTTCATTATTTAAGTATCTGTAAGAATAATTGTGTTGATTGGTCGTGACATAAAAACTTAAATGTATCACAGAAGACATAATACTCAAAACATTATCATTGAAAGTGCAACACATTGTAATTAATACTGCAGTTTATAGAAGCATATTCAAATTGAGTCAGATTGAGTCAGATTGGCGTAAACTTAATTCATATAAAATGTGATTCACTCATCCGATGCATACTTTTTTTTTATGTAGATAACGAATTTGATATTGGATCATGTCATGCCAGGAATGTGCATGATAATGGATATAGTCATAGATTAATTGGAGATTGCTTACAAACTTTTCCGTATCTTTGTCAAGGTAATACAATTTGATGATTCTTTACCATTTTTGTATTTTGATGAAATCAATATGTGTTTTTTCTCTCGACCCAATGTCAGTATTTACGATGTAGTTCAATATTTTAGACTTCAAAACAGTAGGTCTAAATAGTTCTCCAAATATTATACACTTGGCTATATTTGTAGAATTGTTGAACATTTCAAGTACCCCATTAATTTCAATTTTAAGTCTTATCTCCTAATAACATTTTTTTTTTTGCGAATTGAAATAACTGAAACCATATGATTCTTCTTATCATTATATTGAGTATTTTTTCTATTCATTTTCCTTTCCAAATTGTACTAGCATTTACTTTTTTAGTTGGTGTGTCAGATGACATCAGGTGCTCTCTAAATGAATCAACGCCTACAATGATTGTTGCTACTTCTGACAATACCGATACAGTGATCGTCAGTATTACTGAAGTCGATATAGACCGGGATACCACAATTTATAGAAGTTCTACTTTATCAACGATAAGGCGTAAAGTGACGAATCAAGCCTTAACTCAAACACAAGAATCTAACAAAAAAGGTTATATATCATTTTATTATAGAATCTAACGTGTTAAACATTTGTATAAAGCGAACTACATATTGTAAACACAAACACATTATGTTTTCTGTCAACGGTAATTAGAAGAAATGTTTTAACAAAATACCGAACTCCAAGGTTAATCAAAAGTCCATAAAACTGACACAATCAAACGGAAGACTGTATCCACCAATGCAACGAATGGAAACAAACTACCATAGATTTTCGATAACAAAACCAATCTCATCAAGTCATAAATTCTACTCTGTCTGGTTAGCAAGAAGGGTCTTATTCATGCTAAATACATCGCATTACATTCAAAGTTGAACAGAGATTGAATTTATAGATCTCCCAAAATAACTATATGAAGTTAAAGAAAGGCAAACCATAAATCGATTTAGTAGATTCCAATCAAGGCCACTCAAAAAAGAAGTTAGGCTGGGTGCCTGGCAGGGTAATTTCCTCTTCTTCACTTTTAAATTTTGTTAAGTAATTTAACATGTTTTGTTTAACTGGAGCAATGCTAAAACATAACGTTATCGGTAACATGTGCCTACATTGTTATACAAAGTAAATCTTTGTCTTCAGCAAGTAGTTTTAACAATATTAATATTAAACACATCAATACATTTTATCTATATAAAAGATAAGTGTATTAATTTTGATGTTATCATCGTTTCTTTTTGTTGCAGTTATAATCATTGGTGTTGCAGTAGCAATGGCTTCTTTCTTGTTGTTGTTCGCCGCTTTTATCTATATTAAAACTAGGTATGATATATGTGTAAATCTAAATTTATGATTCGTTATGAGTCAAACTGACGTGTATGTCAGCCACTATATGTCTTGTACGTCCTTCAACAATGAGTAAAACTACCGTTTAAAATCGAAAATAAACCAAAGGAGTAGGTCCGGTAAGGACCGATTTTGGCCTCAAATTTGAGGTTCATCTGACGAAAGATTTTGACCACTTTTTAAACACTTAAGTGTCTATTTCATTTGATTCAATTAGTTTATGTGAAAGATTTTAACTGATTTAGTCATTAAAAACGATCCGATTCAAGCTCAAATATGAGAAATCTACCTAATATGCCGAAAAAAGTCACTTTTCAGATGGTTTTTCTCAAAAATGAAAGTGGCCGCATCCGTGTTCATCCTCAACCTTTATATACGTATGTATTATCATCAAATACAACTTACATTTTAATATTAAGGATGAACACGATGACCACTTTCGTTTTACACGGAAACCATCTAAAATTTAACTAAAAGGCTAAAATTGTGAAGATTTCAGTAATTTAGCATGACTTAATGGTGCTAGTACCCGATATATGTGCATTGTATTGTCAAAAGCAGCCCATATTTATGTAGCAGAAGCATTCTACTGTCCAATAAATAACTAAAAGTTAACATTTTAACAATTTTGTAAAACTGCTATATTTGGGACCAAAAAGGGGTCTTACTGGACCTACTCCTTTGAAATGATTCAAACGAGATATCATTGTTAAATTTTAATTTGGAATTTTCAGAAATTATTTAACTAATCAACAACACATAGATTATTTATGTGTAATATTTTTCGTGGATAATTATTTAGTTGTCCTTAATACATATTGTCTGTATTTAAACAAATTTGAAATTTTTATATGAAATAATGTAATCAATTTGTTTATTTAATGGAAACCTACAAAAATGTGTAAATTGCAAAATGTGTCCACATGGAAATGTTGTTTTCTTTATAGATATACCTGCAAAATAAAGAAAAAACTATTTATCCAACTTACCTACAATTTACAATGTACTTAACATTTAAAACGATTATGAACAGCGGTATACTACTGTTGCCTTTATTTGCATTAATTTCAGGGAAAAGCCAATTAAATCAAAAGCCAATGCAGTCCCAAAAGTACATTTCACGAACACAGATGAGGACAGTGAAGACATTTATTATACCTCAGTTCAATATAACAAATTAGCTGGACCATCTGATACCAATCAATTCAAAGCTAGAAATCAAATGTACGACGAGGAATATCTAGTCTTCAACCAACCTACAGTATATGATTGAAAATAAAATAAAGCATAATTTCGAGATTTGTGCTGTTCTGATGTGTCTACATAGTATTATCGTGTCGTATCCATAATAACATTATTCTAGGGGATTCTATATATCAATTGTGAATGATATGCCGATAAAGAAAAATGCAAATACTTTTTAAGTAAAATTCTTACGAATGGGCATAAAACATACTTCGACGAAAAAAGACAACACACATGATGACTCTAAGAAAAACCAAGAGAAGACAAAAAGTTCATAAATCACTACATTTATACGCATTAGTGTCACTAGTTTATACATAAAATTTTTCTGTTTAATAAATAATGTTCGTGATAATAAAATGGGGTTTTGTTGCAGCTGTAAAATTCTTATTCAAACGGGATTCGACATTCTTATTTTTACCGCTTCACAGTATATAAAGCCTATAATTTAAGAAACGATCAATGTAAAATCATTGATCATTTGAATCACAAAGGTTATCAATCAAACACCGTCGTAAAATCTTTAAATACTGTTTTGTCCATACTAGTTAATATACAAACATAAATAAGAAGATGTGGAATGATTGGCAATTAGACAACTCTCCAAAAGAGTGTACACGACGAAGACGTTTACAACTAAATGTCGTCGTAAGGCCTTCAACAATGAACAACACATATACTGCAAAGACAACTATAGAGGCCCTGAAATGACAAATTTGAAACAATTCAAACGAGAAAACTAACGGCCGTATTTATGCACAAAACAATGAACGAAAACCAAATATGATAAAGCAACACGCGACAACCGCTAAATTACAGACTCATGACTTGGGTTAGCACGTACATATTGTTGCTAGGTTTTAATATAAAAATAGGAAATAGGGGTATGATAGTTTGTTGGCGTCAAACCTCTCATTTGCCGACACAGTAGTCCTTGATAAATTCTAAACTGTTCACGTTTTATGAATAACAACTTGCCTCCTTTACTATTGCTTACCCATGATAAGAATTGTTACACCCAGGTTTAATGTGATGTGCGACTGTCATTGAAGTAAGAGGTTTAGATAGCTATAAAAGCAGGTGTCATCCACCTTTTTATACATAAGAAAATGCCTGTAACAAGTTAGGAATATGACAGTTGTTATCCATTCTTTTGATGTGTTTGATTTTTGATTTTGCCATTTGATTATTGACTTTGCATTTTTAATTTTTCTCGGAGTTTGGTAATTTTGTTATTCAACTATTTGTAAAGAACTGAATTTTCAGAGAATTTAACTGTGTTAAAATTGAGATTTTTTACTTGCTGAAGCGGCATCATGTGGGATGTGTCGGGGTTGTCAATTTGTGAAAATTTGTATCGCATTTAGTACTCCTAAAATTTAATTACATCTGTGAAATGTCTTGTTTCTTTTGTGTCGTTTGTTTCCTCTTTTAATTAATTGAGTGTGAATTCACATTATTATAAGACGTGTCACGGTACTTTTCTATCCCAAATTCATGTATTTAGTTTTGATGTTATATTTGCATTCACATCGAATTTTGTCTAATGCTTAGTTCGTTTCTGTGTGTATTACATTTTAATGTTGTGTCGTCGTTCTCCTCATATATTGAATGCGTTTCCCTCGGTTTTGGTTTGTGACCCGGATTTGTTTTTTTTTTCTATCGATTTATGAGTTTTGAACATCGGTATACTACTGTTGCCTTCATTTATTCATCTTCAAAACAAGTCATCAAATATATCCAATATTACGATTGATGAAAATACAACCATTGACGCCAACCTAAAATGTATTATGCATCTTGAACCGCCTGATCTATATTTTTCAATGGCTACCTTCCAAAACTTTAAACATTTTTATTCACAGACAATTTATATCAGATATCAGCATAGAAAATCATACTCTTTCAACATGGTCGAACTCAATTTGATAAATACCGTTTTACTAACTTGGTGATGTTTATGCTGCTTTTTGTTTTAGCATAAATCGTCAGTTTTATTTTCTCATTTGATTTGTTTACATTTCACCATTGCGTGGCCTTTTATAGCTTATATTTCGATATATATTGTGTTCCTTTTAAAGTCGTACAGTGACATATAGTTGCTTTCATTCACATTCTAATTTCACTGATATACAATTGTCTTATTAGCAATCATACCTCCTTATTTTTACACAACTTGATATGCATGTATTTCTATGTGTTGATTTCAAAATACTTAGTAACCTATATCAAGCTTGAATATCACGATGCATGGTTATTTTAACTTTACTTTTACAATTAACCTAGTAAGCCATTTAATCTAAATGCAAAAATAAAAATAACGCTTTTAAGATATTATCTTAGTACCATGGTCATATATTGTAACAAATACCAATCTCATAAAATGAACATTATAACTTTAAACATCATGATCATATTAATGTTAAAAATAATGCGTTGAATTATATTCATCTTAAAATTCAGTATCACCTTGCTCTATGTAACTGTCATTTAAATATGAAGATATGAATAGATTATTATTTAAAAATACCAAGATAAAAGGGCGTCTGACACACATATTGTGCATAAAACTGGCGTCACACATTCACGATTCTTACTGCCGTTCTTGACAGGACCGTTCCCGATTAAAATTTGTCAAAAGTCTAATCAAGATCCTGTGAATCGTGGATGGAAATTCAAACTTTAATCAAAATTTGTAAAAAAAATAATTTAACCACGACAACAATCAGATATGTTTCAGGAAGCGTCGATATTCAACCGTTTCCAAGCGAATTTATCCCGATAATCCCGTTCTCAATCTGCTTCTAATCCAATTTGTATCTTTCGCCAGTTATATTTCGACCGAGTCTGTTACGACTGCGTCCCGATTATACCGAATGTAATCCGACAGAGATCAGACAGTGACCAGACAGTAAACCGACGCTGACGGAAGTTATCCGTTCGAAAACTGTCGTCATAATCGGGATCTGCAGGTACTGTCGGAACATAATCCTATCACGGTCCGCTCTATCGCATTGCTAACGGCTTTGTCTGGTCTCAGTCGTATTGTATTCTGTAATTGTCGGGACTCTGACGTGGGTATTATTGACGAATTTCGTATTTATAACGCGACTGTTCCGGAACGGTTTTGGCAAAAACGGTTCGCAATCGACAAGATCTGGATGCAATCTGGACTCAATCGGCAGAAAAAAAGCAATGAAAAACTATCCCAGATCATTCCCGTTCACCAGGACACCGTCCAGAATACACAGAACATTGTTAGGATTGTGATTCGATACAGCAGAATCTGTCACGACATAGGCACGATTGTAATCCGACTAGACTAAATCGGCTGAGTTTCCCTGAATGTTACGGGACGCACCTAACTGTCGGAGTGCTTCGCCGAACTATTCGGACCCTTCCCGACCCGTAGGAATCTGTTACGAACTTAAACGACTGCGTTCAGACAATGATAGGACATTCCAGATAATTGAGGATAGTAATCCGACTTTTTCACTTTTCGTGTCGTATCGCTGTCTGATCTCAAACGAGAGCAATAATCGGCAATGTGTGAACCCCGCATTAAGAATTCTTTTTTCGAATGTTTATTTTACAGGAAAAGGAGGATAACTTATATTTGACCGATTTCAGTAGGTCACAACAAAGCAAATATGATAATACAATATACATTCTATGTGTTTTATTATTTTTAGTAAAATATGTATTTATTCAGCAAAACATTGTTAATTTCATACTTTAGCTTGCTGGAAATTGATGCCATTTTGTATCTTTTAGTAATACATGTACTGCATCTGCATTCAAAAATCAATATGCTGCTGATGTTGTACAAAGTAAACATAACAGCTTGTGACCTTTATTTGTCACTTCTTAATTCATTACTTCTAATACGGTGTCGGGTCACACTTGTAGGCGTAGACGGGAAAGCAAAATGTGTTTTGACCAAAACTGTAAAGAAACAATAAATAAAAGCTGAATCGTATTTAAAGATAGAGAAAGGGCAAGAAGAGTGGGAAATGTTAAACGGTTAAAGTATTTATAATTGAATATGATTGATATTAATTTGTCGATGTGTATTTTTTTCTATCTGTCATGGTCTTTTATATCCTTTGACTTACATGTATAAATTCTATTTAACATCACTGGAAATTTAACTGATCTTGATGATGATGGTATCAACCATGATTCGGGAAAATTGAATAATGAATTTATATATGCTTATTAGATTAAAAGACATTTAGATATAGTATGTCAAGTTTAGTTTGAGTGGGGGTCATGGTTTATGGCAGTAGGTGTGAGTTTGTTTGTGTTGTTTGTTATATCCTAATTTGGCGATGTATCATTTAGAGGTCTCTGTCATAGTATTTTTCTTTGTCCCTGAAACCATCGAATTTTCAAAAAAAAAAGCCTTTACAGTTTGGAATATTTTAGGTAAAAGTATTCACATGTACCGGTTGACTATTGGTTTGGTTATATCTTATGATAGGACAAGTGGCATTGACTTATCCGTTATGGTAATAGTCTTAACTTACCAGATCTTATCGAACGTTTAGGGTTTATGATCAAAGAGGTCCAGGTAACCTATGAGAACATCCTACCTATATAAGTAACAATAAACTTGGGTGACAAGAAATATGAAAAAGGTGAATTCACTACCAAAGGTGGTGGATGTTTTTTTCAGTATTTTAGTCTTTATCTCGTCATATTTAACCGAAAATCTAACAAAGTTGAAATTTTTAAAAAGAAATATGAACTACCATTTGAATAACATGTACATGTCCCATGTATGTAGGTTAAGTACTTGTATGCACCATACTCTGTGCCACTCTCGCTTTATTACGATATTTCAAAAGGAATTAAGTTTGTAATTGTTATAGTTTTACTTACATTTGTATCGCCTACATATACGTTTGCTCTAACGCCGCTATATATGGGGTCTTCGACTAATTACGAGTAATTCCAACTTAATTTGAAGATTCTGTTTACCATCTTACTTTTAATTTGAGTGATAGTAGATTTTTCTACATTTTAGAGATAAGGCTAATTTAGTAACCATATGACGTCTTTTAGATTTAATTCCATTGATTTTAAGGATGGGAACATGCGTCTCAAAAGAGTATAAGATAAACAAAAGAGTGGTAAGTTTACCTGCTACTGCAAATAAATGCTTACAAGCAGTCATATTTGATAATTTCAATAGATTGACGGAATATTGTGCTATTGTGCAGAGTGTAGGTCATTTACCAGCACATATCTTATTCACTTAAGCACCAGTCCCACTAGACCACGATTGCACCACGCTCATCGCGATGTAAAATAAATTCAGATCGTGGTGAGGTCAAGGTATGAGCGGCATGAAAATGTAAATTTTCGTTGCTTTCACGATGCTACTACGTCCTCATTACGCTTCTACAACGATCCCACTACAATTATACCACGTTCTCATCGCGCTTATTCTACGCTCATCACGTTCTCACCACGACCATACCAAGAGTTATTCGATTGCAACACGATCTTACCACGCTTCTACTGCTATTATAGCACGTTCCTACAACGATTATACTACGTTCATACCGCGATCTCACTACGTTCTCACCAATAACGTCAACATCGTGTTCCATATCAATACAGTTCCATTCTTTCTATTTCTGCTTAATAGGTAGATTTCTCGGAATTGAGAATGGGATTATCGGGATAAATTCGCTTGGAAACGGTTGAATATCGACGCTTCCTGAACAATATCTGATTGTTGTCGTGATTAAATTATTTGTTTTACAAATTTTAATTAAAGTTAGAATTTCCATCCACGATTTACAGGATCTTGATCAGACTTTTGACAAATTTTAATCGGGAATACTCCTGTCAAGGACGGCAGTAAAAATCGTGAATGTGTAACCCCAGCTTTACTACGATCTTAGTGCACTCTCACTACGCTTCTACTACGACCTGATTTCACCACGACCGCATCACGATTGTTTTGAACATGTTCAAAGTTGGCCACGCTCATCACGATCTTGAAGACCTCACCACGCCCATGATACGACCTTACTGCGATCTACACGATTGTACTACGATCATCGAAATTTGCATTTTTTTTCACAGATCGTAGTGCGATCGTGGCCTAGTAGAATTGCGATATTAGCTGAAAATTCATACACACGCTTTGATTACCAATGACGACATCAGATAAGGAACCCATATTTAAACAACAGACAAGAAAAGATGTACACTGCAAATGGCCCTAACTTAGAATAATCACATATTTTTATTATATGTGAAGAACATGTAGTCATATAACTAAGAGATAGTTTTATTAGATTATTCTTGCTAATTACCTCAGTATGAACATAAACCGTGGATTTGGCATTTTGTGTGTGTGTATTTTTAGGTTGCAGTCTCGTTGACGGATAAATTGCTGCGATATTTATTAGGGTACTGTTAATGTTCGAACTGTTCTCAACTAATATTGTTACTCATGTGTGGACCACATAATGATGATATTATTTCGAACTTTATTGAATACGTAAAATAAGATTAATGTGCAGACACACATGCAAACATTGAAATTCACATGTAGGATATCTATGGTTAATTTTTCATTGTACCAGACAGAATATACTAAGTTAATGTTTGGAGAAGTACAAATGTAGTCTATGTCAAAGGTAACTGAATGTACGTTTGTACCATCAACATCATTGTACATAATGCGATGTATGATAAGTCCATTAGTCTTCAAATGGTAAAATGTAGGTTATATTTTAACTTTGATCTTTTAACCACCTGACATATTTTTATAATGGTTAGTTTTAATTCTATAATTTATTTGTATGATAAATAGATAACTTTAATACACATATATACGAAGGAGAGCCATGACTTTCCTTTTGATACGAATTAAGACTTTACTGATATGCATTTTGTACAGTAAGTAAAATTATACCATTGTTCTTGCTGATATATATGTTATTTTTTGGGAATTTTGGGTCCTCAAAGCTCTTCAACTTTATACTGGTTTGGCCTTTTTTATCATTTTGATCTGAGCGTCACTGATGGGTCTTATGTAAACGAAACGCGCGTCTGGTGTATCAAAATTATAATCTTGGTACCTTTGATATTTATTATTGTCATGCATACACATTCCGTTTATATAGGACCTGATTTATACAGATGATTCAGCAATGTCGTTTTGTAAATTCGCATTATATGTTCAATAAATTAAAACATTTAATATAAATATTCACTGGCGGTCCAAGGGGCGTTGGAGCCCCAATTAATTACTGATTTTTTTTTAAATTCTTTATATATCTAATGTTTTTCTTATTACATGATTCATTAATGGTGTTCCTGTCATTGGAACACCAAATCCCAACCCCAACGCATGTTTAAAATGGCTGAATCATCACCGGAATAGTGTCCTTTTATTAAATAAGTTGGATGATTATATCCCTGAAATATATAAGATTTAACTTGCAATGTAAACCTAGTGGCTGGCATTTTCTTCCTTTTTAAATTTGTTTGGTACTTTAATTTGCATTGTTTCATTTTATATACTCGCGTAGAATTGGTAAACAGTTCCACAGTACAAGCTGTGCAATGTTATTGGCTTTGAACAAGCTGTCGGTAACTGAAAGTACTATCAGATTTGTACTTATAGTCTTTTTGTTGTTATGATGTACAACTAACCGTCCACTTACACTCAGTGTTTTTGTAAAATGTAACAGTATTTCTATTTGTATTCATATAATATTCTATGCCTTCTTCAACTGATATTACAGTTTGTTCTTATGTGTTGTACTATTACACCTTTGTCCAAGGTTATTCGTTCATTATTTTGTATAAGTATTGTTTTGTTTGGTAATGCTGTGTAATTTTGATACTTGTCTCAATTGCAATCATACCACATCCTCTTTTCTTATATGATTATGAACTTTCAAGAGTTAATAAAAGTCTTAAAATAGTAAACTGTAAAACAAATACACATAGTTACAAAAAACGAAGAAGCAATGTTCCATTTGATTTCTAAGACAACTCATGTTCATCAAACGATAAGAAACAAAATTAATTTAAAAGTATCAAAATGTGCGTTTTAAACTTTAAAATTGTTCATTAATACATTGTAACAGTCTAATCACCAGATTTGTTTACAACACTAAACTAATATTTTGTTTGTGTAGACCAACAAAGTTCACTATGAGTAAACTCGAAAAATTCCCTCGAATTATGTAAGCTATAGCTATAATTTACTTTAAATTAGATATTGCAAGTCACAGACTTTTCAAGCCAGTCCGTATTGGAAAATATGAAAAAGAGAAAAGATCTTTCCTTACTCTTTCCTTTGCCAACAAAGGTCTCGATGGCGTCAACTTAGGCAATATCCTTCATCATAAATTAGTTCAATAGAAAATACCTCCTTATTTCAAAGACCAGTCTGTACCAATCATTTCTTATACCTATACCAAACATATTGCAACTAAAATTTTCAATTACAAACACGTTTTGCAGGATCTCGATATTGACGACTTCAAGTCTAAACCTCCTGATTGCACTTGTGCTAGTTCCCAATTCACATAAAATTCGGCTGGCCACGTTATTACCGGTGACCTCAACTTGTTAATTTCACTTCCCTTCGAAATGTGTTATCAAAAGGTCCGAAATATCGTGAACCTAAATCCATTGGAAAATTGGAAATTACAACTTTAAAATTTTGATGGATTCAGTCGAGGATTATGCCAGGCAATGGGCTAAGCGCGAGAAGGAAGATGTAGACACTCTTTCCGAATGGATTAAGGCAGTGAGGTCGTTGATACAAATCTGAATTAAGAAACTGAATGGGTCTATCAATGCCCATGCTACGTCAATCTTTAAAGACCCAAATGTTGCAAAACACTTATCCTGCCTCCATGACAAATATGTTGTTGTCCCTGCAGATAACAGCCCCAAACAAGATCGTTTTTGTGTGTAAAACTCATTACATTACAATAACTGCTTGATAAACGAATTAGTTATTGACAATTAACTTGGAAACTCAACATATACCCTCACAACACTTACCAAAGAGGAAATCCTGGATAATCATAGGTCTGTTCTTTGTTCCTTTAGAATTTCAACCAAAGATGAAGAACTGGATCTTCAATCACTGTATTGGATACCTAAACTACATAAGTGTCCTTACAAACAACGGTATATTTCTGGGTCTTCCAAGTGCTCCACGAAACCTCTTTCAAAATTATTAACATCTCTTTTATCAGCAATCAAAGACGGGCTTCAAAGTTATTGTGAAACTTCCTATTCTAGTGGGGCGTGAATCAGATGTGGATACTTAAAAATTCCAAAGATCTTTTAGAGTACATACAATCTAACTCTCTTTCATCTTGTAACAGTAACAAAACATTTGACTTTTCTACTCTTTACACAAGTACTAGTATTCCACATTCCAAACTAAAAGACAAATTGAAAGAGTTGGTATTGCTTTGCTTCATAAAAAAAGAATGTCCAAGGTAGATACCAGTATCTTGTCTTAGGGAGGGATAAATCCTACTTTGTATAGGATCACTCTGATTCAAACAAAAAAATCTTTGAAACTGATATTATCAAGATGCTTGATTTCTTGATTGACAACATATTTGTTACGTTCGGAGGACGTGTTTTTCAACAGACTGTCGGCATTCCAATGGGAACAAATTGTGCCCTCTACTTGCCGACTTGTTTCTTTATTATTATGAGGCTGACTTCATACAGGAACTTCTTAGGAAGAAAGATAAGAAGTTAGCGATATCCTTTAACTCTACTTTACGCTATAAAGATGATGTTACTAAATAATTCATAATTTGGTGACTATGTGGAACGCATCTATCCCATCGAACTAGAGATAAAGGATACTACAGATACAGTTAAGTCGAGCTTAAATCTTGACTTACATCTAGAAATTGACAATGAGGGTCGGTTGAAAACAAAATTTTACGACAAAAGAGATGATTTCTGGTTTCCAATTGTGAACTTTCCATTTCTAATTAGCAACATTCCAGCAGCACCTGCATACGGGTTATATATCTCCCAATTGATACAATATTCCCGTGCTTGCATTTCCTATCATGGTTTTCTTGATAGAGGGTTGCTGCTCACAAGGAAGCTATTAAACCAAGAGTTCCAAATGGTGAAGTTGAAATCATCCCTTTGTAAATTTTACGGACGCCATCACGAGTTGGTTGACCGATGGAATAACCGTTTCACAAATGATATCGGATATGTTCCTTACGTCGTAACTACAATACCCTTCACTTTCATGAATGTAACCTACCGAATTAGACTATTTACCGGATTTGTTATCACATAAGCAACACGACGGGTGCCACATGTGGAGCAGGATCTGCTTACCCTTCCGAAGCACCTGAGATCACCCCTAGATTTTGGTGGGGTTCGTGTTGTTTATTCTTTAGTTTTCTATGTTGTGTCATGTGTACTATTGTTTGTCTGTTTCATTTTTAGCCATGGCGTTGTCAGTTTATTTTCGATTTATGAGTTTGACTGTCCCTTTGGTATCCTTCGTCCCTCTTTTATAGAAGTATAAAATTATATTGAAATACATATGTTCAAATCAAATACTAATTAAGAAACAGTATTAAAGATTGCATATTTTGGCGTTAATATTGAGTCACTGATAAGGTCTTTGCATCGGAACTAAACACATTTATTCTAAAAACAGTTGTTGGCATGACACGGGTTATGTTCTTCTCATATATGTTATGATGGTATGATACTAAACCCCTAACGGGAAGGATTGTGCCTGATGTTCATATGATGAAATCATAATCTTTCAGTCAGTTTAATGGAAGTCTGGAGCTGGCATGTCAGTTAACTGCTAGTAGTCTGTTGTTATTTATGTATTATTGTCATTTTGTTTATTTTCTTTGGTTACATCTTCTGACATCAGACTCGGACTTCTGTTGAACTGAATTTTAATGTGCGTATTGTTATGCGTTTACTTTTCTACATTGGTTAGAGGTATAGGGGGAGGGTTGAGATCTCACAAACATGTTTAACCCCGCCGTATTTTTGCGCCTGTCCCAAGTCAGGAGCCTCTGGCCTTTGTTAGTCTTGTATTATTTTAATTTTAGTTTCTTGTGTACAATTTGGAAATTAGTATGGCGTTCATTATCACTGGACTAGTATATATTTGTTTAGGGGCCAGCTGAAGGACGCCTCCGGGTGCGGGAATTTCTCGTTTCATTAAAGACCTGTTGGTGACCTTCTGCTGTTGTTTTTTATTTGGTCGGGTTGTTGTCTCTTTGACACATTCCCCATTTCCATTCTCAATTTTATATCAGAAAAAAAATGTTTTACTATGATTCAAAGCTAATATTAATTTCTGATATATTTTCTTTTTTTTCTTTTTGTTTTCTTTTTTGAATCACAATGGTTTGAAAATATGACATCAACAAAGAAAAGTGCTATTTTTAGTTATTTTCAACCCTAATTTGAACTCTAGTTTCAGAGGCGAGCTCAACAGTATATTACTCGGAAAGTTTAGTCAGTTATTACGACGCCGAGTCTCACTGTGCAAGTTTTGGAGGAAGCATGCTTGAATATGGACAGTTATTTATTGACACTGCAAACACCTGCCAAATTCGATTAGGGGGTATTTGGACTGGTACACCATTTTATAGAATAGTAGGTAGGTAAAAATACATAATATTAATGTTGTGTTGTTGGATATGTATATTCATTTACTAAGGTCATTGAAGAAGCATTTATGTTTTATTGTTTTTCAAGCTATCTTAAAACGATCTTCCCTTATTTTTGTTTTTAGATAGAAGTGCTTTCTGTTGTGCAGCTTTTTTCATTGATAAACTTATAAAAGATACTAAGAATGAAATTTTGTATTTGCGCAAGACGCGCGCGTCGTTTAAAAAACAATACAATACAATGCATTGAAACAGTGATGAGGAGACTCGACTACAGCTTAACAATCTTGTGAAACCTTGAGATATCCGAGTAAAATCAATAGGCAAAACTCTGATCTATACTTTGGAAAAAGCCTTATTCGTCGTAGTTACGAAATCATTAGGTTGAGAGAAATCAATGGATTGAAAAGTGATAAATAAAGTTATGATGGCTTTAGAAAAAAACATAACTTTATTTACATTCATTATCTATATATATTTCCATTCACTTTAATAAGTTTCAATTTTAAGTTAAATAAACCACTTTACTCAAACAAAATTTTCATCGAAGATTTTCACAATATTATAGATCATTTTAAAGTGTGCAAAACATGTTTAGGACATCAACCATAAGTATATGGAAACATGCGGTGCATAGTACTGTTATGTTACACCCTCAGGAAAAGTTTACCTTTAAGTATTACTAAGATGAAGTTGGCTAAATTTTTAAATCAACATTTCATTCAAGAGGTATTAAATATTGTAATTAGGTACAGACAACTTCTATATCATATCTGCATAATAAGTTAACATTTTTGTAATGTTTTTTTTAATTTTTATTAGTGAGTGTTTTACGACACTTTAAATAGTACTTACTATATCATGTTGGTCAGTTTTTTAATTTGTTGACAAAGGACAAAGGTGGAATTCCCGGAATTGAACCATCGATCTTTGGTAGAAAAACAGACAATCCTAGTCAATCACGATAACAGTTGAACGCATCTATCATGTGCGGGGTTCGAATTTACAACCTCCGTGTTGACAGACTATTGATATAGAGATTCGACTAATTAGACTACTACTAGAACACACCCGCGAAATCGCGGGCATTCAGGGCGTGGATGAAATTATGTAAAGTGTTGTGGCTAGAATTTGTGTAAAAGATTTAATGACTGTAGAATTTCAGGAAAAGTATCAAAAGTCATGGGTATTTATGGAGAGGAAATTTCAGTTTTTTATTTTATTCTTCCTCCTTTTCCCATTTTTTTTTTTTTTGTTTTCTATTAACTTAAATATGAACATACATTCAATATACTATGAACATTCAAGCCAGGAGCCTGTTATTCAGTGGTTGTCGTTTGTTTACGTGTTACATATTTGTTTTTCGTTCATTTTTTGTACATAAATAAGGCCGTTAGTTTTCTTGTTTGAATTGTTTTACATTGTCATTGGGGGCCTTTTAAAGCTGACTATGCGGTTTTGGCTTTGCTCATTGTTGACGGCCGTACGGTGACCTATAGTTGTTAATTTCTGTGTCATTTTTGGTCTCTTGTGGACAGTTGTCTCATTGGCAATCATAGAACATATTCTTTTTTGTAATCAATGATTTTTTGTAAAAGATTTAATGACTGGAGAATTTCAGAAAAAGGTATCAAAAGTCATAGGTACTTTGGGACAGGACAATTGATTTCTAGCCCGGCTCCTCCTTTTTTCTCCAAAATTCCCACTTTTTTTCTATTAATTTTATTACACATGAATATGCACTTATTTATATATTATGAACATTCATTACTATAAATAAAGTGTATTTGCTTTTTACTTTCACTGTTGATTACTAATCGATCCACGGCGGTCATGTTATATTATACAGACCCTCTCTATTTAATAAACTCTGTGACCACCGTGGAAAGTTAACTTGAAAATTATAGCAGATAGAAAATACACTTTAATTGTAGTATATGTATTTTCAAAGTATACAGAAAAACGCAAACCGGAAGTCCAATCTGACTTAAAATTTCGTCCAATGACGGAACAATATCCTGACGCCTTATTTCTCGTATTTCTCCCAAAGTAACTCAATCTGAATATTCATATGAATGGATGATAAATGCGACTATGCACTGTACATATAGGACACAAAAGCATGATGATTAATTTATTGTGGAAAGAAGAGAAGCGACACACAAAATGAGGTCTTCTCGTTTAATAGTATAGAAGATATATACTAGTATACAAAAATTTTCTGATTCTGATTTTTTAGGTGATAAATTAAAACGTGTGAAAAATGGATAAGTCCTTTGTAGACGAAACATGTGTATGGCGCACATTATGCACGTATATATAGAGTTTATTTCCCCAGTATGAATGATGATTTTTTTTAGTCTTACGTTTTACAATATCAAATGTGTCTTCTTTCATTTGAACATCATGATAACATGAAACTGTAACTAACTGCTCGAATAGTAAATTGGTATGGTAAACGGATATTGAAATGCATGTTTAACAAATTGCTTTTCATTTAAAAAAGATGATAAATGTAGAGATGGGATTTGGAACAAGCAAACACAACCTGAAGAGCAGACATTGGATAAACATTCAGCTGTCTGTGCAGATTTTTGTACACATGATGATTTTACATACTTTGGGATTACGGTTTGTATTGTAATTTTATTATGTTCCGTTTATGGCATTACGCTTTTCATAAACAAACAACCATATTAAATAAAATAAGAACTTGAAAGTGACCATCTCAGTTTAAGAGCCCGATCAAAGTGTCATGACTTTATGCTTTCCTTGTGTACTGGGGATTCATTATTGTTTACGGGTACCAATCGTGGTTATCATGGATACAGGTAAACCACGAATAGAAATGTTAAATGAATTACACATTTTCTTTAGGCATTTTATGCAGAGATTGGCGAAATCACGAAATCAAATATCCTAGAAATGTTTTCCTCAATCCACGAAAATTGATACCCACGAACAGAAATGAATCAACAGTAATGATACTTCCCTTGAAATCCGTCATAAAGTTGAAATTAATTTTTTTATCAATTAATTGATTCATTAGCAATGACAGTAAATACTTTGAATAATCATACTGATATGAAAAAAACATCTTTGGAATTTATTAATCGACGGGATATTCAACTTTATTTGACATACAAGTTTGACACACAATAGAAAACATGAAACTTAAACAATACAACAGTAACAACGGGAGGAACAATTTCATTTTTTCATAAAAACAAATAGTTTTTTAGATGGCGATTTTTGTCTTTTCGCATCCTACATGTAAAACTTGTAAGGTTTGCTAGAAAATATTTGGAAAAACTTTGTTCACTTCAGTGAGTGTATTTAACATCTTTTGCATTAACAAAAATTGATACTTTCAAAGAATTTTGTTACGGTCCTTAGCATCTTATGTTTCCCTAAAAATAAACTCACCAACCTTCTTTAAAAATGTCTAAATAAGAACTAAAACATTGACTTTATATGTATATCTAGTTTTTGCAGATAAAGGAAGTTAAAAAAGATTCTTTACCGATACTGCAAAATTTTAATTCAAAATAGCATCTTAAAAATCCAAAAAAAGACTCTTACTAAATTACATTAGAAAATTCTTTGAACTTACTTAGAGTACTTATAAAGGTTAATGTTCAATGCTAACTAAGTAATTACAATATGAATTGACATTTCCCCCAAAAGAGGAAACATTAATATTGTTTTGACTACATTGTCATTTACTTAATGACTTTCCCTTTCATGCATTTTAGACCTTTACTTATCGAAAATGCATTATCGAAGTTTAAATGAATACAGCATTCGCATCAATGGTCATACACATGCGCATGTTGGGCTCAAATGAAAGGTAATTAGTAAAATATTTCAAAAAATTAAGTTTGAAGATAATTCGTCATTTTTTGGTCACGTGGTATATTTCCAAAAGTCACGTGACTGTTGGAGAAAAAGTGAAAAAATACGAAATCCTTGGGCAAAAAGTCGTGCAGAGACATATTGTTGGGTCAGGTTTTGGTTGAAACACAATGCCTCGAGTCTGTTGAAGCCATTTAAGTTATCATAGTGGTATAAATAGTCGCATAACGTGCTATAGGCCTTGAAATATCGATGTCCGTAACATTCAAAATAATTGATTTTAGACGCTCTTTTTGTCCGATTTCAAACTTGGATCCTAGTTATTTGTCTAATTCGTTTTCAATCAATCAGCAACCTAAACTTTGTTTTTACAAGGGAAAATTCATCTGGGACACCCTTGACCGAGCCCGATGGAGCAAAGGGGGTAAAAAAAGGGGGGGGGCAATTTTGCACACACATTCTTTTAAAAAATTTAAGTTAAGTTTACTTTCAATTTCAATTTCAAAAAGGAAACCTACGAAAAATTTGTTTCCTTTTTGAAATTGAAATTGAAAGTAAACTTAACTTTAGTTAAGTTAAGTTAAGTTAATATAGGAAATTATTTTTCCAACTCCGGCAGTGAGATTCGAACTCTCAATCTTGAGATAAATCAGCGTACCCCTGCGCCACTGGCATTGTAGTGAATTTATTGAAATTTAAGTACTTAAGTCTACTACTACGGAAGAAATTAAAAAAAAATAATAATATAAAGATTCTCACCCAGTTTGTTTTCTTTTTGGAATTATGTGTTCAGATGATAACTTTTTGTTGCCAAATGCATGAATTTTACGCAAATCTAGGAGGAATCCATTCTTTAAACTGTCATTTTTTCATTGAAATATACATGTTCCTTTATTCAAACAAAAGTGTTTTCAACTTTAGTATACCGCAACACTTACGAAACCATGTTTTGTTACATATATTTCAACTTTGCAAAAAAATTCAGAATATTTTAGCGGTTTTTGTCTCTTTTCGCATAATATCTTTAAGAAATGACTTCAGATTTTTAGCGTATTTCAAGTTTGTGATTGCGCTGCTACACTAAAAATTACATTTGCAACTAGTGTACAAGTTAGAACTATTAGTTTAATACTATTCTTCAAAAACTCACTGCACAGTTACTGAAAAAAGTCATAAATCCTCTTAAAAGAGCAGTTTTCTTTGCACTTCTTTTTGAGAATATTCCTCAAAATTCGAAGAAAAATAAATGGTTTTTACAGAAAAATTACACATCAGTAAGGGGCGACTTGTTTATTAACTAATAATGATAGAGGTTTGATGCACATTAAATCGCATTGCTGATTATCTGAGGATTAATTTGAGCCCTTAACCACACCTGTACGTCAGCAAATGGCGATTAAACAAGTCTAAATGTTCCCAAAAAAATCTTGAAATCGGTTTCACTGGTAAGCTGTACCGGTGTGAAAGGGAGAGGGTTAATGTCTTTCGATTACTTTGTCATATACGTTGATATTGAACTTCATATAAAAAGCATATAATAATAAAAAAAAACATGTCTGTAGTCTAGTTATTTCCTACGTATAATATTCGTAAGCAATTTTTTACAGTACATGTATTTAGTGTTGGAAATGTAAAAAACAAAATAAGCTAAATCGCATATTAATGGTATGACAGTTACTATAATTACGGTTATGTCTTTAAAATGTTGAATTTGGTAGATACGGACGTAGTTTTTCTTCAATTTGCTTAATATGATCTAATATGCCAAAGAGATATAAACAGCAAATAATAAATGTGACAAAAATATATATAATTCATAATTTCAGAGCAACATCTGTTACTGCTATGATGAAAGTCATTTTAACAATCTGACCATAGTTGGTGACTGTCAAACAGGAGATTGTCCAGGAAATTGGCTCGAAACTTGTGGAGTTACTCCAAACCCTGTCGTTTACCAAAAACGTAAGTGTAGTTGTCCATTCTATTTATGAGATATTTTGATTGTTTTAATATTTAATATCCTTTTGGAGCACATTTGTTCATGTTGTACAGTCTTTTGTTGTCTGTGTAAGGTTTTTAAGGACAATTATTTGTTTGTTTATTATTTTCCTTTGGATATGGTGTTGTCTTCATCTTTTCAACCCCTTTTTTAGATTGCCTCTTTTTATCGGCTGACATTTTTCGGTATGCGTATAAACATAGCATACCGTCTATCCTAAGAATTTTATGCAAAAGCGTTTGTGTTTGTAAAACTACAGCAACACCACATAACAAAAAACTAAATTCACAAATGTCCTTTCTAATCGGTACAAATTTTCAGCTATCATCTTGAATTTGCCATTGCATACTTTTCAGACCGGTCGGTTTTAGTTAGAATGAAACAGAAAATTGAACCTTTCTATTGCAAAAAAAAAAATCATGATAGCATCGAATTATGAAAAAGCTTTCATTATAAACCCGGTAAATCTCAAATACCTCCTTTAAGGATTAATGTAGATACTTTTGTTGAATAAGTTAAAGTTGTGAAGTCGTTGATAAAAATATTGATAAAAAACCTTGTCTAAATCTAATTGTTAAAGAACTATTGAAACTAAAATAAAATACCGAAAGTATAGCCAAACCTAGACAATGGTAAAATTTAAGTCTTCCCTTCGAATAGTTAACAATAAAAATAAAAATATAGTTTGCCATTATAAGATATCTATGTCACAAATGACAACGGATTTGTCCAACATATGTAATAAACACAGGCAACAGTAGTATACCGCTGTTCAATGGTCATAAATCGGTTAAGCAAAAAACAAATACGGGTCGCAAACCAAAAACATTTCAACTATAAGAAGAAACCAAAGGAACCCCAGAAACATTGAACTGCTACAACACTCATCTTCTCTCTTTCTCCATTGTGACCTACTGAATTCGGCTAATCAACGTGTTTAAGTTGCAATAGATAACTCGATAGTGTCCATTAGTTGTGCAAAATTAAAGAGTATCGTTTATTTTATTGGAACAGGTATTGGTTTCCTTTTGTAACATTGATAATTACCACTAGTTTCAAATTCATATATGTACCTCTTTGATTGCACGACTGAACAAAATCATATAATAATCAAACTTGCCGAAACGAAGATGCATTTGTAGCTATACAAACCACTCTTTTATCAATTAAGGAAAAGAAAACATTGTAGTTTTTGTGTGTTCTTTGTGTCGATTATTTTAATCAAATCATACGTCAACTGATTCCTATGTTGTTTTTTTTTTTGTGTGTTGTGCTATTACACAACTGTCGTAGGAGAGGAGTGGGGGATAGGCTCCAGCAAGCATGTTTAGCACCGCTGCACCATACAAGTGAAGGGTTTATCTAGTTATAAAACCAAGTTTAATCCAGCATTTTCTACATAAGAAAATCCCTGTACCAAGTCAGGAATAAAACAGTTGTTACATGTTCGTTTGTTGTGTTTGAGTTTTTGATTTTGCCATTTGATTAAGGACTTTCCGTTTTGCATTTACATCGAAGTTAAGTATTTTTGTGATTTTACTTTTACTGTATGTGCATGTAGCCTGTAATTCAGTGGTTGTCGTTTGTTAGTCTTGTTGTTACATGGTTAGGCTACTATATTATCATACAGCTTTTTGAATGTTTCGGTCATTATTAATCATTTGGTTCCAATACTAGGCTTTTTAGCGTTCCTGATGATGGTTAATCCAGAAAATCGATACGAATTATGCATTTTATTTAGCTTGTTGTTTTAATTTTTTACTGTATATGATACTTGTTTTTCGTTTTTCGTTTATTGTTTTTTTGTTTTTTGTTTTTTGTTTTTTGTTTTTTGTTTTATTTTTACATTAATCAGTCTATTAGTTCTCTTTCGAAGTGATATACATTTGTCATGTGGGGTTTTTGGTAGTTGATGAAGACATATTAGCTGATAAAAATTACGTTATTTGGTTTTGGTAGTTGATGAAGTCATATTAGCTGCTTAATATTACGTTATTTGCTGTGGGTAGTTGATGAAGACATATTAGGTGCTAAATATTACGTTATTTGGTTTTTGGTGAACAGTTTCTTCGATAAATGATCTAGTTTAAGATGAACAATCAATAGTTTACTGAGTTCCTTTGATTTAGTTTAAAATGAACAATCAATAGTTTACTGAGTTCCTTTGATTTAGTTTAAGATGAACAATCAATAGTTTACTGAGTTTCTTTGATTTAGTTTAAGATGAACAATCAATAGTTTACTCAGTTCCTTTTATTAAGTTTCAGGTGAACACTCAATAGTTTACTGAGTTCCTTTGATTTAGTTTAAGATGAACAATCAATAGTTTACTGAGTTCGTTTGATTTAGTTTAAGATGAACAATTAATAGTTTACTGAGTTCCTTTGATTTGCTTTAGTTTAAGATGAACATTCAATAGTTTACTCAGTTCCTTTGATTTAGTTTAAGATGAACAATCAATAGTTTACTGAGTTCCTTTGATTTAGTTTAAGGTGAACAATCAATAGTTTACTGAGTTCCTTTGATTTAGTTTAAGATGACCAATCAATAGTTTACTGAGTTTCTTTGATTTAGTTTAAGGTGAACAATCAATAGTTTACTGAGTTCCTTTGATTTAGTTTCAGGTGAACACTCAATAGTTTACTGAGTTCCTTTGATTGATTTTAAGATGAACAATCAATAGTTTACTGAGTTCGTTTAATTTAGTTTAAGATGAACAATTAATAGTTTACTGAGTTCCTTTGATTTGATTTAGTTTAAGGTGAACAATCAATAGTTTACTGAGTTCCTTTGATTTAGTTTCAGGTGAACACTCAATAGTTTACTGAGTTCCTTTGATCTAGTTTAAGATGAACAATCAATAGTTTACTGAGTTCCTTTGATTTAGTTTAAGATGAACAATCAATAGTTTACTGAGTTCCTTTGATTTAGTTTAAGATGAACAATCAATAGTTTACTGAGTTCGTTTGATTTAGTTTAAGATGAACAATTAATAGTTTACTGAGTTCCTTTGATTTAGTTTCAGGTGAACACTCAATAGTTTACTGAGTTCCTTTGATTGATTTTAAGATGAACAATCAATAGTTTACTGAGTTCCTTTGATTTAGTTTAAGATGAACAATCAATAGGTTACTGAGTTCCTTTGATTGATTTTAAGATGAACAATTAATAGTTTACTGAGTTCCTTTGATTTAGTTTCAGGTGAACACTCAATAGTTTACTGAGTTCCTTTGATTTAGTTTAAGATGAACAATCAATAGTTTACTGAGTTCCTTTGATTTAGTTTCAGGTGAACAATCAATAGTTTACTGAGTTCCTCTGATTTAGTTTAAGATGAACAATCAATAGTTTACTGAGTTCCTTTGATTTAGTTTAAGATGAACAATCAATAGTTTACTGAGTTCCTTTGATTTAGTTTCAGGTGAACACTCAATAGTTTACTGAGTTCCTTTGATTGATTTTAAGATGAACAATCAATAGTTTACTGAGTTCCTTTGATTTAGTTTAAGATGAACATTCAATAGTTTACTGAGTTCCTTTGATTTAGTTTAAGGTGAACACTCAATATTTTACTGAGTTCCTTTGATTTACTTTAAGATGAATAATCAATAGTTTACTGAGTTCCTTTGATTTAGTTTAAGATGAACAATCAATAGTTTACTGAGTTCCTTTGATTTAGTTTAAGGTAAACAATCAATAGTTTACTGAGTTCCTTTGATTTAGTTTAAGATGAACAATCAATAGTTTACTGAGTTCCTTTGATTTAGTTTAAAATGAACAATCAATAGTTTACTGAGTTCCTTTGATTTGATTTAGTTTAAGGTGAACAATCAATAGTTTACTGAGTTCCTTTGATTTAGTTTCAGGTGAACACTCAATAGTTTACTGAGTTCCTTTGATCTAGTTTAAGATGAACAATCAATAGTTTACTGAGTTCCTTTGATTTAGTTTAAGATGAACAATCAATAGTTTACTGAGTTCCTTTGATTTAGTTTAAGATGAACAATCAATAGTTTACTGAGTTCGTTTGATTTAGTTTAAGATGAACAATTAATAGTTTACTGAGTTCCTTTGATTTAGTTTCAGGTGAACACTCAATAGTTTACTGAGTTCCTTTGATTGATTTTAAGATGAACAATCAATAGTTTACTGAGTTCCTTTGATTTAGTTTAAGATGAACAATCAATAGGTTACTGAGTTCCTTTGATTGATTTTAAGATGAACAATTAATAGTTTACTGAGTTCCTTTGATTTAGTTTCAGGTGAACACTCAATAGTTTACTGAGTTCCTTTGATTTAGTTTAAGATGAACAATCAATAGTTTACTGAGTTCCTTTGATTTAGTTTCAGGTGAACAATCAATAGTTTACTGAGTTCCTCTGATTTAGTTTAAGATGAACAATCAATAGTTTACTGAGTTCCTTTGATTTAGTTTAAGATGAACAATCAATAGTTTACTGAGTTCCTTTGATTTAGTTTCAGGTGAACACTCAATAGTTTACTGAGTTCCTTTGATTGATTTTAAGATGAACAATCAATAGTTTACTGAGTTCCTTTGATTTAGTTTAAGATGAACATTCAATAGTTTACTGAGTTCCTTTGATTTAGTTTAAGGTGAACACTCAATATTTTACTGAGTTCCTTTGATTTACTTTAAGATGAATAATCAATAGTTTACTGAGTTCCTTTGATTTAGTTTAAGATGAACAATCAATAGTTTACTGAGTTCCTTTGATTTAGTTTAAGGTAAACAATCAATAGTTTACTGAGTTCCTTTGATTTAGTTTAAGATGAACAATCAATAGTTTACTGAGTTCCTTTGATTTAGTTTAAAATGAACAATCAATAGTTTACTGAGTTCGTTTGATTTAGTTTAAGGTGAACAATCAATAGTTTACTGAGTTCCTTTGATTTAGTTTAAGATGAACATTCAATAGTTTACTGAGTTCCTTTGATTTAGTTTAAGATGAACAATCAATAGTTTACTGAGTTCCTTTGATTTAGTTTAAGGTGAACAATCAATAGTTTACTGAGTTCCTTTGATTTAGTTTAAGTTTAAGATGAACAATCAATAGTTTACTGAGTTTCTTTGATTTAGTTTAAGATGAACAATCAATAGTTTACTGAGTTCCTTTGATTTAGTTTAAGATGAAGAATCAATAGTTTACTGAGTTCCTTTGATTTAGTTTCAGGTCAACACTCAATAGTTTACTGAGTTCCTTTGATTGATTTTAAGATGAACAATCAATAGTTTACTGAGTTCCTTTGATTTAGTTTAAGATGAACATTCAATAGTTTACTGAGTTCCTTTGATTTAGTTTAAGGTGAACACTCAATATTTTACTGAGTTCCTTTGATTTATTTTAAGATGAACAATCAATAGTTTACTGAGTTCCTTTGATTTAGTTTAAGATGAACAATCAATAGTTTACTGAGTTCCTTTGATTTAGTTTAAGGTAAACAATCAATAGTTTACTGAGTTCCTTTGATTTAGTTTAAGATGAACAATCAATAGTTTACTGAGTTCGTTTGATTTAGTTTAAGATGAACAATCAATAGTTTACTGAGTTCGTTTGATTTAGTTTAAGATGAACAATCAATAGTTTACTGAGTTCCTTTGATTTAGTTTAAGATGAACATTCAATAGTTTACTGAGTTCCTTTGATTTAGTTTAAGGTGAACAATCAATAGTTTAGTGAGTTTCTTTGATTTAGTTTAAGGTGAACAATCAATAGTTTACTGAGTTCCTTTGATTTAGTTTAAGTTTAAGATGAACAATCAATAGTTTACTCAGTTCCTTTGATTTAGTTTAAGATGAAGAATCAATAGTTTACTGAGTTCCTTTGATTTGATTTAGTTTAAGATGAACAATCAATAGTTTACTGAGTTCCTTTGATTTGATTTAGTTTAAGATGAACAATCAATAGTTTACTGAGTTCCTTTGATTTAGTTTAAGATGAACAATCAATAGTTTACTGAGTTCGTTTGATTTAGTTTCAGGTGAACACTCAATAGTTTACTGAGTTCCTTTGATTTAGTTTAAGATGAACAATCAATAGTTTACTGAGTTCGTTTGATTTAGTTTAAGATGAACAATTAATAGTTTACTGAGTTCCTTTGATTTAGTTTAAGATGAACAATCAATAGTTTACTGAGTTCCTTTGATTTAGTTTAAGGTAAACAATCAATAGTTTACTGAGTTCCTTTCATAAAACAAAGATTTATCTGGTCTATTATGATAGTACCATATACGATTTCGTAAAAAAACGAAAAATACGTATAATACGTTTATTTGATACTCGGTTATAATGTATTTTACAGAAACAACATTTACATCGCTTGAATGCCTGACTGCATGGATCTATGGATTTGGAGTAGGACAATCATTTATAAAAGGAAGTTGTGCAGCTGAAATATCATATATATGCAGAGGTATTATTTTATTAAATTGAAACAAATTAATTTCATTGATATTCGTACAGAATATGTTTCACCAATAAAGTGAATTGTGTTGATTTACCCATGTTTTACGTCTAAAAGCGGCATCAGATGACAATTTGTAAAAACAAAGGTATCCATCGTTTCTGTCGTAAAATATCATTAAGTATTAGGGACAGAGCCTTTTTTTTATCAACATGTTAAGTTATTTGTTAACCCATCTAGATATATATCAGTCTATTTGTAAATGGATATTTTCTCTGTAACTATGACATGTAGTTTATGAGAATAAAGTTCATTAATTCTGTTGGTTTCTCTGGTGAACCTAACAAAGCTGACATTCTTTTCAATGAATGTTAATGTTGAGCAAATGCCCACTCTTTGACCAATTGAGGTCACATCATATGTTGCATTTTAAACACATGATTGTATCTACAAAGTTTTTGTTAGCTTATTTTGAGAACATTTAGAAAAAGTACCAACAATTATTATAGCGAAACATATCATCTATTCTATTTAGTTAAAAGCTAGAAACATAAACAGAATGTATTTGAATTTTTTTTCAACTTATGGTGTTGACTCGTAGCTAATGCCGTCCTTAACTGGATGAGTGCTTTTGGTGATCTTTGGAATTTATTTTAAATTTTTTTCTAACTTTTTGAATTCGTATTTTTTTTATTGATTTTCTTCTTGGTTTGGTTTGCGTATATATATATCATATGTAATATGAAACATGATATTAATATACTATATAAAAAATCATCAAAGATGTTTACTTAAGCATTCTACATTAGTGCTAGACTGAAGACAGCTGGAAGGCCATTAAAACCATTTTTAGAAATGCATTCAAAACCAAAAATTCCGAAAAATAATGTTAATTTTAATTAAGTCATCTATTTCGTCGTAGAAAAAATGTTTTGAATTTACAAAATATGACCATACAAATGAATGCTGACTCTTGGGTTTGTGAAACCGCCGGGTATGTCAATCGGCAGTTGCATTGACCCGGTTGTTTCAAATAATAAAAAATCTCAGGATTTATCATTTGGTATGCAAGGCGACGATTTTTCTCCATACACTCATCAGTGAAGCTCTTAATGATTTGGGACGCCAAATCACCTACGAAGTTGAAAGGAATCGAAGAGAATTGAATACATAAAAAAAACAAAAAAAAAAAACAATTGATACGAAATCAGGTTAATACCATTTATGTTTGGAGTAAGTAATAACTTTGGTTAAAACAATGAACCGTTCATTTTTTGTGTGTTTGAAATTCGTATATATTCACTATGTTTTCAGTTGGTGATTCTAATGACATTAAATGTACGTTTGATGAACTTTCTGTAACGACCGAACAACATCAACAGCAGACATCGTTAATTATTTCTACTACTGAAATACCTACAACTTTTGGAAAAGATACACAAGCGAGTTCTAAATTCTTTGACTGGACATCAACGATGGATTACACCAATGTTGCAGCCAGTATGAAATTTTCAAAAATGGAAACAATTCATTCAACGGTGGATGCAACATATAAATCCTCCATTACTGTAAAAGGTGATACGAACAATCCGCATTCCACTGAAACTTTTACGGTATTAACATCATCTGCAGATGATACCTCAACAAAAGTTACGATGTCTTCAAATTCTTTGTCAATCACTGAAAGCCAATCTGTAACGTCAAGTCAATCCACAACAATAACAGAAGAAAATGCATATGATTCACAAATAACTACTGCAACTGTATCTTCACAAGCAGTTCGTTTACCAGATATCGCGCATTCAACATATCATACATCAAAAATAACAGAAGTATCTACCTCATCAACACCATATGAATTACAAGTAAACAATAAAGAAGCTGTTGCTGAAAGTCCAAGCAAAAATTATCAAGGTAAGCCATATTTTCCATTTGCATTTTTATTAACAATTTGTTTAATTTTCGAAGAAAAAAATTCTGAGCATATAACTAGGGGCTATTAAAAGTCATAAATCTATGAATAGAATACATCACTATGGCTAAAAAGAAAAAAAATGAAAAGGCAACAACAGTCCACAAATTCTGTAAACCAACTTATTTTCGTGAGCAATTTATTTTCGCGACTTTCGCGAGCAGAAATATAACGCAAATATGGAAATATTTTCATTATCTATCTACCTCAAATAAATTTGAGAATCGCGAAATTAAATCGCCGCGAAATAGACTAGAAAAAGCTGAACGCAAAATAAAGTATACGCGAAAATAAGTTGGTCTACAGTCACTAACTTGAAGTCCGAGCAATTCGAACTCTTACCAAAATATTTCTCAGGTGCTCAACAGTTTCTTCCTCACAAATAATAAACATATTTATATTTCAAACTGTGAAGAAATCTCTATTCATTTATAAACTACTGAAAGATAAATATATATATAAGGGCAGAAACCATGGTTATTTAACCATACCGATGTTATTTTATTAGGATTGGAAAAAAATCCGATTGAACTGTTCTGTGAATGAAATTTCAATAAAAAAAAAACTTTTCCGAATAAATTCTATGTAAATCTTTTACATGAAACTGGACACAGTCAACCAATATTAATCAAGCACAGACATTTTCTAAGCAAACAAAATGCATATAAAAACAGGATGTCACTGTATTAAGGTGGTACCTAACACAATAGGGAGATAGCTCTGTAAAATCAGCTAAACGTTTTAATAACGTTGTGTTTATAAGGGAATATTAAGCTTCACATTGATCAAAAGCAGTGTTTGTCAAACTGCTATATAACCAGTGTAATTTTTCTGATAAAACTTTTGTTTTAATTTTTTTGAAATGTTTATATTTTTTTCAAAGGGTCAAAGTAAATACATTGTCAACATTTTAAGAAAATTAAACGAGCCAAATTAATTTTAGTGAAAGTGTTGGGTACCACCTTAAGACGCACAATAATGATATTTGACACCAGAGCTCCACGAATTAATCCCATGTTGAGTACATACACAATAGAATTTCTGCACTTTAATGACAATTTCTTATTTTGTTATCGTGCAATGAAAAAGAAATATTTATGATTTCAATATTGCTGTACAAAATAAACTAATTTCGAAACTAATAGTCAAACTTTTTTTTATGTTTGTTTCAGTTATGATCAGTGGTTCAATGATTGGTGTGGGTATTCTCATGTTTACTATTCTTATATTTGTATTGCTGTTCAAAGCTTGGTAAGATATTTTATTTAGAGTAATACTTTCTGTACGTATATGGACAAATTTTTCACAGGAGAATGCAATGTGGATAAATAAACTAATTTTTCATAACACATCACAAATTTGTTTTCACTCCAACAGAAACTTAACCAGTCTTTCATTGTTGGTGATCCTTAAATATATCATTGCTGTGGTGAGGAAAAAGAGACGTCAAGAAAGTACCAATGAGCAGCACTGCAAAATCGAAAACAGAAAAAATGACATATACAGAACAAAGTGCTATTCCGACTGGCCAATGTGCTGTGAAAATAAAACGTTAGAACTCTAAATTTCGATATAAAAAAAATGATCCAACATGCAGTGATGAAATTAATTGCACTTTACTGTAGTTATGCTACCGTCGTTGTATAAAATGCTGCTAAATTTAGAGGCAGACATTTTTGATATGGACAATTTAGTACCTAAACGAAAATGTCTTAAATATTCTGTGTTTATAAAAAAAGAAGAAGGAATATCGAATCGGATATCATTAGCCCCAAAACATTCAGTAGAACTGTCTAAGTAAATGTGAATTAGCCAATTTGAATTTGAAAATGTGAGTTTGGATAAACATCTATTCAAATGATGACAGATATAAATCTGAACATAAATTTCATTTCAACTTTTTTTAATGTTCAAAACAAACAAAATCATATTTCAATATTATGTCTAAGTCATAGCTAATGCCACTTAACTTTCTTAGCTGTTAAGTTTAATAATTAAAATATATAAATGAATCCTTATTGTCATTACAATAGGCAGATTGAATCCAAAATTGTTGCAAATAAACTAAAGTGATTACTAAAGATATGCCAACATCTGCCTACAATACAACATTTAGTAATTGGCAAAACCATAACGTTACAAATTAAAACAATCAATGATGAAGTGATGTACATGTATAATAAGCATGTTAAAGTCATATGAAACCTCAAATTAAAAAAAATATTTGCATATGTTTTTTATAACTAAATGAATAGTTTTCATTAGAAAACTTATGTACATATACTTTTTTATGAAGAAAATTCTTTAATTTGTCCACATTTAGAAGAAGTTTACATTTTTTAAAGCAATTTGCCGACATATTTTCCGTATGCAAAGTGACCTTAGCGTGACCCGTTTCGTAAACATCCGGTGATCGCAATACGCATGAATCTGTCATTAAAATAAACAATTATCTGATTGTACATGTTAAAAAATGGCTCACTATCCATGCTTCTTTGTTGATTGTTCACTATAAGGTGACAATCGGTAAAGTACGACTTCAAAACACGACAATTAAGTAGCTGACATTTTTTCACCTCATAACAGACAGAGAGAAAAAAATTGACGATTATACGATATATTTGCGTAAAAAAATATAAAATCGTGCACACACAGAAGACTAAGCATTGGATAAACATTATTTTTCACCAGTCACTCGTTTCATATGACTTCAGGGCCGTAACTACCTATGAGGCAGGGGAGGCAACTGCCTCCCCTGAAATTTCTACACCAAAATTTTTTTTTTAAGTAATAAAATGAAATATGTACACGAGGAACTTAAATTTATATTATAAACAACACAAGTTTCAGTTTAAACAGTGTTATCATGATACGTAATATATCTGTCATTTTCCGGATTTTTGATCGAACGTATAGTTTTATTTATTTTTTCGTGTGGCCGTCTGTCTGTTATTCAGTAAATATTCGTACGAGAACACATATGAAACTTTGCTTTCGACAGTTTTGAATAAAACTTAACTATTCACATTCATTTAGGGGCTCAATTAAGCGGAGGAAGTTCCCTTCGTATTGTGAATCTTTTGTGATATCGGAAATTCGTTACCGGCTGAATCAGCTGTTGGATCGTTTTTTAACGTCTCATTATGAGAACATTATGGTCAATGCCTTAGGCAGCAACCATTTGATTTTCTGGGGGGGGGGGGGGGGGCTATGGGTTTTTTTTTGGAAAAAAAAGTTTGTTTCTAGTTTTTGGAGAAAAAAATAATTTGTTTTTGATTCTGAGAAAAAAAATTGTTTGTTTCACCCTCAGCTGCCACTATATGTAATGCTTAAATTGAAAGAAAAAAAAACATAGCCCCCCCCCCCCCCCCGAAAATCAAATGGTTGCTGCCTTAGTAGTTAAACAATCCCATTCGTTGTAGCAGGGACTTTCTATACTAAGTATATAGAAAGTCCCTGGTTGTAGTTATATACATGTCTGTTCAGCTTACAACGATATTGAAATTCAAGGTCCTCGATAAAAAAAAATATCTTGCGTTCTATGATCTTGCTTTATATGTTATTTTAAAACTTACCAGTTTGATTTCTAACAAAATTATCTTTAAATACAGTTGATAATTGTTTGCATAAAAATTGCTTCCAGGATTCAGCAATACTGATGTTTTCTTAAAGTAAGGAAATCGATGGAAACGGGTTATTTTTAGACATTTTACTGAGAGAAATAAATCGACACTTACAATGTATTTAATGAATAGTTATAGGTCAAAGTACGGCCATCAAGACGGAGCCTTGGCTCGTCCCGAACAGCAATCTCAGGCTCAGACAGCTTGTTTTTGCATAAAAAATTGTTTCCAGGTTCAAGCAATACTGATGTTTCTAAAAGTAAGGAAATCGAAGGAATACGGGTTATTTTTAGCCATTTACCGAGAAAACAAAAATCGGCGGGGGGGGGGGGGGACTTCGCCCCCAATCCCCGGCTCTAAGGGGTCTCAATCGGCGGTCCTCAAACCCCTGCCTCCCCTGAATTCGAACCCTAGTTACGGCCCTGTGACTTTATATTAACAGTGTCAGAGACAAATTTATTACAAACTGTATGTCTCAGAATAGTTGATAGACATCTTTATAAAAAAAAAAATATATTCGATTGTGGCATGTTTTAAAAAGATCCATAAAAGGACGTATAAACTTCAAATGAATTTCAATCTTGAAAATTAATAATACCTATAATTGTTATATTTACAGCTACAGAAAGCAAGCGAAAAGAAAGAGAGTTGTCAAACAGGAGAACTTCTTTTCGTCACAACGACAGAATTCATTATACCACAGTGATTCAAAGATATTTGCCAATATGTACAATTTTTCGGACGGAGTAAATCCTTTTGAACAGAACAAACATACATATTACTCATCTAATTATGTTGTTTATTGATTGTTATAGCGATGCGTCGAAGCAAAAGTGATTGTGTTTAACCTTTCTTTTCATTCTCGGGTCGACGGAATAGTCAAGGTGATAATTAAGTTAATGTTAACGTATGTTATAAGATTTTTTCGTGAAAAACCGTTAATTGTATCTCAATAATATTTTGTTTGAAAATGAAATAGTATTAGCACATCTTGTTTTGTGTAGGTTTTTTTGGTGACGCCCCTAATTAATACTAAGTAGTCTATTGACTTTGAAACGTTTAAATGTTTTAGTTTGTGATTTGTCACAGAAAATACGTGCCTGGTGAACCAGTCATCCTAGCATATTTCTAATTCGCCATGATAAAAAGATCTACAGATTTAAAAGCAAACAAATATAAGGTACTAGAAATAGTAAACATTCGACAACTTAAAAATAAGTTCTTTCAGATAAGAAGTGCTTGATACATATTTATATTTATCTTTCCAAGTAGCAAATAAACGAAAAACCTCCTTTTATAGACAATGTCGCCAAATGTGTTGGTTTTTTTTACGTGGACTAGACCACACATTGCATCGAACTTAATTTCCAAAGTTCACAAGATAACAGTCAAGACAAAGATTATTATACAACTACCCACCAATGATTATGTTAATAGGACGAGATGTCAACAAGAAAAAGTCACCGTATGGCCGTCAGCAAAGATAAAAACGTATACCGCAAGCTAAAAAGACAAGTTCTAGAATGACATTTTGTGGATCAAGTTAATAGAGAATACAAACTGCAAGATTTAAGTAAGAAACGATAAATGAAAACGAATAGTTTGGCAAACGGCAACCAACGACAACCTCTGAATTGCAGGCTCATATATAACTCGGGTGGGTTAGACCAACAACAACCTCTGAATTGCAGGCTCATATATAACTCGGGTGGGTTAGACCAACAGCAACCTCTGAATTGCAGGCTCATATATAACTCGGGTGGGTTAGACCAACAACAACCTCTGAATTGCAGGCTCATATATAACTCGGGTGGGTTAGACCAACAGCAACCTCTGAATTGCAGGCTCATATATAACTCGGGTGGGTTAGACCAACAACAACCTCTGAATTGCAGGCTCATATATAACTCGGGTGGGTTAGACCAACAGCAACCTCTGAATTGCAGGCTCATATATAACTCGGGTGGGTTAGACCAACAACAACCTCTGAATTGCAGGCTCATATATAACTCGGGTGGGTTAGACCAACAACAACCTCTGAATTGCAGGCTCATATATAACTCGGGTGGGTTAGACCAACAACAACCTCTGAATTGCAGGCTCATATATAACTCGGGTGGGTTAGACCAACAGCAACCTCTGAATTGCAGGCTCATATATAACTCGGGTGGGTTAGACATGTGAGGTCGTATTCCTAGTCTTAGAGAATTGCAGGCTCCTATATAACTCGGGTGGGTTAGACATGTGAGGTCGTATTCCTAGTCTTAGAGAATTGCAGGCACATATATAACTCGGGTGGGTTAGACATGTCAGGTCTTATTCCTAGTCTTAGATCTGAATTGCAGGATCATATATAACTCGGGTGGGTTAGACATGTCAGGTCGTATTCCTAGTCTAAGATCTGAATTGCAGGCTCATATATAACTCGGTTGGGTTAGACATGTCAGGTCGTATTCCAGCAACAACCTCTGAATTGCAGGCTCATATATAACTCGGGTGGGTTAGACATGTCAGGTCGTATTCCTAGTCTTAGATCTTAATTGCAGGCTCATATATAACTCGAGTGGGTTAGACATGTCAGGTCGTATTCCAACAACAACCTCTGACTTGCAGGCTCATATATAACTCGGGTGGGTTAGACATGTCAGGTCGTATTCCAACAACGACCTCTGAATTGCAGGCTCATATATAACTCGGGTGGTTAGACATGTGAGGTCGTATTCCAACAACAACCTCTGAATTGCAGGCTCATATATAACTCGGGTGGGTTAGACACAGGAATCAACAACTTTATGTCACCAAACGGCCTTCGACAATGAGCAAAGGTCATACCGCAGATATCAAAGGCCCCCAAATGAACAAATGTAAAACAATTCAAACGAGAAAACTGAATACCTTATTTGTGTACAAAGAAATGAACGAAAAACAAATATGTAATACAGCAAAAAACGACATCCACTGATTTACAGGCTCCTAACTAGGGACAAGCATGTATATACAGATTGAGAATGTGGTTAAATATGTTAGCGAGATCCCAACCCTCCCCTAACCTGAGACAATGGTGTAACAGTACAACATAAGAACGGACTATAAAATTCAGATGAAAAGGGCTTAACTCATCAGATGGATACAAATAGAAGTACCTTTTACAAAAGTGAATGTGGCCGGGTACTTGATCATCCCCCAAAAAAAAGACACTTAGTTCAGATCTGAGAGTACTTGCAGTTACTGACAGCACGTCCAAAACCAATAACAACTAACAAACAAAATCATGCATCTAAGACTAAATTACCAATCAGTACTCATCCAACATCCAACTGCTTCAGTGTTTGTACGTCTCTTCAATCCGTGAATGCTTTTAACACAAGTGTGTCTTAGACCCCCTGGGATGGTAAAAATCTAGCTTCCAGTAAGAAATCTAACTGGAACAAGAAAGTGTATCGTCTTCTTTAATATTTCATGTTCAAATAAGAAATTCAACACATAAAGTTTATAATACTATATTTCAAACTACAAATATATTAAAAATTTTAAATACATATATTTAGTACAATATTGCACGCATCATCATAAAGATTTTGTATTAGTGAAAGATCAAGGTTTTCAGACAATAATAAATACTAAAAATCTATATGAACAAAACAAAACCTGAGGAATACATCAAAAAGACAGAAATTTAAAAGTACAAATAATGAATAGATATCCATATCTATTGTAATATCTTGATATTGAAACATTGTGAAATATTAACATGTTTGGTCATAATAATGTTCTTAATTGAAGTTTGATATGACTTAACTTGAAGATCTGATGCTGTTTAAAAAGATGTGATGTTTTCACTTGATCAGTCTGATAATCGAGAAACTGATATGTGATTAATGGCTTGGAATTTTTTTCTATTCACATAAATTTTAAATACTAAGAAATTATGGTTTCAGAGTGTCTTCAGTATTATCAATTATTTGACGATTCAATAGGATATGGTTTTGTAATTTTTATCAGAGATAATAAACCCACAACATTAAAAATGCATGAAAGGTTGATTTAATGCATTCAGTGGGATGTGACCAATGTATATGGCATTATTGAACAATCATACATATAATATGTCATTTATCCTTTTTATCAGTACTGGAATAAACACAAAATATCAACATAGAATTTGAAAATAGCCTATTCATGCTTCACATCAGCTCTTATTCCTTGATTCTAGGTATTTTGGATATCCTCTACATGCTTCTTGCATCATTGTCAAAAAGGATGGCACACCAGTCTGTGAAAAAGAAAAAAATATTATGTTATAGAACGAAATTCATAACAGTGTGGTCAACAGTAAAACGTTTATTAGTAATTGTACTGAAAAGTTTACCTTTAACTTGTTTGTCGTGGGCGATGATTTTATGCTCACTCAGTCTATCGGAGGCCTTCAAGTGGGGATTTAAATAATCATTTGTTACACATTTTGATACATAAAATGAAACTTTCTTTTCACATATCATTTAAGGAATTTATTTTAAATAATTGTTATACCATCACTTACAACAGTTTCACTTTTAAGAATATTAATGTCCAGAGCTGATATCAATAAATAATAATAATAAAAAAAAAGTTTATTCATGGTAAAAAAAAAACAAAAAAACTTTTAAGTTAATAGGGACTCGCGTTATTTCAGAAAATATCTTATTGATTAAGAGAACAAAAACTTCTACGTTGTCATCATTTAAGTGTGGCCTTCTATTTATTCAATGCTAACCATGTGGGCTTTGTTTTTTTTTATATACCATAAATCGATTCGTTCATTCAGATATTTGTCGGTTTGCCTTGGCTCTTCAAGTCCAACACACACTTCTCACGAAATTGGTATTTTTCTTACAAAAATTACATCCATGTGATGTATTCTTTTCATGGAGAATGAATGTTGCACTTTATTTTATTTGTTATCGTTTTTTTTTTGTGTGTATCATTGACGTATAAGACAACCTGAATCTTCTTTATTCAAATTTAAAACATACGAGATGGCAATTATGACACAAAATAACTAAATTAAACTTACAGCAGAAGAAAGATAATGAACATCGCTTTTATAGTCTTCTAAATATCGAAGACGCGTGGTCTTTTTAAAAATGATGTAAATTTATAAAGGAAACAACAAACAAAATAGTTCGAATATTTATATTTGAAAAAGTATGGGTGTGTAAATCATAACAATTATTTTATTTCAATGAAAATCAAACTGTTGAATTTTTTCCGCTGCGAGCAAATTTTTAATTTTGGTCGCATTTTGAAAATCAATAAATCTTGTATTCTTGTTGGAAGCTGCACTGTGTAGTTTATACCCGTTTTTTTCAATGCCACACAAATCCAACACAGACAAAAAAAATGGTAGGTTCAAGAAATAATTGATGCAAACTATACTTTATTGTAGTTTTAACATGGGTAGGCATTATATTCGTGATTATTTTTGCCCGAGCGATATCGAAAAACTATTATAAAAAGTGTCCTAGTTCAATGAAAATGTACGTCATACTTATTTCCTAAACAAATAAATAAACAAACATTAATTAACATACAACACTACCAAAGGCCAGAGACTCCTTACTTGTATGATTTTGTAAAAAAAATGCATCTTTTCAAAACAGTCGAAAACAAAATTGTCTGTCCAATGGAAAAGTCGAAGCCCAAAAAAGATGAACAGTGCATTATAGAAACATAGAAGCTGGTTGCAAAAGTTGACGACAAGATCTATTTTATAACTTGAGTATGGCCTAATACTATTGACCTGAAATAAATATATTTATAGCAATTCCCTTGATTCGAAAGATCTACATGTTGCCTTGGGCTTTTTTTTCTTTTTTTTTTTTTGCTCTTTGGTTGGGTTTTTGTCTCGATGACAATTCAATTTTCATTCTTATCATAGATATAACTGCATGTTAAAATAAGAATATGAAGTGTGATAGACAATCAGACACATTTTTCCAGGGACCAACAGGCGTTATCAAGCTATAGGTCCCCGTATGGCCTTCGACCATTAGCAAAATACACACTTTATAGAATGAAAGCTCCAAGAGGTCTTGGGATGAAAAAAAAACAAACATAAAAGATGAGCGAGAAAAAAAATAGGGATACCGTATGGAAATTGGAAAATGGTCCGCAACATTAATTTAGTCAACTCACTTAGTTGAAATTAAAGACCTGGCGAATTTTAGCCTTTTGCAATGGATGTGATGTATGTTTAAAAAAAAATCATGGTTTGTTTGGACATTTTTATAAATCAAGTCTTGTTTTTAAATTATTTGCAAGTAAGTTTTAAGTCATGAACAAATAATCACTCACAGAAAGACGTCAAATCCATCAACAAAAGAAAAAAATTAATAGACGACCGACAACGCACAGAATATCATGTATGTGTTCCGGACCATATGAGTATTTGGACCATACGCATATATCATGACCATAAGGGTATACTAATATGGTCCAACCATACATGTATGGTCCAAATACTCATAAGGTCCGGAACATATTTTATTTGCGATCACAAATGCACGAAGACGTCCATTTCTATGTAAATTGGGTCGATTTTTTTTTTATATAGATAAGATGAATGCGTTTCTGTTGCCAAGTGTTTTTCACAAGTATAGTAGCAGTATAGCAGAACGGTTTAAGTTTCCCTATATACACCAAATGATACATTTTGCCAATACAATAACGTTAATGCATGCAAATTTCACAAGGTTTAATCCAAATAGCTTTTTTAATATCCAAAAACTTTCAAGTACGAACAAGACAGGGCAGAAGTATATTTTGTCTTTATGTTTCGTATTTGCACAACTTTTGAAAGTGGATTATGCATTCGTTCTAAAATAAAATTAGACCAGATAAAAGTTAAAAGATTACATAACTCGACAATCGCAATTGTTAAATCCGAAAAAGATAATCAATCAATACATGCATTCAGTAAGTCATTCTTTTTTCTGAAAGAACATGGCTTTGCGATATCTTATTATGAAAATTGATTGTCGAAACATAACAAAAACACAAGTAAAGGACGTTTAATTAATCAATATAAATCAAAACACAAATTCCTGATTAGTATTTCAAATTATTTTATATAGGCGTTGAGAACCTTTGGTGACCCCACGGTTTAAATGTTTATATTAAGGACGTCGTGAGCAATGGGCGTTATAGACGAACGTTCACCTAATCTGTCCTAGTCAATGGGATATTAAAGTGCGCCAATCAATGTCCATAGCCACACTGTTATGAATTCGATACTATATGTTACAAGTTCTAGGAATTAAAATTAATCTTATACAGTAACTATATTTCATCTCATTTAATTTCCAATTATTTTTCAATTTTTATTTACACAGCAAGAAAATCCTAAACCAGAAAGCAGGCTTCAGCTGGCTCATAAACCATCATGTATACTAATTCAGTGCTAAACTCCAAAATATATAAATGAACCAAAATTAAAAAGATAAACAATATTATCAAAGGCCAGAGGTCTCTCACCTTGGACAGACACAACCAGATACTCCGCAGGGCGTAGCTTTATACGACCGCAGAGGTTGAACCCTGAACGGTTGGGGCAAGTATGGACACAACATTCAAGCTGGATTCAGCTCTAAATTTGGATTGTGATTAAATAGTTGACACAGCATAGGTTTCTGACACAGAATGAATGTGTTCTAATGAACTTAAAATTTTTGTTTTCTCTTAGAGCAATTCACTATGCTGTTGAATATTAATCCTCTCAAAAAAATGTTTGAAGAAATTTTCTTTTTTATTTATGAAATTTCAAATGAGAAAAATTGAACCCAATTTTTTTAATCACATCCCCCTTTCCCTTACTCCAAAACTAATCTCAATTAAAATTTCTAATGGAGTTTGCAACAATAACTACTCATTTAAATACATCATAAAATATTAAGATGTAAAAAAACTGCTTGTTATCACTGAATGGTAAAGATTATTTTAATTTATCAGTTGGTAGTAAAAAGTGAATATACATTGTATATTGTATATAACAAAGATTTAAGTTGATTCTGGACAAAGAAAGATAACTCCAATTAAAAAAAAAATCTTGCTATTGCACAATATTTTGCAATTAGATATTTCTTGCTTACTATTCTGGACAAAGAAAGATAACTCTAATTAAAAAAAAATTTGCTATTTCACAATATTGTGCAATTAGATATTTCTTGCCATTGCGCAATACTGTGCAATTGAAAAGACTTGCTATTGCACAATACTTAATATAATAATTTTAGATCCTGATTTGGACCAACTTGAAAACTGGGCCCATAATAAAAAATCTAAGTACATTTTTGGATTCAGCATATCAAAGAACCCCAAGATTTCAATTTTTGTTAAAATCAGACTAAGTTTAATTTTGGACCCTTTGGACTTTAGTGTAGACCAATTTGAAAACAGGACCAAAAATGAAGAATCTACTTACACAGTTAGATTTGGTATATAAAAGAACCCCATTTATTCAATTTTTGATGAAATCAAACAAAGTTTAATTTTGGACCCCGATTTGGACCAACTTGAAAACTGGGCCAATAATCAAGAATCTAAGTACATTTTTAGATTCAGCATATCAAAGAACCTAACTGATTCATTTTTTGTCAAAATCAAACTAAGTTTAATTTTGGACCCTTTGGACCTTAATGTAGACCAATTTGAAAACGGGACCAAAAGTTAAGAATCTACATACACAGTCATGACAGTTAGATTCGGCATATCAAAGAACCCCAATTATTCAATTTGGATGAAATCAAACAAAGTTTAATTTTGGACCCTTTGGGCCCCTTATTCTGTTGGGACAAAAACTCCCAAAATCAATACCAACCTTCCTTTTATGGTCATAAACCTTGTGTTTAAATTTCATAGATTTCTATTTACTTATACTAACGTTATGGTGCGAAAACCAAGAAAAATGCTTATTTGGGTCCCTTTTTGGCCCCTAATTCCTAAACTGTTGGGACCTAAACTCCCAAAATCCATACCAACCTTCCTTTTGTAGTCATTAACATTGTGTTTAAATTTCATTGATTTCTATTTACTTAAACTAAAGTTATTGTGCGAAAACCAAGAATAATGCTTATTTGGGCCCTTTTTTGGCCCCTAATTCCTAAACTGTTGAAACCAAAACTCCCAAAATCAATCCCAACCGTTCTTTTGTGGTCATAAACCTTGTGTCAAAATTTCATAGATTTCTATTAACTTAAACTAAAGTTATAGTGCGAAAACCAAGAAAATGCTTATTTGGGCCCTTTTTGGCCCCTAATTCCTAAAATGTTGGGACCAAAACTCCCAAAATCAATACCAACCTTCCTTTTGTGGTCATAAACCTTGTGTTAAAATTTCATAGATTTCCATTCACTTTTACTAAAGTTAGAGTGCCAAAACTAAAAGTATTCGGACGACGACGACGACGACGCAGACGACGCAGCCAACGTGATAGCAATATACGACGAAAAATTTTTCAAATTTTGCGGTCGTATAAAAATACCACAGGATTAAACATATTTGTGAGATCTCAACCCTATCCAGCTTATAATAAAACACAATCATACTAAATGAGGATAATAAAATAAACAAGGAAATTAAAGACAAGTCAATTTTTTATTGGAAAGAACCAGTCAGATATAGCTTTAATTAAAATCATATACATTTTAAACAAGGTTGTTAATATAAATATTTTTGGTGGTTTCAAGTTAAATTAAACAAGAATGCACTGGCTGAAATGTCTCTCATGCTTTACTGATCATATTCAATGATATTTGGGTTTATGTTGAAAGGCTTTAAAATAATAGTTTTTATACAAGTATCACATAGAGATAACATTATCAATAAATGGGGTTTGAATCAAGAACTAACATACAAAGGTAAATACATGTATATGTTCATAACACATTTGTACCTAATAATTTTCAACTTTTATTTTTTTATTCAATGAAAATGATGGGAACTGGCAACCTTTGAGTAACCTGTCAACCTATGATAAACAATCGTATTATCACATTGATTGCAATAAAATCAGTGATTTACAAGATAAAGAAAATTAATTTATTTCAATTGTGAAACAATTACTTTATCTAGTGTAATAAAACAACAGGTGTTTGAAACTGTAGAGGATGATGCATCAAAACAAAAAGGAATGAGTTCAAATCTAAAGTATTTTTTATTTTATATCTAGGGAGGCTCGAGGGTACAAAAATAACATTTTTTTTTTACAAATTTTCTTTATAACACTTTTAGTTGTTACTTTATGATATGGTACAAAAATCAACCAAAAAATCAATTTGTTTAGTCCCAGGTGACTTTTAAAATGTTTATATCATTGAAAAAGTTTCAAATTATCTCCCTTTGGTGACAAAATGCAATTTTTTTGGCATTAAAATTGGAATAACTTTTTTAACTGAATGTTGACCTATATTTTTTAATATTTTTTTCAAATAAACTGTACTTAAACTAAACTATGGAAAAATTTAAGCGATTTCACTCATTTAGTTCTTTTTTTATTTCGATATTACTTTTTGTCTCTAATTAGTTCAAAAGAAAAATAGTACCTTAACAAAAAATGCATGCTTCTTTGAGGTCAAAATGAGCTTAAAGTGCAATGACCCCATAATTTTATTTTATTTTTCCATTAAGTATAGGATAAAGTTAATTAAGGAATGACTGTAATATTTTTTCTGTCTATGAAGAAATAACATAAAAAATTTGGTGCACACTGAATAATGCGCGTAGCGGGTTATTAACAGTGTGCACCACATTTTTTATGTTATTTTGAATAGACAGAAAAAATATTACAGTCATTTCTTATAATTTAATTCTAAATTCCATTTTAAACCGTAGAAAACGATGAAAAAACGTTGATGACGTCACGGTCACATGACTAAATTATGTCTATGGGCTCATAACAAAATAACGTCATCCAATCAGAAGACGCGTTACATCCAAAATTAAGTTATTTATTTATAGAAAAAAATAGCAAAATCCTATATTTAAAAACAAATTGATTTATACCCTCGAGCCACCTTAATTCCTTTAAACGGTGTATTGTCATTGTAATAAAAAGACTAACAAGTGGAAGAAATTCTATATTTGCGTAAGACGGGCTTTTCATCTACAAAAGATTCATCAGTGACAATTGAATAAAAAAAAGTTAAAAGGCCAAAAAAAAGTACAAAGTTGAAGAGCATTGAGGACCGGAAATTCCTTAAAGTTATATATATTCTAAAATTTATTTTATCTATTAGTTATCCTTAAATCATATTTTAAGTTTGCTAATTATTATTTGAATTCAAAATCAGGCTTAAATTAAGTGCATCTATTGTTCTAGGTATGCATCAAATATTAGTCACTGGAAGTTAGTCAACGAAACAAATTCTAGTTAGGTAAGAGGAAATATAGCTTCTCCTGACAAGAAAAATATATAACAACTCTCACCTTAGCTCCCCAATTTATCAGCCATGTTGGAATCATTCCTTTTGGGTTGTCATAGTATCTCATAAAAGCTACAAAAAAAAGATATATAAAAATTTAAGTTGATTTACCTTTTAATGCGTACTGCATAATTATGTATATGTATAAAGAAAAATTTTGAAATTAGACATAATTTGGGTGTAATTTTTTTTTGAAGTTAACATGCTTATAATTCAATTTCTACAAAGATGACTTTATAAATCTGCTGCTTCTCCGTGATTCCTTCGTAAAAGAGGACACCAAAAAGGTGACTTGGTTCATCCCACTGAGATATTTATGATATGTGGAGACAAATCTGAATCATTACAGGGGAGGTAATGACGTTACTAACGTAAATTGTTATTTTTGCGACGTCAAACGTTGACTTATCGGGAAAAGATGCAGTTTTTTGGCTGATTTTTATCATTCAAACTGATTTAACTTGAAAACGAGTTTATGGACCCCTCTGTTTTAAAATGACATTTGGTTTGATTATGCAAGAAGATAACGTGTACCAATTTTGATGAAAACGTAAATAGTGCATTATTTTTTTATTTAATTAATATACAGCAAAAAATTACGTTTTTTTCTACATTAATGAAACGTTTGATAAATTTGAGTTATTTGTAAAAACAAAATGTACAAATTTATGCAATATTTATAAAGCACATAAATGACAAATTATTTAACAAAAAACAGATTGTGTTTATCTTTAAAACAAAAAAAGTTATGTATTTCTATTGAAAGGAAAAATATGTCCACAAATCCGTATTTTGAGGAAATATCTGAAATTTGAACCTTAATTTACTCAAAAAGCAGCACATGAAGGTATATTTTTTATTACATATTTCATTTAAAGGGGCACTAGCTACGAGATATATAAAAATTTTAAAGTTTGATTTTTTTCTATTCAATCAATAATGAAAGTGAAATAGTGAAATAACAATTCGCTTTTTGCAGCCAAAAAGGGTAAATTTTGTCAAATTACGCTAATAAACATTGATAATTAGTAATTCACTTGCAAGTGAATGAGTCGACCTCTTTAAATCCGTATTCATGTGAACTTCAATTTAACCCCTAGCTAGAGATTGGCAACGCATGCATTGTACGTGTACTGGTTATTTAAAGAAAAAGAATGTCAACAATGAAAGTGAAACTAAGGTAAATCATTTGATTACTAATTCGATGCACTTAAAATCATTCTTATACGGTTAAAAACAATGACAAACATCTATTTTAAATCTATAAAATAAAATCAAACAGACCTATAAAAATCTAATTGCACGTGTTGGTTTAATCTATTCATATCTTTATTTATGTTTACATCGCTTATATGGTCATCTGAGGTCAAATCGATAGGTAATTAGATGGCGTCTGGACTAAAATACACACGAAATGAACCTTTATATTATCTACCCCATGCTCTGTAAAATGTTTATTTTAGACTTTTGATAGTTTGGATAAATGTTTTACATTGTTATAAATCAAATATGAGAATTTGAGTCAAATCGGTGACCATGAATTTGACAGCTAGTGCCCCTTTAATCAGGAAAAAAATAGTCAACATGGAAATTTTTACCAAACTGTAAATATGGGATCAAAACTGTATCGTATTCCCTTAATATAATGCCTATACCAAGTCAGGAATATTACAGTTGTTTTCCCCATTTAAGTTGATGTGTTTGAGCTTTTGATTTTGACATTTGATTAGAGACTTTATGTTTTGAATTTTCCTCTGAGATCAGTATTTTCGTAATTTTACTTTTAAATATATATCAAAAGCAATGGAACATAGTTTTGTTGGCTGACTTAAGCTGGTGAACAGAAATGAAGCACCATGGTAATTTTTTTCCAAATTGAAAACATATCAAATATGGTCAATGTAATTTGGTTTATCTCTAGAATTATCTCGTATTTGTACCTTTTGATCCTTGTTTTCCATCCGTTGTAAGTACACAGCTTTGTTTATAATCGTCTACTCTAATAACACCACTTTTCTCTGGTATACTTAAACATTCTGTACTTTCTGCCATTACTATCCAAACTTTGTTTCCATTATGTTCTAACTCTCTCATCTCACGTTTGTATACATACTTATTGTTTGTTAAGGTGGTTCAATGCTAAGGACAATCATATATTTACTTAGCTACCCCCAAAAAAATGTAATATATAAATGCTTTTTTCCTTCATACTTTTACAATAACCTAACCTTGACAAAATTTACAATTCTGCAGGTTGACTTAAGTCCAATGGTTCAATGAGACAAAAGAAACAAAAATAACATTGAGGCAGAAAAGATCATACTGAATCCAAAATCATATACTGTAAAAGGGGAAATTTTTGTGGATGTTTTAACTTTGTTGATTTCATGGTAAGAATATATCCACAAAATTAAAACCCCAAAGAAAATTTAACCTACACATAAAATCACTTCCAAACCACGAAATTAAATCCCCATGAAATCTTTTGTAGAGACAAAATCACGAAATTTTGACCCCACAAAAATTTAATGTTTCTGCAGTACTTATATACAGAATTTGTTTCTAGTTGTTTTATTTCAGAATGTTAGAAATCTATTTATAAACTTTTGTAAACCTCTAAGCTTAATTATACTGTAAGTGTTCTAAATAATTCCTACAACACATCACCAGGTAGTTAAACTCTTGAGGAAATCAATTTGTTTCAATAAGCATGTTGAGGACTATAGAATATTTCTGAATAGACAATACATATAACATAAGATTCAGTGTTATTTCTGAATAGACAATACATATAACATAAGATTCAGTGTTATTTCTGAATAGACAATACATATAACATAAGATTCAGTGTTATTTATAGATTAAGTAATTTGAACATTCTTTGATATAGAAGTATAAAGTATTGTTCAATCATTGAGAATACTTTGATGTAGCATACCATTGTTCACATTTTTTAATTTGTTCTGACTTTTGAAATTGAAAGTTTGTTTCTAATTTTCTAATTTTTCTAATCTCATGTATCAATCATAATAATTAAATATCTCTTCTAATATCAATAATCACAGCTGTTTTTCAACTAAACTTAACAGCAATTCTGGAAACTCAAATAATTAAAGAGAAGTTGTTTACTTGTCTTCAAAACAATCATGCACTCTCACTTTTTCAATAAATCCTGTTTCCTTGACATTTTGACTAAAACATATATTTGTTTAATCAGACAAAAGGTTAATTAATAGGGATATCAACTTTTGTAAGGAGTTGTTAATATGTGTTTGTACATGACAAATGGTAAATTAACAGATTAATCATAAATCATTGAACTTTTAATTTTATCAAAGGTTCATGACATGTGAAAAACATATTCAATTTACAATATAAAACTAGGTGTTAATTTGTGAACAAAACATCAGAAAGCAGAAAGTTCCTAATCAAATGGAAAAATCAAACACATCAAAAAAATGGACAACAATGTCATATTCCTGACTTATTTTGGGCATTTTCTTATTTATAAAATGGTGGATTAAAACTGATTTTACAGCTAGCTAAACCTCTCACTTGCATGACAGTCACATAAAAAATTATCATATTGACAACGAAAAGGATACATCTCTATTAGACATTGGCCATGGATAATTTACATTCCAATAAATTACTTTCTTTCCATTTTCTTCTTTTTCGTATAATTCTGAAATACAGATTAAATGATACTATGTGTACAGCTAAATTATTGTCTTTTACAATTCATTTCTTCAGAATTATTTTGTGTTGGAAAATTCTTCTCACAATAAAGCTAACACATAATCATAGTAAACAATCAATATTTGGTGTCATTTGGTGATTTCCCTAAAATAAACTGTAATATCTTAAAACTAAAAACGCAGCATTTTATCATGGTTTGAAGATTTACATGCAGTTCTATACTATAATCTTAGATCTTTTGATGCTAATAGAAGTAAATGTACATATGTCACTGTCTTTTAAAATGATCGTAGGTTCTATGCAGTATGGTTTTTGCTCATTGTTGAAGGACATAATATGACCTATTAAATGTTATGTTCTGCATCATTTGGTCATTGGTTGAGAGCTACATGTAGTCTTATTGACAATCAAACCACATTTTCTAATATCATGAATATTTGCAGAGCTTTTTCCAAAGAAAACAATTAACTTTTCCTTTGAATTTTATAGGAGTATTAATGACATCCTACATCATGGCTACAACAGAGCACTATAGAAAGAAACATAATTTGTTTTCTCAACCTACACAATTACATAAGATCATATTCAAATTATCTGATAAGAAAACCTTTGAGATTCCATTTGTTATAAAAATTGTAATGAAAAAATGCAGAAGAATATATTTTTGATGTTGCAAATTGTACAATATTGTACCTAGAAAAAGTTGTATTATAATTATACGGTGTATGACATGTGTATAATCAGAGTAAATGGTTTATATTGATCAGTAATAGACAAGTTGTTTTTTTAATTTAAATTATCAAGTAACAATCAAAAGATTTTACCGCAAAGAAAAGTTTCTCTTAATTGATTAGCAGCTGTATACAAATTTACATGTACTGCACTACGGTTTCCTTTATTGTACCTTTAGCATAGGAATCCCAGACTTTCCTGTATTCTAAATCCATATAAACATCAGCTGAGCAATCTGGAAGTACATCTGATAATGTTCCATAGATCTTATATTCATACAGACCAGATTCCTGAAAAGCAGAGTATCATCATGTAAAAACCTTGAAAAATTAGGTGCATATAATTATAATACTTGCAATTGCCAACATTTTCGTTTAGCTCACTGCTGTTTGTAATAAATATAATCTGTTTAATTAAATAGATAAATTATCAGATCATATCATCAAATTTTTGTCAGTCTTCATCCTTTTTCTAATAAATTGTTTTTATCTAAAACTTTAAACAATCATCTAAATTTGTACATGAATAAAAAAAAAATCCCTACCTAGCTTGTCTGCATGGAATTATCAAATAATGTAATCCTTTTGTGTGCTTGATGTGCATTGTATTATATATATGTACTAATCAAGTTTTAATACAAAATGTACTTCTATAAACTTAAGGGAGCTACCATTTGATTTTTATGGGGGGGGCTAGGATGAAAAATTTTGTCCTGCATTTTTTTTTAGTTGTAATCTCTGTCCTGCCTTTTTTTTTGCAAAGTGTCTCATCCTGCCTTTTTTTTACTCAAAACTCCTGTCCTGCCTATTTTTTTCAAATTTCATCCTAGCCCCCCCATAAAAATCAAATGGAAGCTCCCTAAAAGGTAAATTATTTTTTTAGGTGTAAAAGTAACCCTCAGTTGTAGTGATGTAAAATGTACTTTGGCAGGGCTTTCCATTGAAGCCGGTAGCCGGCGGAAATCCGCCGTTTGCGGTGGCTTCAAGTTCCGGCTACTTCACTGACAAAAATATAAATTCAAAAAGAAAATAATATCTTTTTCAAATGTTTACAGGCAGTCGAGAGACGTATTTTCGCAAAGTCGCGGTCACGATAAACAAGGATGAAAAGTCAGTATTTACCTTGGGCTAAATATAGTTCACATGAATTCAGGTCACTGATTGGTTGTCTATTTAAAGTCAGAATGCATCGTTTCTTTTCAAAGATAACAAGAGAGACGTTCCGGTGGTCATTGAATGATAACAATAGAGACGTTCCGAGGGTCATTAACTCGTTGGCTTTTTTTACTTTTAAAACGTGAAGACATTCATATAGGATGATCTTATGTTATGGAATAATATCAGTCAAATTAAAGAAAGTGTTGTAGATCATATTGTTCAGAATCTGGAAAACAGTATCTTTTGAAGTTCATTTTTCAAAGCCCACGTGGTGTTCAGAGAATCAAGGTCAAAAACGAAAGTAGAATATTGTCGACTCGACCTCAAATAAATGAGGGGGAGGACAGGGGGTACCCTTATCCCTTCTCCCACCCCTCTTCTCCTTTCTCCTACCCCCGTTCTCCTTTCTCCCATTGGAATAAAACATCTCCTTTTGAGATATTTTTTCTTGAAATATTAGAATTTTTTTTAAAAGGAGAGATATTTTATTTTTTCTCCTTTCTCCAAGCCTTCCTCTCCTTTCTCCTACCCCCTTTCTCCTTTCTCCTACCCCCTTTCTCCTACCCCCTTTCTCCCTGTCTCCCTTACCCCTGTCCTTCCCCTCATAAATAACATTTCCAAATGATTTATGTATCCGACTTATTGAACAGTTTACAAAAAAAAAGAGAAAATCAGAGGATATATCAATTTTCTGTCAATGCTTGAAAAATAATTGTATAATTTTAGTTACGCGTACCAGTCTTTGGAGAGAAAAGGGGGGTCATTTGTTTACAAATTCACGTAGTTCTGCAAAATAAATCGATCAAGATTTTTAACAAACCGGATTATTATATAAATAAATCTCTTTTAAAAGTAAATGAATTTTAAGCATAAATAAATGAAAATAAAAAACTATAACATAAAAAAAAAAAATTCTTTGAGATTTTTTTTTCTTTTTTTCTTTAATTTCATACATAAAAAATGGTCATTTGAAAGATGAAATTAGGTGCCAGGAGATTGCGAGAATGCAGGATTTTGCTCTATTTATGGCAGAGCTTCTGGGGGCCTTGAGCGGCCCCCAAACCCCCTGCCGTAAGACACCAAGCTTATAGCTTGGTGGACGTCCGGCTTCGCCGAACGCATGTTACAGCCGCCTATAATTTTAATTCAGCCTTCTACTTCAATTTCAATGGAAAGCCCTGCTTTGGCAGTCAGAGCTCACACATAAACAGGTTGATAACTGTATTTGACTTAAAGAAGTCAAAACATGTATTTATTATGAAAATGTGTTTTCAATTTTAGACCTATCTAAGTCAGAAAATGACAGACTTGTTAACATCTATTTCTGTTGATGAAAAAACTTAATTTACTTGGTGGCCAAAGTACACCACCTATGACAGCAAAAACCTGTCTGAGAGTTCACAAGAACTTGAGCTATTCTATATTCAATTGTCTCATTGAACATCCTTACTAACATGACTAAACACAGATGTTTTACCTCATTAAGTGTGGTTCCAGGTGGTTGCATTGTAAGGTTAATTAACATTATTTCCGATTTTTTAGACTCTCATTCATATTTTTCTTTAGAAGACAAAGCATTGTTTTTCAATGTACAGTAGTCATTATTTGATTTAGATGCATGACCTTTTTATAAATATGCGTGGGTCTTGAAGTTAACCAATTTTGGTAACTTATCGACTTGTAGGAGTCGACATTTGCAACTTTTTGATTCTGGTCAATTATTTCTTGCTTAACAATATTTGTCTTATTAAAGTCATATTTTGTCTTGCATTAAAGGGAGACAAATCAAAAAACTTACAAATTTAGACCTCTATGAGTCAAAAGCAGATTCAGACTTATTTATGTCTGAGCTCTGACTGTTTGGTATGGATCATGATGCTGACCTTTGCTCAAGAATCAGGATGAAAATTGTATACGGTACATATTTAAAATAAATTGCCTAATTACATTATATAAATTTATATAAAGTATAGTGATCATAATACATAATTTACTTGGTAATAATGATAAAAAAAACTTGTAAAAATCTTACACTAACGTGAATGAACAATAAAGCATCATGGGTTACATTTGTACATGACCATGATGACCTTCGATTCTTAATATTTATTTCATGTATTTGGGAAATTAATTTGATGTGCCCACAACTACAAATGTACAAACATCTGCAAAGTTTAATCATTTTTATTAATAAAGGTTCAGCAGTTCTGAAGATATAGCTGTGGACTGTGATGCACACACATTATGTAACAGGCATGTTGCTACGAAACATGGAAGCAGAGGGTACTATTGCTCAAGATGTGATAACATTAATTATAACTTTTTAATTTTAACACAAAACTCAATAAAACTTTTTAAATCTTTAACATTTAAAGATACAATGTTTAAAAAAAACATATACTAGGATATGGCCAAAGTAACAATGATTATGAAAATTTTAATTGGAGCAATATTGACTTTTCAGTTTTATTTCTACAAATGTATCATCTGTTATGAAACTTCCCTGTACATGTACATGTTGTATATGACCTAAAGTCATGCATGAGAAATTGTGTTATAAGAATTTGGAAAAAGAAGACATATTTGCTTTCTGAAGATAAATTTCACTAATTGAAAGATCATGTACATGTATTGCATGCATTGCTGCTTGTGGGTGTTGACAGCAGCTACAATGTACAAAAATGTAGGTCAACATGTGCATGTACAAGGGAAGGTCTAAAACGCGGAAATGAAAAATGAGTGTATAATAACTAATATCTTTGGAACCGCTTAAGCTAAATTAATAAATAAAACTGATTTTGAAAGCTAATATAATAGTCTATAAGATAAAATTAAAAAAAAATATATTTGAATATGCTTTTTTACCGAAAAGTTGACCGGAAGGCTTCCTTAGTGCGACTCTGGCAACACATTTTTGAACATTAAAACTTAAATTCATGCAAAAGCATATAACACGGTCAAAGTCTGTAAATTGACTCTTAAAGACATTTAAATGACAAATAATATGATATAAAGAAAAAAAAATAAATACATTACTACAAAAGGACAAAAAGTTGACCGGAAGACCCCCTTGTACACAAATATTGAAGTGAAATTTTCAATTTTGAATTAAAATTCACAAAAATATAAAAAGCCCGGTCAAAGTCTGTAAATTGACTCTTAAAGACATTTAAATGACAAATAATATGATATAAAGAAAAAAATAAATGTATTACTATAAAAGGGCAAAAAGTTGACCGGAAGACCCCCTTGTACACAAATATTGAAGTGAAATTTTCAACTTTGAATTAAAATTCACAAAAATATAAAAAGCCCGGTCAAAGTCTGTAAATTGACTCTTAAAGACATTTAAATGACAAATAATATGATATAAAGAAAAAAATAAATGTATTACTATAAAAGGGCAAAAAGTTGACCGGAAGACCCCCTTGTACACAAATATTGAAGTGAAATTTTCAACTTTGAATTAAAATTCACAAAAATATGAAAAGCCCGGTCAAAGTCTGTCAATTGACTCTTTAAGACATTTAAATGAAAAATAATATGATATAAAGAAAAAAATAAATATATTACTATAAAAGGACAAAAAGTTGACCGGAAGTCACCCTTGTATACAAATGATGAAGTGAAATTTTCACTTTGATACTAAAATTCACAAAAATATGAAATGCCCGGTCAAAATCGAGAACGTAAACATGGCATGAAGTTTTGTTTAAATTCTTGAAAGATAAAATTCCTGGAACAGATAAAAAAACAAATTACTTTTGTCATTGACCAAGAACCAGGTTTAAAAATGGCTATTCGAGATACTTTTCCAAATTGTCCGATTATGTTTTGTAGGAATCATATAAAAGAAGATTTTAAATTCTGGTTAAAAGGCAAAGTGGATAGTGATAATATTAAAATTTATATAGATCATTTGAATCAGATGTTGCATTCTGGTAATGAAGAAGAATTTTTGGAAACAAAAATGAAATTAACATCAAAATGCATGGAATCCCGTAGTTTTAGAACATTTCAATAAACGTATATCTCCGGCAATTCAAAATCACTCTGGTAAATGGTTAATTGAAAAATATCCCGGCATGTTTGATCCTTATTCTGGATTAAACAAACAATCTTTCCGAAAGTATGAATGCTGTTTTAAAAAGAGAAAATGATTGGAAAGAGCTACCAGTAGATTTAATGGCTTTGGGTTTTTATTACATACAAAATTTTGAGAATTATGAAATTTTACGTGGACGTTCTGGTTTAGGAAATTATTATTTGAAAAAAGAGTTTAGTAGAGCATTTATTTCACCATCAGATGTTATGCATGTTATATTTCCAAAAGTATGTTGATACTATTGAAATTAAATTAAATGAAATAAAAATAGCAAGTTCTTTGCTTTGCACGAAGATTTAGATTCTTTTTTTATATCTAGTTTTAGTAATTATTTTTTTCCATAAAAGGGGGTCAAGATTAAAACATAAGCTAGGCCACAGGTCAAGTTTTTGCAATTTTAGTTTCATATATTTTTATTTTTATTTATATCATATCATTTGTTATTAAATTGTCTTTTCGAATCTTGTTCTCGATTTTGACCGGGCATTTCATATTTTTGTGAATTTTAGTATCAAAGTGAAAATTTCACTTCAGCATTTGTATACAAGGGTGACTTCCGGTCAACTTTTTGTCCTTTTATAGTAATATATTTATTTTTTTCTTTATATCATATTATTTGTCATTTAAATGTCTTTAAGAGTCAATTTACAGACTTTGACCGGGTTATATGCTTTTTCGTAAATTTAAGTTTTAATGTTCAAAAATGTGTTGCCAGAGTCGCACTAAGAAAGCCTTCCAATCAACTTTTCGGTAAAAAAGCATATGTAAATATATATGTTTTTAATTTTATCTTATAGACTATTATATTAGCTTTCAAAATCAGTTTTATTTATTAATTTAGCTTTATCGGTTCCAAAGATATTAGTTATAATACACTCATTTTTCATTTCCGCGTTTTCCATTTCCGCGTTTTAGACCCTCCCCATGTACAATGTCAATTATGACGTACATGTAACCTTTGCCCCCTTTGCTTCTGATAACACATTTTTTTTAAATACAAATGATAGAACTTAAGTTATGAACAAATCTGTACTGGCTCCATAATGATATACGTTTACTCACTTCATTGTATAGCCTATAAATTGAAATTCCGTGACTTTCAGTAAAGAATTCCCATCCATCAATCTGAGGTTGGTCCAATTCTTTCATTAGGACAGCAAATTCATCATCAGTAAACATTTTTCTCTGTCTTATTCGACTGCTTTTAACTTCTGTATTGTTAGCTTTGTGATATTCGTCCCCAGGGAAACGTTTTAAGCTAAATTAATGCCTTGTCTTGTTTCAACTCGCATGTAATGTTTACATTTTGTGTTTACTTCCGGTGCTAATGAAATTTTAAAAACAAAGTCAACCGGTATTCATTCCGGGAAAATATGAATGGGTAAGCCTTTGGGGTCAACATTATCCAGTCAAAATGACGAAAAGACGAGCCGACTGACAAGCTTGAAGAAAATCAGCTGGGAAATTAGAAAAAAAAATCTTATTTCAATAAATTGAATCATATACGAATGAGAATAAGAATACATGTAGTTGTATTTGTCAATCAAGACGCCAATGAAGACTTGCCGGCAGAATAGTTAATACAAATTGTGATATATATATACATCATGATTAACATTGTTTTAGTAAATTATAGTGATGAAAAAATAAAACAAAAAACAAAAACATTTTTCATGGTCTAATATATAAATTTCAGATATTCGATCGTCCGGACTCAAGTTGTGTGAACCCGACAAACAAATGCATGTTGTGACAAGTTCAACTATCTAATACGGGGTTCACACGTACATTGCCGATTATTGCTCCCGTTTGAGATCAGACAGCGATACGACACGGAAAGTGAAAAAGTCGGATTACTATCCTCAATTATCTGGAATGTCATATCATTGTGTGAACGCAGTCGTTTAAGTTTGTAACAGATTCCTACGGGTCGGGAAGGGTCCGAATAGTTCGGCGAAACACCCCGACAGTTAGGTGCGTCCCGTAACATTCGGGGAAACTCAGCCGATTTTGTCTAGTCGGATTACAATCGTGCCTATGTCGCGACAGAATCTGTTGTATCGGATCAAAATCCTAACAATGTTCTGTGTATTCTGGACGGTGTCCTGTGGAACGGGAATGATCTGGAGAAACTTTTCATTGCTGTTTTTCTGCCGATTGAGTCCAGATTGCATCCAGATCTTGTCGTGCGAACCGTTTTTTTTGCCGTAACCGTTCCAATGAGACAACTCTCCATCCAAGTCACAATTTATGTAAGAACACTGGTGAGGGAACATTGGCTCATACCGAACATGTAGCTATAAATCTGACTGTTTTTGTAGAAAGTTATATAAATACAATAGTACTAAGACAAAATGCAAGTTAAATAAGTTTGAATAGTTTTACAAAAATATATAAATATATACTGAATTTGTTAATACACATGACAAACACACGTACATGCCAATGGAAAAAAAACGTGTCGATAGTATCATTTGCATGATTTGTGTCCTTTGTGAATAAAGATCTAAGAAGGACAATTCAAAAGAAAAAAAAAGTCATTATCATCACAGGTTTCTATAAAACAAAAGTGATACCTGATGGAAGCTGTACAGAAATGTTAAAAATGTTAATATGCTTACATGAGATATCTCAAAAGAAAGTTTTTAATTTTCGGCAAGCATTATACTACGCGATGATCAGGTTATATTGGTGAGAAATGATTGTCAAATTTCGGTATTTTGAACTTCGAAATGAGTTATTTTTTTTTAAAGTAGAAACTTTAATTGATTAAATGTCAACTTTTAAAAAACGTAGAAAACCGTAAAGACTATGTAAATTCAAGAGACATTCGACAAATCCAGGTACAAAAACATGTATAATGACAAATATTGAACAATTTATAAAATCCCTTTTCATCGAAAATATACATAGATTCCGTATATCGTCAATTAACTTGGCCGGAATTCCAATGGGCAATAACTGTGCATCACTTATTGCGGATCTGTTTCTGTATTGTTACGTATGAGTTACCATTTATGACTAAAATCAGCAAATACCCATCAAAACAAAATCTGTTACAAAAATTGAATAACGCTTTTAGATAGTTAGATGATATTTTGGCTCTCAATAATGACGACTTCAGTATGTACACAAAAAAGTTTTGTTTTCCTGCTCAACTGACCGTTAAAATGAAGATAATAATGACAATGAACACTGTCCTTTCCTTTCCTTTCCTTGATCGTGATATCTATATATATATAACGGAAAGTTTTATACGAAAATTTACGATAAAAGAGAGGATTTTTAATTTCATTTTGTTATTTATATATATATATATAGATACTATGGACATTTGCGCTTTAGATTTTGATTCACCTGTATTAAAGTGATCGGACATTTGCGCTTTTTAACTTTGTATAAGTGAGCCTAGATGTTCCAAATTTGCAGACTACCTGACAGAAAAGTATGTGACAATTGAATCACGATTTGCAGCCATCATACAGTAAGCGTACGACAAATGGTCCAGAATCCTTCCATGTCCACTATAATGAACAGTTTTACTTGACTCATCCTGCTATGTTTATCTTTTTCTTTTTGAAGAGTATCGTTGAACAACAGTCGGTAAATTACATTAAGATTCGTTATATTGATAAACAGGCACCCCCATTCAATAATTAAGAAAGAGAAACTTGATTTTTGTATTTGAATTGTCTTAAGAATGTTTACTTTTAGCTGTATATAAACTTTAAAACATATGTCAATGTGTTATGACCTGAATGTGCTATGAAATGTACTATGAAAAGATTTTTAAACTTTTAACCATATAGAAAAATATGAATTTTACTCTGCCAGACCAAACCTGCTGGTTCCAAGCCTGTATAAAAAAGGATGGAAGTCATAAAAACAAAATATTGCAAAAGCGCAAATGTCCTATGTTAAAAGCGCAAACGTCCTTTTTTTAAAAGCGCAAATGATCTATGATTTGAAGCGCAAGTGTCCAAAATAAAAAGTGCAAATGTCCAGCGCCTGAAATTAGTAGTCCTTTGTTGATTTTTGTATAATTTTCATTTTGCTTACTAGTAGTTTCTTTTGTTACCTATTCTATCATCGGACTCGTACTGTTTTAAACTGAGATTTACTGTGCGTATTGCTGTGTGCTTGTTTTTTTCTATATTGGCTAGAGGTATGGGTGAGGATTAATATCTCACAAAACATGTTTAAACCCGCCGCTGTCCTAAGCAGGAGCCTATGGCCTTTGTAACACTTGTATAATTTTTAATTTTAGTTCATTTATATGCCTTGGAGTTTAGAATGACGTCTATTATCACTGAACTAGTACACATTTTGTTAAGAGGCTAGCTGAAGCACGCCTCTATGTGCGAGATTTTCTCTCTGTGTTGAAGGCCTATTGGTGGCCTTCGACTGTTTTCTGCTCTTTGGTCGGGTTGTTGATTTTTTGACACATTGCTCATTTCCATTTACAATTGTATAAGTTTTTTAAAATACAGTACCGATTCTGTGGGGGGGGGGGGGGGGGGGGATAAGAAATCTGGAACTGAAGGTGTAAGTGTTCTTTATTGTGACCGGGATCCGACAAATCTGCTGAAATACAAATCCGACAAATCTGCTTAAATACAAATCTAACCTCAGTTGAACTGTTTCATATTTTTCATGCCGTCGGCGCCTCTGAAATTTATCTATACGGTATAGTTTTTTTGCCATTTGTTTAAGGCTGTACAGTTGTCTATTATTGCTTAAATATCAACACAATTTGAACTCTGCGGGATAGTTGTCTTATTAGGAAATATGTCGTATGGTGTTCCTTCTAAATTGTGTCAAGTTAAACGATCCTAATACTTCCTGCGTCGATTGCTACAAAATTGACATATATAATGACATTTCGTTAGCAGAATGATCACATTTCGACATTTCAAAAAGTTTCAATTATAAGGGACGACATCAAAAGTTCAATGAAGGATAAAAAACTTAATTCACATAGTTTTTTCACTGACCCCCCCCCCCCCCCCCCCCCCACCCCCCTCCTAACTTAATTTGGGAAAAATTGATTGACCCATATGGATATATGTAAAAATCAATGTCGGATAACCAAATCTTGCAGCCATTCAACCCCCCACCCCCAAACTATTTGAATTAAGTTTTTTATCTTACATTGATCTTTTGATGTCGTCCCTAAGTATAAAAATTATACGTGTAGAAAAAAAAACTGGGTAAGTAAAAACTCATTGTTGAAGGGCGTATACGGTTGCCTTTAATTGCTTACAGGCACATCATTTAAACTCTGGTAGATAATTGTTGTCACATATATCCTGCATCTGTTGCTACAAAAAAAGACGAAAATAATGACATTTCGTTAACAGAATCATTACATTTCGACATTTTCAACAGTTCAATGATTAATTAAGATGAAAAAGTTTGTAAATAAAGCAATCACAATTTCCATTAGAAAAATAATAAGGGAGAAATAAATGGATGTTCTGCAGAAAAATGTACTTGACATTTATGAGATATCTTCCAAAGAAGTGATTTAGTTGCATTCAAACATTGCCTAAGCATGCAGCAACTGAAAGCAACAAGAAAAACTACTACATGTATATAGCTTGATTAGCTTCAATATTCAAAAAGTCCTTGTCATTCTTAAATTGTTTTGTTTTTTTAAATACCACTGTAATACCATTGTACAAGTTCATGTTTTTCTCGGACTGTTAATGACGCACCTGGAGATGACTGGTAATGACGTCTTTACACTATATCCATTGGAGTTGGATGTGTATTGATTGATAATTTAGTCTTAGATGAAGTATTTCGTTTTATTAATGGTTAGTGGTTTTGAACTAATTGTCAGTAACTGTGAATACTCTCAGATATGTACTTGGTGTTTTTTTGTTGTTGGGATGTACTAGTACCCGGCCACGTCTACTTGTATGTGTAGAATTGGTATTTTTTGTCATCTGATGAGCTAAGCCTTTTTCAACTGATTTTTATAGTTTGTTATTATGTAACTGTTACACCAATGCTGTCGTTTAGGGGAGGGTTCACTTGTTTAACCCCGCCACATTCTGTATGTTTGTGTCTGTCCCAAGTCAGGAACCTGTAATTCAGTGGTTATCGTTTGTTTATGTGTTACATATTTGTTTTTTCTTCATTTTTTTGTACATGAATTAGGCCGTTAGTTTTCTCGTTTGAATTGTTCTGCATTGTCATTTCGGGGCATTCTATAGCTGACTCTCGTTGTTTATCATCATTTATGTCTATATGCCATTTTGTTTTCTTTCTTGACATATATGTTTGTTTTTATAGTGATGAAGATAACAACACAATGATGAATGCTGTTTCCCTATTTTTGAGGTTTTATCCTATGATATCTGGTTTGTTTTTTTTGTTCACCCATTTTTGTCAATATAATAGAATTTTATGCGACTGTCCTACACGTGAGCTGTTTGGAATAAGCTTCAAAAAACCAGGTGTAATCCACCACTTTCTACATAAGGAAATGACTGTACCAAGTCAGGAATATGACAATTCCAATTTGTTTGATGTGTTTTATATTCTATAACTTAATATTATATTTATATACTGCACACACGCTTGATGTCTCTTCAATCTGTCGATATCTGTATCTTGCATTGGTATTGCAAAAGGTAATGTTTTCTCTGATTGTTTATGGCATATTTATTCTAAATACATTGGATGTTGGATGTGTGCCTATTGATTATTTAGTCATAGATACATGATTTGTTTAATAAGTTGTAGTTCCCTTTTGAACTAGCTGTCAGTAAATGCGAGTTATCTCAGATCTTTCCTTAGTTTTTTTTTTTTTTTTTTTTTTGCTGCATGGATGTACAAGTACCCGTCCACTTTCACTTTGTGTGTTTGTTAGATGTATTTCCATCTGATGAGTTAAGCTTTGTTCAGCCGATTTTTATAGTTTGTTCTTACTAATATGTTGTACTGTTACTCGACTGTCCTAAGTTACGGATTGGTTGGCGCCTTCAAACAAATCAAACCCCGCCACATTCTGTATGTGCCTGTCCCGAGTCAGGAACGTGTAATTCAGTGGTTGTCGTTGTTTCTGCGATTCATATTTATTTAGTGTTTCGTTTAATATTTTCCGATTTGAATTTTTCTTCGGGTTCGAATTTTTTGTCATTTTACTTTATCAAATAGTGAGCCCAGGTTTCTGAAACAATGAGTCTGGAATGATCTGATTTATTATCACTAATGAACGCATATCATAATATACAATAAGTATCGTTGACACGTTCTATCGTAAACTGGTAGACATACAATAGTTATTGAAATAGAATAAATTTGGTAAATCAATTTGGTTACCTTTAATTTAATTTTGCTTTGTAACTATCTTCATGGCTTCAATTGTAATACACATTTTAAAAAGGTATAAAAATTCGTATATATTTGAAATTTGTTTGATCCAACCATTAGAAGCATCTTTTTACCGTTAAATGTATATACATCCAAGCAAATGACCAACCTGCATGCGATTTTAACGTAGAATAGACATTAAATGCTTAGGAATTGTCTTTCTTGGATTAGAAAAATAACGTTTATACTACTTCATAATATACTAAGACATGTATGTATCATGTCTTCTTCCTGCGTCTGATATTGTTCCCAGTGACTTAAGATATCGCAATCTCTAACTAGATTTCTACATAATTGCATAATATTTCGGTACATGTGTATTTTGATCAATGCTTTAAACTTTTCTATCGTACGTCTAGGGTATTCAGTGCAGATATTTTTTCTACAATAATCAATCATGGAAATCTATCCATTATTCAAACTTCCAATGGCGATGATCATACTAGGATATTTTCTCATTGTTTTTTCATTGGTAGGAATTCACAAAGTTTCATGGCTCTGTGGAGTTTGAAATTTCAACCAGCATTGGCGTGTGTATAGCTGTTTTGGTAACTGTCTTTTGTCTTAGCAACACATTAGATTGTCTCACTGAAATGAGAAAACAAAAAACATTTAAAAGCTTTGTACAATTATGAGAAACCTAGACATTATAAGATAGTGAGTGACTAAGACATTTTGCAAGCGTTAATTATTATATCAGGGAATTATATCACGTTAAATGTCACCAAAAGTTGCAATACAATTGCAACTCAAAAACTAACGACTTTCACATGACTATTTTAAACCAGATTGTATATTACAGCGACTTGCATATTTGACTAAAAAAAAAAAATAACTAATCCTATTGCTTCAAAAACGGCTGTCAAAAAAAAAGCAGAAACGTCAGAGATAATATAAAGAATATTTGTTTTTTAAGAATAAATCTTCATAATTTTGATAAATTGTTGTCTTATTCAGACTACTCTTTGAATTGCTCGAATCACTGAGGATTTTCTATACCCAGATTACCTTAGCAGTATTTAGCAAAACCTTTTTGAATTGTGGGTTCTCAACGCTCTTCAACTCAATCTTTTTTTGATTCGAGAGTCACTGAGGAGTCATGTTTCGCGAAAAGTGCACCTGGCGTACAAAATTATAGGCCTTGTAAATAAGATTGGATTTTTTAATAACACTACCGTTTGTTTGCTTCCTCCTCCATAATATAACCAATTGAAGACCCTTCATTTTATACGTAAAATAAATCAAAACGAATGTAGGAAACAAAAGGAAGAGCAATCAGAGAACACATTAGAAAGCTAACAAAAAGACAAAATAAAACCCACAAGGTACCGGTAAAAGGACAATTGGAACATATCCTGCGTCATCCGTGAAACATATTCTATGGTCAGCCACGTCGTGGTGGCGTCCGTAAGTTTCACATGAATGCCTTCAACACTTGGAACCCTTCAAGTTAGTTTAATACTTTTAATTTAAGCAGCATGTCTACTTCAAGGGATGCATGACAGGAAAATGCATGTTCTGGGACATTGATATGTTGGTTTTTCAACTTCGGTCAAAGTTGTGTTGCTACATATTTTAGAAGACATAAGTATATTTAAAACAAAATCACTGAGTACCGATAAGCCTTAGGACAATATTTAAAATCTAACTACAGTGCTAAACTGATAGTTTGTTTTTCGTGACGGACCCTCTTATAGCCGACTATTTGTTTAAGGCCGACCGATTGCCTATACTTGATTATATCTGTTCCAGACTATATGAGTCCGGACCATACGCGTACGGTCGGACGTATGAGTATACGCGTATGGTCCAGTACGAGCTTGCCATACATGTCATCATATGGGTTAAATTTAAGCAAACATTTATATAACAATCTTTTTTTTTTAGTTTTTCAAATTGTTATTATTACATATAGATGGATTAAATGAACAAACGAACAATTGAAATTAAATAGTTTTTTAATTGTATATCTGAATCCTTTATATTTTGGGACTCTCGCCCAAGGTGACGCTTGCTTCCACAAGTAACGTAATATTTTTTACATTTAAATGTTTGCAGTTTATGCATCTTCCTTTGCATTTGTATTTTTTTTTTTTTTTTTTGTAAAGTTGCTAAATATTCGAAAACAATTGTTCTCTCACATTATGCTTACTTCCGCTTTATTCAATTAATGTTAACTATTACTGATCGACATGCTTTATACTACAGATTAACAGATTCAATTAGCGTGAATTTCTTAAATAGTTAAAGTATAAAGTTTTTATTTCAATTACAATTGTACTTTTTTATATCAATTTGAGAGTTACGTTATGTTAATCTGTAATATATTATGCATTTGTATTTAATAAACTTCACCAACTTCTTAATATTAGTCCGACCGTATGAGTATTTTGAAAAAGTACGTAACACGTATCCTTGTTTTTATTATAAAGGTTTAAAAGCTTTCACTTTCAGAAATACTGATGATGTTTCACCAAAAAAGTGTATGTTTATACTACTGATACGCTACTGTTGTCTCAATTTTCGTTATACGTGGTAACGAAAAACCTGACCAAGTAATTTACTAATTATGCATAGATTACGTTCACTGAAATCTAATTCGACAAACACGGATACGGCAAACTAGATAGGGAATGTAAACATCAAACTGAAACTGAAATAAATAAATCTAGAAATAGACAATTATAATTGCTGTATATATTAGTTTCATTTAAAGTCAGTTCTCTTGGGTAAACTGTTGCAGCGTAATTAGAGATATTTTCAATGATCAAAGCAAAAAAAAATCATCAAGGTAACGGTTAGTGCTATAAGGTTCTTTTTTATTAAATGGAATTCAGACGGATCATTCCTGGGTTTGGGCATACACTGTCATTAATAAACATCATTGATTCAAAAACCAAACCAGATAAAGATGGGTATCATCTCAATTACTCATAAAAGTTTGTGTTTTAGGTCAAAGCGATGTTCATCATTTGGTTCTCTCTATAATCGATTAAAAGTTCTGTCATCAGTCAAGTTTGCTAATTATTTTTCAATAAAGCTTCCCTGGTATTTCTAGTTAACACATTCACTATTTCTTATTATTACATGTACCCCTGGCATTTAAAGGGAGTACCCAACACCTCAGATAAAATATAATATAAAAATTTTGAGAAATTTGAACCACACAATTTACAGCAGTAATTTCATTGGAATTTATTTGACAAAAACAAAACTGGAAAGGGACAAAAGAAGAATTATAGCTAATTTCATCTTTGGTCAACTTTGACTGGGGAAGTTGCATTGAAACCTTAATTTCCCAATAACATAAATCACATTTTTAGTCACTACAAAGCGATTACTTTTGCCTTGTTGGCACTTTTCCCACACTATATATTAAGATTAACTATTTATCCTAAAAAAAAACTAACTAGAGAAAAGCTCGTTTGTCGTATACAATTTTAATCCTGGTATCTGTCTATGATGAGTATCTACATTTGTACTTCTTTTTTTCCGGATATTCTTAAATTTGCTATACCTCAGAAAATATAAAAGTCATACATATCATATTTCAATATGCATGACATTGTGCAGTTCCCATGCTCTGATTAAATGGCCAATTTCATAAAATTCAGTGAGATCATTAATTTACGTACCATGTTATCCTAAGATGACATTAGCTGTACAATGTACATGTGTGTACCTTAGTCGTTTAAGATGAGTGTATGGTTTTCTAAATTAGAGGAGCATTTGCGTCACTCCTTCCATGGTTCAAAAGCTATCTCTCTATTTTTAATATTTATGCTGTTGTACATGCATCTGTGTCATGACGAAAATAACGAAAAATAATGGACTGATAGGCATAAAACTAGTTAAGATTTGTTCCAAACGGACATATGTTTCTGAACTTATGTGTTTTCTGCATATTACTGCTAAGAGGCCATGCAACTGCTCCCCCCTCCCCCCCCCCCCCACCCCCAGTTGCGGATTGTCTCACTGCGTTGAAAACCCATTGGGTCCTGTAAGGATGTTTCTCCTCTTGGGTCGGGTTTTTGTCTTTCTTACACATTTACCGTTTCCATTCTCTTTTCTACTTCGCATTGACAGTCCTTACCTTTATCGTCTATTTCTTCAGACATGTTTAGTGTAACTATTAGTAAAATTCCACTTAACAAAACAAACATACAAGTAAGAATAAGTATGGCGCGTATTAGATTTTTACGTGTAGACTCGTTTGGAAATAGTTTTAAATTGTCTAAAATCGATGATCTATGTTTCTTTTGATGTGATGATAACGAGATATTTCTAGTGAACTCCTGATGTATGGACAATGTATCAGAATTGTCAGAATCGTCTAATTGGTGTGTAAATAATATCTTCCCTTGCACATCTTCCTCAACTGAAATTGAATCAAGTCTGTCTGATCCGTCGGAAACATGAATTTTCACAAAATACACACAATTGTCGTTTTCCATTACTCTCTTGCGATATGTTGTTTCTCAATAAACATCTGCAGAATACTAAAACTATGATAAAATATATACATAGCATTTCTGTGTTAAGTGGGCAATAGCAGACGGATTGTAAACGTCATTGTACGTACTACTTTTGCGGTGATATGACGTAAATATACTCTTGTGCACTTCAAGAAAATTATCAGCAAGATATAAATATTTTGCTGTAGCTGTAATGTAGTACCGAAATAATATAAAAACAGGAAACAGGTTCAATTTCTTTTTGAAGATTTTATTAACATTGAAATAGAATGCGATAAATCTTCATTCGTTTGACGCAAATCTAAAAATGTTATGTAGGAACGATGGACTTATTTTGATAATTAATAAAGACATCGACTATTGTCGAGTTATTTGTTGGAAAAAAGGGGGCGTTTTATTTCTAACTAATGGTTGCATCAATTTTCTTAAAAACCCGGATTTTTTTTTTATAGAATGATATTGAAAAATTAACCGTTTGTTTCAATTGAAAAAAAAGATAAAATCAATAATTGAACGAACATCAAATTCAATAATTACAGAAAATGGTTACTTTTCGTTATCGAAAAATAAAATGTTTTTATTACAGAAAGTGTTTAAACAGTAGATTTTTTTTTATAAATGTATGGTCGGAGCTTAATTAAATCAGAAGGGTATATAATAGTCATAACACTGAAATCTTTTAATGTGACATTTCTTTGACGTACATCTTAAAATAGAGAACTTTTAAGTTAACGTTGACCACAGACCAAAAAACCCAAACGACAGCTTACTTTCCTTTTATGTTAGAACTTAAGATATTATATGATATAAAAAATCGAAGATGTGGTACGATTGCCAATGAAACAAGTCTCAATCAAAGACTACGTATTTATAGTTAGCAACTCTATGTTACCGTACTGACTTCAACCATGAGAAAAACCCATACAGCATAGCAAGGTATCAGTCCTCGAATGATAAATACATAAATGTAATTATTAAACAATTCATACGAAAAAAAAGCGGCCTGATTTTTGTACAAAACAATAAACGAAAAAACATATAAAAAAAATACAGCACAGATACGATAAATAGTGAATTACATGCTCCTGACTTAGGACAGGCACATATATGTTTTCTGGTGTCAAATCCCCATCCTAACTTGGGACAGCAGTGTATAAGCACATCATAAAAACAAAACTGTTAAAATACATAAAAAAAAAAAACAAATCAACGTTTGTACATGTATATATGCAAGAATTCAGAAAACGCGGTTCTTGCGTATTTAATTATAATCATAATCCTTTGAAAACTACTTATACAACTGGGTCGATGCTACTGCTGGTGGACGTTTCGTCCCGGAGGGTATTACCAGCCCAGTAGACAGCACTTCGGTGTTGACATAAATACCAATTATATCTATAATAGTCATTTTTTTTTAATAAATTTCCTGTTTACAAAACTTTGAATTTTTCGTAAAACTAAGGATGTTATGATCACAGGCGTAGATTATCTTAGCAATATTTGGCACAACTTTTTGGAATTGTGGGTCCTAAATGCTCTTCAACTTTGTACTTGTTTGGCTTTAGAAATATTTTGAGCTGAGCGTCACTGATGAGTCTTATGTAGACAAAACGCGCATTGGCGTATTTAAGTATAATCCTGACCAAGTACCTTTGATAACTATTTTAAGTAATGTGTGGTGACGCAACCATTGACTTGATAATTTACCAGTTATACATCAAAAACGTTCATTAAAATCCAAAACGTCACTATAAAACTCGGGCAAAGCGAGTTTGGCATACGGACCGTATTATGCGTCAAAAGTACCATGAACAAAGTACGAAAGTTTTTACATATCACATGTACCATGTACCTAAAAGACAAATAGTTTACAAGCTATTACAATAAAATAAGATTTTGGTATTTGTCTTACCGAGTTCATCAATATTTTTTGACATCATCATGGAGGAACAGACAAGAACAACACATGTTAGGAAAATCAATGAAGCAAAGAATCCGACTATGCGATTAATTCTCTTTCTTCTTTGTTCTTCCTCTAGAGTTTCTTTTCTATCTATCACGAATGAAGAAGACACTGGTATTTCTACATGAATTATCTGAGTTGAAATAACTTTAATGTCATCAATATCGTTCGAAGAATAAAAAATAACATCATCCGTACCAGGTATACTACTTTCATTCATATTACAAAAGCGTTAATGCAGTGACAAACCAAATAACGCATTTGTCTAGCAGCACTTTTAAATATTTGATGATCTGAAAAAAAAAACACAAAAAAAATCCCTATTATCTATCAATAATCAAACAAACCATTAGTTGGTTGACATAGCTTAATTAGTAGAACCAAGTTTTTCTTTGTTCAGAAACCATGAAGCGAATTTCATTTAAAGTTTTTGTAGACTATTGATATTTCTTGCATTAATTAGATTTATATTTCATATATCCTAGAACCGATAAAGTGATTATTAAATCGGCATTGGTTACGAAGATGATCTGGATGATATGGCAATGATGACAAGTAACATAATAGAGTAGAATCTAGGGAATTGACAAAATTAATTTATTATTAATTATATATGTACAAAATAATCATTGTGACACCATTGATGGCACCAATTCTGAAATCATGACAGAGATAGATAATAAGTCAGGTACTTGTTATGCTGAAGGCTTTATATGGTTTACGGATTAAGCTGAGATTGAAATGCCAGTAGACAGGGGTAATGTATTGTGACGTTTCAAACTTACATATAGTTCTCCCTACATTTTCGGGATAAATATGACTTTATACGGTATTAAATTAATTTATTTGAAAAATAAAACATCTTATGACCAGAATGCGAAAAAGAAACAGAATGCAAAATCGATAATAAAAATAATGAAGGAATAAGTGAACAAGGAATAATCGTATATTTATCGGAATATATTGAGTTTTTGTAAGGTTTACAAACATATACAAACGAAGTACTGTCGACCGCATCGAATTCATTTACCGAACCATTTAATATGGTTATTCCCTTCGCACAGTTGCACTAGAAAACTATGCAGGAACAATTTTTGATACGAAGCGGAAGAGTTAAAGATTCTGCAACATACGAGGCCCGTCTGAGTTTTTGGGAAATGATATCGTAACTATAAACCTTTAAGTTAAAACGTAGTACAAATTGTGACTGTCGTAAGTCGCAAAAACGCAAATCGATAGAAATAGATCTTAATAACGAACTTTAAAGAGATATATAAACCCAACAAAGGGTATTTTCACTCAGACCAGGAAATCATCCCCAAAATAAATAACATGTGTCAATGTCTTATGACAGGATATACATCACTTCGAGTCAAGTGATGACTAAATGTCAAAAACTATACCAAACGTTTTAAAAGAAAAACACGATAAGAAAATGATGACCACTGACGAGATGATTGACCTCGGACAGGGACATTCATGTTAGCCAATATTGAATACAATTAATTAATTATACTCATCTCGCCCCAAAATCGGTCGATGCCAAACAAGTGATTTAGTTGAAAATTAAACATGATTAAAAGTTACTGTACTACATTTGTAAATTTATAAAAGTATTGCGAAATGATAAGATGAAAAAAATACAATACAATGTAACACTGTGTTAAAGAAAGGTAGCTCGAATTTACTAAAAGAAAACTGAAAGTATTCAACTTGCTCATGTGAAACTGATTATCTTTATGAGAAACAATAATAATTGTTTTCTATTCCAAAGTGATAGTTTTGGATTTTCCTCAAGGTTCAGCTAAGCGACTTGATATGAAATCATATCAAAAGCGCTTTGCTTTGCGAAGATGAATATTTGTCATATTTGTATAGATTCAACGTTTGCTTTTTTGCAATCTTAAGTATGACATTCTTACATCAACCAAACAATACAACAACACAACAAAAATATAACCAACTTAAAGAACAATGAAGATAAATCTTTAATAATGGACAAAATTTAATTTCACGTTCTTAACTTTCTTATGCCACGACTCTTCAAATGTTACTTTTAACGATTTTTGTTAAAATTAAATGTTGAACGAATCTACTTTCGCTGCGAGCGTGTTCAGCGCTTTTAAAATCCAGTCAAACTACATTAAGGAAAATTTATTTCATATAAATCTATTTTAAACCTTAATTATCCTTGTTTGGTATGATATTCCACATGTAAACCGTTGTCATAGAGAGTTTTTTTTTTGTGTTGCGTGTTAGTACAAATTTAGATGTGGGGTGGCTCCTATTAGACTCGAAACTGGGAGGTATGAAAATTTGCCGCTGGAAGAGAGATGTTGTTTTAATTGTTTTAATACTGTCGAAGATGAATATCATGTTATTTTACATTGTCCTGTTTATAATGATCTTAGACAAGTTCTTTTTACTGAGTCTCTAAAATTGATGAACATTTTGATAGTTTTACAGATTGTCAGAAAATGGTATTTTAATTTTCGAATCAAGATATTATAAGATTATGTGCCAAAACCTGTAATTTTATTCTTAAAAAACGTCGAAATGTATCTTTTATAAATGTATTGTGTAATTTTATACATAAGGTGAGACGTAAATAAAATATTGAATTGAATTGAATTGGATTACAATGTAGATATTGAAATCATGAACTATCAGTAACACACTACTTAATTTCTGCCAATCTAAGTGATTCGTAAGGAATAATGTTGTTAGAACAATTTAATCAAGAATTAATACATTGTAGTAATATTTTATCATTTTTTTTAAACTTGAAACCAATACATCAAACTTATCATTTCTATCTTTCAATACTAGAGAACTATATGACTGAACAGATATTCGAAGGTATAACATGATGAAGAGATTTACCGTTTTTTTTTAAATTAATTTTAGTGGTAATGTTTTTACTGAATCAATGGCATCAATAACTGTAGAATCATAATATTGAATAATTACTTACGTTATAAAGTTAAAACTGATGTTGAAAGAATGAATTTAAAGTAACTTTTCGAAAGGCTTGATAAGAAATATTCCATTAATGTCCGTTATACCCTGTTATATCTCTTTTAAATATGTATGATGTCTCAATGTTTTTAAACAAAAGTGAAGCACAACTTATCGCGGTTCTTTTCAGATCGAAATAAATAAAAGTTTCGCTAAAGTTATTTGCACTGTGTGGGTAATACTATACTCAAAAATAAAGAATTGGATAAAATATAATTAATTTACTGTACTTTTAATGAGCAGAGCTCTATAAACCAAAGAAAGGAAACAATTAACGATGTAAAATATTGAATAATCTATAACCCAATTGTAAGAATTTACACGTGGAGAAGGTTAATTGTATCAGCAAAGCATTCTTAGTAATACTAAAAGTTCTTTATGGGGTGTCTTGTAGCTAGATTGTTAACTGATCCAAGAATTACACATTTTGTAATTGGCAGATGCTCTCAGAGTAGTAATCGACTGAATTTTACATTTTATATACGTCTTATTAAGGCTAAGTTAAGTAAGTTTAATAAGTGTCGTAGGAGTTCAAAACACTTATTCCAATAAAATACAATTTAGGATGTGCTTATACTCCTTACTATATCTTCAAAATAAATATTTATTATATAAAATAATACATCAATACCAAAAATCAAATATCCAATTAGTATCAATAATTAGTGAGATATTTCAGGTTACAAAACAATAATATTTTCTTAATTATTGGCATATCAACTGCCCAATAATAGCATATGAAATCCTACAAACTATAAGTTACATAAATCGAATGTAGTTATTCCAAATGCGAACTGCAATCATGAAATTACACTAACAAAAGATGGAACTCAAGGATAATCTAAATTACCTTTAAATTGGAAAACAATTATATATGACCAACAGCTGTTGTCTTTTTGCAGCAGTTGCTGTTAATATCATTTGAGCCGAAAAAAACTACAAATATCAGTGTTCTAGTAAGAGTTAACTCCCGGTCATTAAAGAAATAATTCCAACTGGACATTAATCAATCAGTGCAACAAATGGTTGTTCTGGAAACATTAAAAATGAAAACAGATACATCTTTTTAATTCGGAATGTTACAACAATCCCAAATCATAATTTCAAACGATTTTTTACAAAATCCCAAACTCTCATTTCAGTGATTTTATAAAATTCCTTTAACATTATCGAGGATGTTACAGAAATACTGAAACTGCTAGTGATTTTGAATTTTATTAAATCTCTAAATGTTTTAGGGATTTTACAAACTCAATGTAATATATGCAATGTACATTTAATAATATGTCATCTTGGAGATAACTTTTAGAAATATCTGTATAGACTGTTCAACAGGAAGTCAACTGACCTCAAGTTTTTTCGGATAGAAAAGTCAACAAGATAAAGGCCTAAAATGAGGGTATCACCAGCCCAGTAGTCAGCACTTCGGTGTTGACATGAATATCAATTATGTGGTCATTTTTATAAATTTCCTGAATATAAAACTTTGAATTTTCGAAAAACTAAGTATTTTCTTATCCCAGGAATAGATTACCTTAGCCTTATTTGGCACAACTTTTTGGAATTTTGGGTCCTCAATGCTCTTCAACTTCGTACTTGTTTGGCTTTATAAATATTTTGATATGAGCGTCACTGATGATTCTTATGTAGACGAAATGCGCGTCTGGCGTACTAAATTATAATCCTGGTACCTTTGATAACTATTTACACCACTGGGTCGATGCCACTGCTGGTGGACGTTTCGTCCCCGAGGGTATCACCAGCCCAGTAGTCAGCACTTCGGTGTTGACATGAATATCAATTATGTGGTCATTTTTATAAATTTCCTGAATATAAAACTTTGAATTTTCGAAAAACTAAGTATTTTCTTATCCCAGGAATAGATTACCTTAGCCTTATTTGGCACAACTTTTTGGAATTTTGGATCCTCAATGCTCTTAAACTTCGTACTTGTTTGGCTTTATAAATATTTTGATATGAGCGTCACTGATGAGTCTTATGTAGACGAAACGCGCGTCTGGCGTACTAAATTATAATCCTGGTACCTTTGATAACTATTTACACCACTGGGTCGATGCCACTGCTATGGACACTGTTTGTTAGGACATATTCAAATTTCTTTATTACCTAGACTATCGGATGCAATATTTTTACTAAACTGGCATAAGCATATAACTTGCAGTCATCTTAGGATATGGAATACTAAGAACTACTTCAATGACGGTAAATATTTTCTTTAGGACTTAGAACTTTGAAATCACTGCACGAAGGTGCTAAAATAGCAAAGCTTTCACTTGTAAGCAAACGATGTATTTAATAAGTTTGAAGGAATGTGTCGAACCAAAACGTGTAAATGCAGAAAGGGAATGGTACCTAGTGAGATTGATTCCATCCTTAGCGTACATGTAAGAATACAATCAGTGATGAAAAGTGACTATGACATCAATATTTATTGTATTTTTAACTTTTAAATAGTAATTAATAAGTTTTCGTTTTATCACTGGTATGTTGGTATTTTGTCATATCTCGCTGTTTTACTAAATAATTAACCATTTAATCATACAGTTCCTAGCTTTCAGCTGTTTGGATTTGAACGTTCCTGGTGAAGATGAACCATGAGAAGCGCTTCAAGCACACATAATTCATATACCAAGTGGTATTTTTATTCAATATCTCGTGCTCGTAAAGAAAGTGTTTGATACATCGCAATGACTTTTGACAACATGTCAATTGCTAACTACAGAAATAGTGACAGATAGTTGTAATCAGCCTTGTGTTTTGTTCGTTTGGTGATCATTGTTTTCCCTTTAGAATATACCGCATCTATACCTATTTTTATATTGATTTCAGACTAATTCAGTTCTAATAAGAAAATTTGACCTTTGAAATTCGCTCATCCATTTGTTTATCCTTTTTTTCTAATATCAATGGAAATTTCACTGTTAACCTTAAACTTTTAATTCAAATTTGATTTCTAAAGGACAATGTCTACATCTGAATATAAAGAACAGAATCAATTACATCTGTATTTGATATGAGTTTGAACAAATCACTAATAATTGTTCCAATAAAATAATCAACTACTGATTCATTTATACTGGTAGGTTTACAGCAGTCTTAATTGTTATCAATCCTATAAAGCTGCCTTTGACAATAACATGTTATGACAGTTTCGAGAGTTCAACAATAAGTTACTATAATTATTTGTTCGTCTTTTTAAGTTCTTCTTTTAATTTTAAACAATATCTAATCTATGGATGTAAGTCTATCTACATAATCTGAATTATCTCGAGTCTTTTTTTCTACAAGGATACAATGGATTGTACGAGTTTATACATATATGGTTTTTGAGGTCCAGCATTGTTCGAGAGCGATGTTACAAGTTTTAACACATTTTTATGAAAATAATATATTTGACTTAATAACATAAACGCGAAAGGTGAAATGAACAGACGAAAAAAACTGTAAAAAAATCCATATGTATATACAATAATGTATCTCTCTTTGATGGGCGTTTAGAAAATAAGAGATGAATAACACATATTTTAATATATAAAGTATATTAATCAAACAGACCTAGAAAAATCAAATTGCGTGAGTTCGCTATCTACGTATTACTATATTTAAATATTCCATCGAATCCGTATTCATGTGACCTTCACTTCTAATCTAAAGTTATTTACGCATGAATTATGCGTGTTAAGTTATTAAACTTAAGGACAAAGAATGTCAAAATTAAAAGTGAAACAAGGGTAAACCATTCGATTGACTGAACGATCCACAAGTTCTCATTATTATACAGGCAAAAACGATGTTTACCATATTTATTTTAACATATAATGTACATGTATAATCAAAAAGATCTAGAAAAATAGAATTGGGCGAGTTTGTTATCTATTTATATCTAAATCTAAATATTTATGATCGGCTGTCTTCGGATGTTACATCTAAAGTTAATTAGATGGTGTATTGAAGACTAGAATACACCTAACCCGAATAATTCAGTCGTTATATTCCGCTTACTACATTAACGCCTGAATGCATAGACAATGAAAAATCTTCAATCAACCATTCGGAATTAGCTCGGGATTTACCCATCTCGATAAAATTGAGCTAATTGCTGATTGGTCACCTCTTCTACAGGGCACCAATCAAAATCCAGGATTCGTGAAGAGTTTTTATCGTGTAAGGAATTCAGGCCCTCGCAAGTAGGAGAGATCGATTACGGGGAGGGACTGAATTATTCGGGTTAGAATACACCCGAAATGCTGACTCTTATTATCTAGCTTATGCTTTATAAAGTGTTTATTTTAGACTTTTCTAATTTTGATATACGTATGTTATAAATCAAATATAGGAATTTGAGTCACTCAGTGAACATGAATTTGACAGCTAATGCCACTTCAAATTGTTTCTTTCTGAAAAGGATATGAAAAAGTAAAAATTAAAATGTGAAATTAAAGGTAAATTTAGCAATACATTTATAATCAGTAACTTTATATTGTACATGTACGCATTCACATGTACAGCATCTTTTAAACGAATCTATCATTATGATAGTTATCAAACAGTCTGATAAATGTCATTGATTTTCTTTGGATTGACAATCTTTGGCTAGCGTTATGTTGCGGTTGACTAAATGACATACTGTAGTTTCGCTGTCTACGTTTGTTATATATACTCTTTCCAGACATTAAACAGTAATTGTAATTTTCCAAATTATGTACTTCAGGAGTTAATTGTACGCAAATTCAAGAATTCCATTTCTGATATGACTTTTGATAATATATGTTTGACATTATTTCCGAGTCCGCAGTTTACGATATTTTCATTTTTCATTTTAGTGCAAATACGATTTTTCCGTTTAAAAACATTACGGTGTTATTTTTTATCCGTTCATACTCGCATTATTCTGAAATTATCGTATCCATACACTTAAAATCAAGGTATCCAATGAATTCAAAAGATAAATCAATCAATAAATATATTGATACGTATTGATTATGCTTTAATTGTTTGGAGAGCATATTCAGCAAAGACTGTAAACCGTGTTATATTTAGGGAAAAAACAGCTGTAATGGAAACTTTTTTCTTCCCGTACTCGAATTAGCCTATATTTTCCTGTATTCAGGAAACTTATTAACTACATTTGTACGAGACGTATCGTTGGAACTTCGACTTCCGCACAGCGCAAGTGCGAGGAACAACTCGTGATGAAAAAAGTAAACAAACGTGCACAAGTACTGTCTGGTAAAATTTAAGATAGGACAGTTTTATTCAGAATATTAGGAGAGCCCAACGCAAAAACATCATCAAGGCAACAACAGTATTGACTAACTCATCAATTAAATGAAATGTAGACGTATCTTTATTGATATTAACCATAACTTTTGATTCACTAAAGTACAGAAACGGGCTTGTTAAAAAAGGAGAGCGATTGGTGCCCATAGGAATGCGCATACAACCAGCCTATAAACTGTATTGATCTGAAGTTCAAAGATGCACGACCAGTAGGTATACCTAGCCCCCCCTTTTCAATACATATTATCGCTATTTAGTCCAAAATTTAGTTGAAAAGTATCATGCATTGTGCATTGTTTAAACAGGGTCCCAGATAGCTTCAACTGGATAAAAAAGGTATAGTGTAATCTTAGAACTTATCCGGAATGGAATAAATAGCGATTAGATGTACGGCGAAGACTAACAGTTACTGTATTTTGTAAAGTATCAGTAAACCAAACCTTTTTTTATTTTATTCCATGTGAACAAATGTTTCTTTATTGAAATTCTGGGAAAATTTTTAAAAAAATATATACACCTAGTCTAGATCGTGTCTTCCTGTACAGTTACATTTGTATTCACAATTTAATAACGCAGGAGTACAGCTCAGCTACAGTAATGCCGGTTTGACAGAATTTTTATTTTATATTTGTCAATGTGCGCAGTTCTTCTGGTCACAAAAGAAGGAAAGGTTGCGTCGTTCAAAAATAATAAAATAGTTTATTACACTTCCTTTCTGAAACTTTCTCGTTTTGATAAATTGGTCAAAATAAATGAATTTTGTCAGGATAGCGAAATTCACTTGCAGTGCTTTTTAATCCACGATTTGGAGAAAATTCGAATCCATCAACATTAAGTAAAGCCAAAAAAAAAAAAAAACACAAAAAAAAAAAACAATATGCGTGTTTTCCGGTAGTTCTATAAATTCAAGTGATGTCTCCACGAAAAAGCCTAATAGTGTTGAAAGTGGCATCAAAACAATCAATCAATCAATCAATCAATTAATCAATCTTAATTATAAAGTAAGGAGGCTCTAATTTTGAAAAGATGTAACAGATCGTATTTTGGGGGGAGGGGTTGAAAACACTATAAGGAAAACATTTTTTTTTCAAAAATATACCTTTATAGATTCTTCAGTGAACCAAAGGGTATTATTAACTTTCGTATAGAACTGCTCCCAGATTCGAATACTGTCTGATGACCTAAATGTTGTGTTCCAACACCGTGCGCAACGTCTGTACGAATCGAAGCTTTGAAGACAATCAACTTACCAAACGCTTCCAGAGCCAGGACAATATATTATCTGAACGGAAATCGAATAAGCTTTTAAGTATTGGTTATTATTCTAGCAAATTCAACCTTCAATTTCCGTGACAGTTTGGTATTAGAATTTTAATTTAGTTTTATCTATTTGGAAAGAGAATAGATTACAGTTCTCCATTTTAACTGCTTTTATGCATAGACATTATAGACCGCTTGGTGCAACAAAGTACAACACATCGATTAAAAGCATATCTGAATAGAAGAAATAACTGTTTTTCCCACCACAAATGCAAATTCCCAGTCAAAGTAGGCTGCTAACCTTAGCAGATAAAAATGAATCGATTTGTTATATGTATTTTGAATCTAAACTTCCTTTATAATTAATTACTTAAGCAAAATGTAATAGATTGGTATCTTAGAAATCAGAGCTTTCTTTCGAATATATTTAGATTAATTATATGTTAACGATTTTGTGTTTTTAAATGATCTGTTTTTTTCAAAACATTGATAGAAAAATGCATACTAAGTACCATGGTTACAGAAATTAAGATGTGAAAAGACCGTGAAGGAAATAACCAGTGTGTTGCCAATGGTGTTACATGTTTTAACATTGATCCAGTATATCCTGATCACAGACTAATTTTATTGGCATTGATAAATCTCTACGTGATGCAAATGAAAATATAATGTTTGATATAAAATTATTTCCAAGTTTTTAGTCGACTCTATCTTTCAAGCAATTGTCCAATAATCATAAAATGATGAGTGTGAAGATGTCTGCATTTTATCCTGGCGGGGAAAATGATTTATTAGTATTCCCAACAGATTTATTATAAATGTAAAAAAAAACACACTTAATTAAAAAAATCAGAGCAAAATAATAATTTGAAATGAAATCGCAGATCATTACGTATTACTGAGCTACAGGCAACTGTTTGGAAATAACATCAGTAATTTAGTTCGTTGACCTTGGATGTTGTAGTTTATTTTCTATGATGCTGTGATGAAGGAGTTGTATTAGGAAGATAATTGCATTCTTGAGAGAAAAAATGGATAAGTGAATAAGTGATTGAAACTAATGCCATGTGAGACAGCAACTTTTATAAGGATCGAATCGGCTATTGCATGTAATGAAAGCTTATCTCTGTCTAAACCAGAAATAATCAAAATGTTCTGAAAATTAGATATCACTCTTCCTGTTATTTATTTGAAATTGTCTGCGATAATACAGTGGTTCTTTAACATATAACAAAAACGTGTGGTTTCATAATCTATAACAAAAACGTGTGGTTCTATGATCTTTAACAAAAACGCGTTCTTTTTAAGAAATCTGAAAATGGACACGTGTGCGGATTAACCCAGTCTCATACATTGAATAAGGTGACAAATAATTCTAAAAATGGATAATTATACGGATTTATTTAACCCAGTATCACACATCGAATAAAGCTAGGAATAATTCTAAAAAATGGATAACGGTCACAATGTGAAATTTCTACATACAACATCTTCAAGTTCGGAAAAGGATGAAGACATCGAAATAGTTTCTGAACAATATCTACCTGTTGAGACTGAAAAACCCGTGCGTAGAAAACCACGAAAATCCATTTTGGATGACATCAGAATTTTTCAGGATGCGGCTGCACGTAAAAAACTAACCCGATGGATTATGGTTCTAGGAGGTGTATTTATTTTCTTAAGTGGTATTCTCCTAATAGTGACACTAAATATGTCAAAAGATATTGACGACAAAGGTATGGTTATTTACATGTTTCTGAAACACAGCCGGTTTTTTTTATAACACATTGCCCTAGCTTGCATTCAAGTTAATAATGATACAGACATGAAAAGTCTGTCTGGTTCTTTGTCAACATGCATACGCATTAAAATAAAGATGCAATAGTCCACTTCACGATTATTGCAACCATATTGAATAGGAGGCAGAAATTTTGGATGGAGATGGAAATTATAGTATTCACGAAAGTACGGAAAATCCTACGCTATGATGTTACCCCGTATTTTTCAAGCCATTTTCATCTTGATTATTAAAATATATCCCCTATTAAACATGGCTGCAACAACCGCAAAAAGCGCCTGTTATGCATTATTTTAGATGAAAATAAGCAAACATTTACATAAATGTAGGCCAATAATTAAAATATATATCATTCATGTATATATTCTATAAAATTAAAGACGTATATGAGGACAAAAACTAATTGGGATGAAACAAAACACACCAAAAATGTTTTAGTTTTTTTTTCGAGGGAGATCAACCTTAGTTTCATAACAATTACATAATAATTCAAACCAAAAGTTGATATGTGTTATTTCAAACATGATTAAAATGGCAATTTGTAAGTAATATTTGGAACAAGATGTGATTACAAATTGGTAAATGTTTGTTTTTACTGCAAAACATTGTAAAATTGTATTCAAGAATCCCTATATTTAATGTTCAAAATACAATTTTGTTGTACAAACCTACCAACGATGACAAAAGATTAGAAAAGCGCTGATTCTCCATGAATCTGGTTCCATGTATTTTAAATTTGGTTGACCTGCAATCTTCACTAAAATGAAGCTTAAACCAAGTTGTATCAATGTAAAATATTAACATTAATGAAAAATGCACGATTCTATTCATAATCTGGCTCTGAATTGTGGTGATTTAGCTGATTTTTGAAAGATATTACCACGCTTTACAACAACAAAATAGTGTGTCCGTTACCATGGTAACCATTCATATTTTCCCACTCAAAATTATTTTTGAGCAGTATTCATTTATTGCTTCAACTAGGCCAATTATAGATAAAATCGGAAACCTTCATATATCGCACTCTGCCTGGTATGTATATACGTGAGCATGACAATGTTGTTTAAGTGAAATCTTTGCGATGTTTCTACTTTTTGGTCATGACAATGTGTATTTGTTTCAGCTTATGTGTTGTGATGGCTCTTGAAATCCCTCCTTATGATCTTTTATTCAGTTAGATTGTGGTAAACACAATTTATAATTTCCTAACTTACGATTTTATGTACATATAAAAAAAAAAGAAGACATGGTATGATTGTATGGAATGAAAGACAATTGTTTAATTTATGTTTCTTTTTCAGTTCGTGATTCTAATGAACTTCTACGACCGCAAACAGACATTAAAGCCAAAGTTGATGAACCATATGTAATTGCAGAGCAAAATATAACCAAAGGTCGGCTATGAAATCAATTTATTTGATTTAGATCTCAACTTCTCTGCAAATATTGATGACCAAGTATTTATCATTTGTTGACAGTACTAGTATTAGTTTTCACTGTTACTTCTCAAATCGATTTTTACAAACACATTACTTATTGCGACTGTAACCATTGAATCTGTTTTAGAACTAAAACATTATTGAATATCAATTTTATCATTGGACATGTTGCATATCAATTTCATCATACAATAATATCCTCAGTTATAATGATGTCTTCAAACGGCAGTAAACTCTAATATTTTTGCTACGATTTCCTTTGATATTGTGATATCGGTTGTTTTTATAATTACTGTACATATACTATTATATGTAAACATTTTTTGTACCAGTAAGTAATACAATTATGCTGCTACAAGCTCGACACAACCCACTTTGCAAGTAAGGAGCGGAATCGAAGAGGTTTTAAATTAGTATGAATCTGATTCCTAGCTTTGGTAATATCAATTTGTCCAGCCATAGTATGGAAAACATTCAATGATGACATATCCTTCAAACAAACAAAAAAATCACAGGGGGTCTTAATTGTTTGATTTTCTGAATTTATCTTTCAAAACTGTTTTTGCCCTGCACCATTACTATTGGCCACGTTTTGAGATCGCGTTTAAATTTCGATGCGAAAACATCCTTAACCGAACATGCATTTTACTACTTGATTATGTCTTAAACCTATTTACACAAAAAATGCATCAATGCTGACACCTCAGTACTGTGTATTTTCTGATGTCTGCAATTAATACTGGCACAAACTATTGAAACAAACTAAACGATACCGAATTTAAATGTGCGGATGTCGAACCTTTATTTCTAATAACTAGTATTAAAAACTAAATATTGGATTACAATGAATCCAATCATTACACAAAAATATACGCCTCAACACTACCAATAAAGTATCCGTATCAAATTATCATCGTGATAATCATGACAGTATAGAGGAAATGATACCGATAATTTGATACCCTCTCTTCACTTCAGTGATATCAACCTGCAAGATATCAAAGTTTTACATAATTATGTCACAGCATAAGACTTATCTAAATATCCAGTTTCAACAAAAGTAATAGCGGGAAACTTTTACAGCAATATTGTCCAGTGTCGAGTTTTCAAACCGGCATATAGTTTCATTATTTAACGACATACTTACAGAATTGGCTATTAGAAGGTTAATTGAGAAAAAATATCGTATTGAATAACTTCAATTCAATTTTCTTCCAAATTCCGTGATGTTGAAAAATCTTTTTAATTAAAAAAAACAAAGCATTTTGTGAATATCTATACTGTTGCATGGCTCAGATTTAGTAGTAAAATTAAAATAGTTATCGGCTAACTAGTACTATTAAAATGTCTAGTGTCGCATCGTCAGTATCAATATCTTGGACCACCTGACAATAGTCAACAAACATATTTCCTGTTGTATATGATTTTATGGTATGTTTTTTAATAAAGAAAGTTATGTGTCTTAGCCTTTTTGTGTTTCTTTGTTACATGTGACGTGGCTCTGTTCTGGGTCTTTTGAAGACGAAACGCGCGTCTGACGTAAATACAAAATTTAATCCTGGTTCCTAATACATCCCGTCATTGTGTTGTTGTGCTATGATACCTTTTTGTATTCTTGTCTTTCCTTTACAGCCAAATTGCTTTGTCTATATGCCTTTTTGTATTTCTTTGTTACATAATTGTTTGTTTTTATAGTGATTACGATCATAACACAATGTTAACTGCTGTACCTCAATTTTTGATATTTTACCTATTATGTCTGTTGGTTTTGTTCACACATTGTTGGCATTATAATGAAATTAAATGCGACTGTCATACAATGATAGGTTTAGCTTGCTACAAAACCAGGTTTTATCCATCATTTTCTGCATAAGAAAATGCATGTACCAATTCAGAAATATGACAGTTGTTATCCATTCGTTTGATCTGTTTGAGCTTTTGATTTTGTCATTTGTTTAAGGCCATACCGTTTTGAATTTTCATCGGAGTTCGGTATTTTTGTTATTTTACTTTTAATTGTCTTCCTATTATATGTATTATGAATACCAAAAACAAAGCTTAAATTAATTACAGTGTCGTTTAAATAAAAAAAAGTTTTTTTTACTACACAAATGTTGCATACGTTTACTAAAGAAAAAAAAAATCGTTGAACAAAATAAGGCCCATATAGCATTCTTCCGTCTTAACATTAAATGCAATGTTTATGTATTAATTGTATACAATTGATTCAAACTTGGAGATAACAATGATGAAGAACTGTAACATTTTAACCTTTCTTTTCATATCTAAAAGTACCAAATGTATATGTACATTACAAAGCCAATAGATAACATGGTAATTATCTTCACGCACACAACACGGGTCGCAATAGACGTGTACTTTAGAGTTCCTAACAACTTTTACTGTGTACTTTGTGTATAACAGTAGGTTTATTAACTTTATATCAGCGTTGTTTTGCGTATTTCCTAATACGATTAAGTAAAGCGCTATGTCCGTACATGTGACAGCTACTCACAAAATCCAAAGGATAAGTTTATAAGCAGTCACATGTCACCGGCCGGCCTTCAACAATCACAAAACGTACATACTCAAACTGTGGGTTTGTGTAAGTTTTATATGATGTTGTTTGTCGATCAGAGTTGCCTTTGATGACTTTTCGTTGCACTTGTTTTTGAAGTTCTATAACATAATAAAGATCATAATACCATTTAATGTACGCTGTAAAGCTTAAGTGATAAAACAATATGATCTGATATGAATTTGTGCGGATAAACTGTAGGTAAGTTTTTTAAGTAGACTCAAAGCTAAAATGTTATGAAATCAAAATGCATGCAATGTTCACTTTTGACTTTTGTATTTATATTAACTACAGACCACGGAAGCAGACATCTAGATTGATAAACGCATTGGGCATGTGTCTGATTAGAAATTGAGAAGACATATTGTAATCAATGCTTTTGTTACTGTTAATAAATCAATAAAATCTCTGCTTTGCTATGTTTAAATTAGAGTCGTTTTTTAATAACTAACAGTGAAAGGAAATGATCTAATTTAAATATTAAGAACTTCAATGAAACCTCCGGAGAAAATGTACTATATCTTTTCAGCTTCACAACTTTAATTCAATGCTCAATTTTAGTTGTTAATATGATAACAAATGCATCGTCTTCTGAAATTCTTATATACAATTAAAAAAACAACAGCGAAAATAAAACAACAGACAAGAGTTTAAGAACACTACAAATAACCTAACGATTGATAAACAAACATCCTATCAAAAACCGTAAATGGACACAGGTGCTCAAAATAATCAGCAGTTGGTGTTCCATGAAAGGGATAACAAATTCACCGCAGCAAGGGATAACAAATTCACAGCAGCAAGGGATAACCAAGTAAACGCTCGTAGTTTGGTTGTTATTCCTTAAAAAAAGGAATTATTGATACGAAAAAAAGTCATATACACAAAATGTGATATACACGTGTTTATTAGTAAAAATGACTTTCAGGATCTTTCAAAAAAGTTATATCACAAAATTACTGACCTCCAAGGAAAATTCAAAACTGAACGTTCCTAATCAAATAGAAAAATCAAAAGCTAAAACACATCAAACGAATGGATAACAACTGTCATATTCCTAACTTGGTACAGGCATTTTCTAATGTAGAAAATAGAAAATGGTGGATTGAACCTGGTTTTATAGCTAGCTAAACCTCTCACTTGTATGGCAGTCGCATCAAATTTCATTGTATTGACAACGATGCTTGAACAAAACAAAACAACCAGACAAAATAGGTAAAAATGTCAATAATACAACAGTCAACATTGTGCTATAATCCTATTCACTAAAAAAAACCCAAAGAAGCACAAAATGGCATACAGACCAATAAAATTGAGAATGGAAATGATGAATGCGCCAAAGAGACAACAACCAGACCATAGAACATATATAGAAGCATATTAGTAAAAATTAAAGACAAGAATGCACATATTTACCCACAAATTCCGCATGACTTTCAAAGGTATGATTTCATTTAATAACCTCCTTTGTTGTTATTTCTTGCAATCATACAACCTTCAGTATTAATTTGAAATTGTAAAACAATGATGAAAGCAGAAGTAGCCACGAAAATGGTAATTGTAAAAAAAAATCTGTAAATTCCTGCTTTTAAGCGTATATTATAATAAGATTAGAAAATGTTGAAAACATTTCATTGACAAAAAAAAAAATAATAAGAAGATATCGAGATGTTAACATTTGTGTCTTTTGTCATGTTGTTTTTTCTTTTGCTGATCTGATTACACATGACTTAATTTTGATTAAGTATTATAGAGAGCAAACGTTTGGACAGGAAAACACATTAATTAAACGATAGATAATATCTTACCGATATTCAAATATCTTACCGATATTCAAATATCTTACCGATATTCAAATATCTTACCGATATTCAAATATCTTAAATCTGTTTGGAAAATTGAAAAAAAATAGTCACAACATGAAGCAATTATATGAACTCCAAATGTAGCGATATCAGGTGTTGCGACAAGGAATAATGTATCCGGTTTTGCATTTCATTAACTCTTATGCAAATCCAAACACAGTAAAGTTAATACGATGTTGTTATATTTTTACTATTTTTGCGTGATCGATACAAGCGGACAAGTTTTGGAACAAAACGAAGTGTAAGTGATGTATAGAAACCATGCTTGACTGTTTTCAAGGAACGAAGTCAAAAAATATACATTCACGGAGCTTCAGAAAAACACTTCAAATAATACCTGTATCATCAATTTTGTCATTAATCATAGCTTGTTGCAATCCCTTGTTGCCGAATCAAATTGTTCAGGGCGTTTTAAAAAGAAGATTGTTGGCAATAATACTTTCCAGTCCCGAATTCTTGAAGCAAGTCATTGTTTGGGCTAAAATTTAATGTAATGGTAAAGTATTATTTAATCTATTATGGTCCTTATTTGATGAACAAGGCCGTAAACTGTTGGGCTTTACAAAATAAACCTAATTGAATAGTTTCTTAAGGTAATATCAATGGTAACAAAAGATGGCGAAAACATGTTGTTAGTGAGTTAAATACGCAGACACATCGTATCGGGTATCCAAGTATTATGACCGGTAAACGTATTATATTTCATTTTCTCAATTTTCTTCATAACCTGTTGCAACTGGGTTTTTTTTTATTATGAGCTTACAATTTTTTTTTATTTTATAACTAGGAATCCTTAAAATAGATAATAAAATTCTTGTTCATTAATACATTCCACATGTACACGTAGATTTAAACAGGAAAAGAGCGTAGAAACCGACAGAACCTTTATCTAGACATAACATTGTATCGCATCGTTCAACCAATTCGTGATGATGAACGTACTACTTACAGAGTGTTGATTTCTGTCGTCATACTCACACTCTGTTGGAGCTGGTTTTTTTGTGTGTTAGTATCACACCGCTGATAATGAAGTCAAAATAGTGTGAACATGCACGCGAATAACGTATAAAAAAGTAAAATCACAAAAAAATAGAACTCCGAGGAAAATTCAAAAAGGAAAGTCCCTAATCAAATTGCAAAATCAAAATCTCAAAAATATCTAACGAATGGTTAACAACGATTTGGTACAGGAATTTTCTTATGTTGAAAATGGTGGATTGAACCTGGTTTTATAGTTTGCTTAAGCTCACACTTTTATGACAGTCGCATTTAATTCCATAATATTGACAACGATGCGTGAACAAAACAAATAGAAAAAATAAGTAAAAATCCCAAAAATAGGAATACATGCAAACTCTATTCGATGGAACGATGTTACTACTGAGAAATGAGAACTTAAGAATAACTTTTGTTAATTGTTGTTTGGATAGAGAGTTGTTGCATTGGCACTAATACCGTATCTTCCTATATCTATTTACTCTTAAAAAGTTGAAATCATCACGTTTGTCGTAGATTCAAGTTAAGAGTCGTTCATTAGGTCAATATCGAGGAAGGAATCCAGATTTGAAAAGTCTTCTAATTTCAGTAACATTAGCTAAAATGGTCAGCTGTCATTGTTAAGCCCGAATACTTTGAAATTCATGGTTTTTTTTTGGCTATTCATATCGTTATTATGCTGTCTAAATGACGTTTACCAGAATTTCCTTTTATTCATTTAATGGATTGATAATCACTCCGTCTGTTAATATTATAACTGACGGTACAGTATTTCTACAAAATTGAGTAATTGCTGACTTGTTATTTAATAACGATTCGTTGGTATTGAGCTATGTCATATTCTGAATAAAAATATCAATAATTGTGCATTTACCTCAAATTTAAACATGTTTTTGAACACTCTGTTTAACATTTAATTAGTTAATTAAACAATTTATAACGATTCTTCGTTCCATTATAATTCAAACATTTATATTAATGAATAAAATTACAAAAAAAGAAACGTTGAGAATAAATCTGGACTTTAGTTTGCACAAAAATATGTATCCTCAATTTTGTCATTAACTTTAGCTTGTTGCCGAATCAAATTGTTGGAGAATACTTTCCAATTCCAATTCTTGATACAACTAAATGTATGGTTTTGAAATGTGATGCAGTGATAAGGTATTGTTCCATCTGTATAATCGTCCTTATTTGATTAGCAATGCATGTAACTGTTGGACTTTTCCAAATAAACACAATTGAATACTTGCTTTTGACAATATTATTGGCAACAAAATATGGCGAAAATATTTTGCTTTTTAGTTAAGACGCAGACACAACGTATCGGTTTACAAAATCGTGCTGTAGCCGTAAAACATATGTTGTATTGATTTCTGCAATCTTCTTCATAACCCTGTTGCAACGGTTTTTGTGTTGTGAGCTTTAAAGTTTATAACAAGGTATACTCAAAGTAGATTATAAAATCTAGTACATTGAGACATACGACATGCAGATTTGATAGGGAAAAGAACGGGGAAACGACCGAACATTTAACTAGACATCACATCGTGTTGTATTGTCAACAAATTCGTGATGGTGAACGTAATACTTACCGAGTGCCTATTTCTGTCGGTATACTCAGTACCCGTTTTGAGCAGTTTTTGTGCTAGGGTCACACCCCTGATAAAGATGTTCGAAAAGCGTGAACATGCACGAGCATAACGTCTAAACTGATTTATGTAAATGCCATTCGATGGAGCGATGTTACTACTGAGACATTAGAAGTTGACACTTGAAAAGTTGAAATCATCACGTCTGACATAGATTCAAGTTTGAGGTCGTCCATTAGTGTCAATATCGATGAAGAAACCCAGATTTGAAAAGTTGAAAAGGACAGCTGTCACTGCTAAAGAATCGAAGACGTTTCGGCCTTTAATATCGTTATAATGATGTCTAAATAACGTTTACCAGAATTTCATTGTATTCATATAATGGTTTATTACTCACTTCGTCTGTTAATATTATAACTGACTGTTCATTATTTCTACAAAATTTAGTAATTGCTGACTTGTTATTTATTAACGGTTCGTTGGTATTTAGATATGTCATATTCTGAATAAAAATATCAATAATTGTGCATTTACATCAAATATAAACATGTTTTTGGACACTCTGTTCAACATTTAATTAGTTTATTAATAACAAATAACAGATCACTATTCTGTATCTTTTATAATAACTGGTTTTGGAATATTGCTGGCTTTTGGAATAAATTGTCAAATACAGTTTAGTTACTGTAATGCTAGTGGTGCGTGTAAACTAGGAAAGACGTACTTTCTCGATGCATACACTCTCGTTTGAAACTATTTGTATTTGTTCTCATTTCCATGTTTTTTTCCCTATACATTGACGTACAACATATTAATTTCAGTTTACAATCATAATTATGATTTAATGTAAATAAAAAATCTCATCTAGGATCAGTTATAGGTAATAATTAACAAAGAGCCAATTTAGGGGTTGGAAATTCATCTTTATTGAAAACATCAATAAATCTATGATAGGAAAATTTTATTTTAAGACAAAATATGAGTTTGAAATTGATTTAATGAAGTTTTATATTTCGATATCATGTCTGCAAAAGTTTTTAAATATGCAACTTACCCGGCGGTAAACAGGAATGACTCCATGTTTACATTTTGAGGCAAAAGAAGTTAGATCATTCAGTCATCAATTGTTAATAAAATCAATTGGCATAAAAAAGATTTATTTTCCATAACTCAAATATAATTGTTTTACAAAGAACACTATGTTTTGCCATGAAATGAAGGATCTATTTTAAAACAAACAACACCCTCCGACTTCATTGTGTTTATATCCGTAAACACGCATAAAGGATACATTGATATCTAACTTTGCCTCTATCCCATCGCGCGTTAATGGTTCAGACAACACTGGGACCTCCTGTGGTGGTTAAGTATGGTCAGAATCAGTTTGATTCGTTGGCTTGATATCTAAATTTGCCTCTATCCCATCGCGCGTAAGTTGTTCAGACAACACAGAGACCTCATGTGGTTGTTAAGTATGTCAGAGTCAGTTTGATTCGTTGGCTTGATATCTAACTTTGCCTCTATCCCATCGCGCGTTAATGGTTCAGACAACACAGGAGGTCTCTGTGGTGGTTAAGTATGTCAGAGTCAGTTTGATTCGTTGGCTTGATATCTAACTTTGCCTCTATCCCATCGCGCGTTAATGGTTCAGACAACACAGAGACCTCCTGTTGTGGTTTAGTATGTCAGAGTCAGTTTGATTCATTGGCTTGATATCTAAATTTGCCTCTATCCCATCGCGCGTTAGTTGTTCAGACAACACAGAGACCTCCTGTGGTGGTTAAGTATGTCAGAGTCAGTTTGATTCGTTGGCTTGATATCTTACTTTGCCTCTATCCCATCGCACGTTAATGGTTCAGACAACACAGAGACTTCCTGTGGCGGTTAAGTATTTCAGAGTCAGTTTGATTCGTTGGCTTGATATCTAACTTTGCCTCTATCCCATCGCGCTTAAGTTGTTCAGACAACACAGATATCTCCTGTGGTGGTTTAGTATGTCAGAGTCAGTTTGATTCGTTGGCTTGATATCTAACTTTGCCTCTATCCCATCGTGCGATAATGGTTGAGACAACACATAGACCTCCTGTGGTGGTTAAGTATGTCAGAGTCAGTTTGATTCGTTGGCTTGATATCTAACTTTGCCTCTATCCCATCGCGCGTTAATGGTTCAGACAACACAGAGACCTCCTGTGGTGGTTATGTATGTCAGAGTCAGTTTGATTCGTTGGCTTGATATCTAACTTTGCCTCTATCCCATCCCTAGTTAATGGCTCAGACAACACAGAGACCTCCTGTGGTGGTTAAGTATGTCAGAGTCAGTTTGATTCGTTGGATTGATATCTTACTTTGCCTTTATCCCATCGCGCGTTAATGGTTCAGACAACACAGAGACCTCCTGTTGTGGTTAAGTATGTCAGAGTTAGTTCGATTCGTTGGCTTGATATCTAACTTTGCCTCTATCCCATTGCGCGTTAATGGTTCAGACAACACAGAGACCTCCTGTGGTGGTTATGTATTTCAGATTCAGTTTGATTCGTTGGATTATGTCACGTATCATGACTTAAAAAAGTACAAATTTCATGATAACTAATAATGAACAACAGGGTAGTCTGGAAATATTTACAGTGAGTGTCTTTAAACAGTTTTATCATGCTCTTGTGTTATTTCATTGGATTTGTTTCATTTTTGGCTATGAAGGGTGCTATTTGCGATGTATTTTATTTCCCCTTTGTAAAATTGGTTTTCACCTTTTTGTCATGTCATGTTTGATTTGATTGTCTGCATGCATATGTTTTGTTTTAATCATGTGTGGCTGGGTTTTCGTTTATTAGGATTTTGTTATTCTTCACCAACAATTACCGATTTGGCATCATTAACATAACCAGAGGGAAAAACGAATACACGAAATTTTAAAGAACGAATTAAATAATTATCTATCTTTTTAACCTCATATGAATAAGACAAACACATATGTTTGATCTAGAGTTACATTTTCTTTATAGATGCTGCGAAACAGGATGGATGTATTTACAATTGTTTTTACTTTATTTACTTTATTAAATGTGTAGAGTTGCATCTTCTATAATTACGTTTAAAGTTCACATGTTCAGGAAAAATATGTTGGATATAAGATTGAAAAACTAAATGTATATTATGTTTAGATGCGTGACAAAACATCATCATAATTATGCACTAGGTAAACCCAATGTAAATGTAAGACGATTTAATTGGTATTCCTCATCACAACATGGATCATGCCTAACACATCACTGCGAGTTAAAATGGCTAATACCATCAGTTGAACTAAATTCTTTGCTATATTTCGAAAATCTGTCTTAAGCATTGAAGATCACAAACTTCTGAAAAAAAAACATACATGCATAAAAATGAACGAGAAATTCTGTCATTTAAAATTGGTCTTTCTTACAATTAAGACATCATGAAATTGAAATAATTATTCATTTCAATTTGCTCGACTCATGTATCTTCTATTTATATTTAACATAGAAATAACGAGAATTGAAGGGATTGTCAATAAGACTAAAGATGGGGCGAAAGATACAAGAGGGATATTCAAACTCTTAAATCGAAAAAGACAAACTGACAAACAATAGTTCTCAAAACACAACATAGAAAACTCAAGACCTAGCAACACGAACCCTGTAAACTGGTGGGGGGTGATCTTAGGTGCTCCGGAAGGATGAGCAGATCCTGCTCCACATGTGGCACAACTATCCATCAAAGATAAACGGAAAACGATCTAAAGTTGTATGTGCTAAAGCCATACTGTATATTAAGTTATTAGATACATTGGGAGAACAAATATGGATCCATTTAACAAACAAAATTAGTGTTTGTAACAATTTCATAAAGGATACCAATGGCCTCATTAATGATACAAAAACAATCAAGGAAAATATTGGAACCCTGCAATCAAAGAACACCACTGGATTACATGGATTACAGGCTCATAGCTATGGACAGGACCATACACCCCTCCTTTGCTTGTAACAATGGTGATAAAGCACAACAAATAAATCCACCGTTTAATAGACAACCATGCTGCCAAACCACTGAAAAAATTAAGAAAGGAAAGTCCCTAATCAAATGGCAAAATACAAGGTTTTTTTCCTTTCAAGTTTCGTGCAATAAAATATAAAGTATTTCCTGTGCTGTTTTGTCAGTGTATTTGATACATATTCTGTTTGGGAAGATATCAAGACATAATAGTTCAAAAGTTCAGTAAGTAACGTAAGTTATCCATTGGTCTTTCATTGTCAGCTCGTCGACATCCATTTACGACTGCTTGTCGCTTACAGGACAACTGGAACTGTAAATCGCAGACAATATTGTGCACATTTGGTGCCTGAGGCCAGTTGAAAGACCAGTGCTGACTCGTAGACATCGTCAAGCTCGACATCAGTAGTCACGTTATCAACACATTTGGACTTTGAGACAATGGCCTCGAGTTCATTGGTCTAACGATATCAGATTCCTTTTACATCATATTGATAAACATGTATGGAGTCCTCGTAATACAACATACAAGGACCAGCACATCTTTGGAACTACAACGTTTGGTGAGGGTGGAGAGTAGACAATTTGGGGATGCTTTTCATTCTACTGCAAAATGGATTCTTTATGTTCTGGATAGAATTTTGACGGGCCAAACTATCACGATAACATCATGCCAGATATCGTTGTGCCACATTTTGACAATCACAATCTTGCAACCAGACCCGTATTCATGGACGTCAGCGTTTGGCCACACGTAGTACGCATTGTTTCAGATTATTTACGTCAGGAGGCAATTGAAACTATACCTTGGCCAGCTATGTCACTGGATATGAATCCTATTGAGCATGTATCGGATGATAATGGTCGAAAAATCAAAAACACGGTTACAGCTTGTCCGAATTTTCACGAATTACGAGCAGCCTTGATTGAAGAAAAGCAAAGAACTCCTATTAGAACATTACAACGCTTAGTTCAAAATATGAGAAGACATGTGGAAGAACTTTTCGCTACTGACCTTAGTTGTACTTGAATTTATTCACAAGTTGTGACTCTCGAATTTTGGAAAGAATATTGCGTATAGTGCAGTCCAAAATTGTCTAAAACTTCAGTATAAGTTGAAACTTTATCTTGTCTTTTTTTGTTGTCATTTTCAACCATTTGAAAAAAACAATCAATCATGAAAACAGTCCAAACTTTCCCTTGGCAATTTGAATTGTGTATGTTATCTAATAAAAGCACATATTCAATTCGTTTTATCAGTTAAAAAAAAATCTGAAAAAAAGCATCAGGTTTTTCTTAACTTTTGGCGAGGTGTATATGTACAAGATCAAATTGATCTAAAACATTGAATCATCTTTCGGATATATATAAAAAGAAACATTTAAGGTTAAAATATTTCAGGAACAACAATGTTTATAAAATGTAATTGAATGGCTTAAAATCAAACGTACCAAACTTATGTCTCGGCAACCCAAACATGTTTCTGACTTGTCATAACTAGTTTTGAAATCATTTTTTTGTATCAACTGATATAAATGGACCTTTTATTTTTATGGAAGGAATAAAATAAGATAAGTATTGAATGACGTTTAAGTTGAAACGTGACTGTATTACTATATGAACTATATTTCTGTCAAGCAATTGTAGCATTTAAAATTATCTCTGTTTGTTCTGATATTTCTTGAATTTGCTTCTGATGTCGTAATAATTCGTTTGAATTTCGAACTGAAATAGAAAACAAATACACATGTAATAATATTGGCATGTCAAAATCAATATCTTTGAAAATGAAAAAAATTAAAGGCGTGCTTTTTAAATCTTCGTTTATAAATATTATGAATTTCAAAATTCAAAGTTTTAAATTCTATTTATTGACTGGTTCAAATAAAGTAAACATGCAAACGTTATGACTATTGATTGAATTGTACTTTCATCGACATTAAAAAATCATTTGCCACTCAATGTGCTCCACGATTATGAACGAAGATAAATCAAAATATATCCTTCAAGCGATCCTTGTGTATTGATGCATATGGTTATCAATAATAAAACGGCTATGTTGGCGTAATTCATAAGTTAATTTATCTAAACTAATTTTCCATTCGATTTTTTACGCCTTTTGCAGTGATGCTTGAAAAGGGGCGATAGGTGAAACAAAGGGAGAATATCCTAATGAGTATTCTTCCAAGTATAAATAAGAATTGTTCAATTATAATTCAGGTTAGGTTGTTACTTTTAACATGATCAAAACACACGTAAATTTAAGTCTTACCTGATGAAAAAAATGAGTACTGATGACAAATTTATACTGATTTTCTCATAAACCAATTACCACATGTTAGAGGTAAACAGAGTATGAATATCAGTACAATGCAACAAAGGCACAGAAATAGAGACCACAAACCGTGTTAAGATAATATGTGAAGGTGAAGACAAGCGGTTATTTTAGGAGGGGACAAAAGAATGTAGAAAAAATACCCTGACATGAATAAATTTCCAACTAGCTTGAAAATGATTAATTGTAGAATTATTTTTAGTAAAAATGTTGATGTTGCATTGTCTGCGTAAAAAATCAATCATTCTGTGCAAAAATTTACACTGGAGCTTTGTTAAAAAAAACTCCCCGTCCAACATCCCACATACTGTTTGAAGTGTAAATAAACCATTGGTAGTATAGATTATTCCCGTTCTTGTTCATAACTTTTTTTAAAGTTATCCGTCCCATTATTACATCAGAATAAACAGAGAGGTAGATAAATAAAAACCCATTATTAGTTTTCACACATAGGTAAACCCTTTTCTTATATTATAAGATAATTATGCTCTGATAATTGTGGTCGGCTAGATACCGTCTCGTTGACGTATACCACAAAAGTCTATACATGATATTATTTCATTGCAATCAAAATATAATTTAAACACGTAGTTTTCCGCTATTTAACAATGAAGCTCATTCTAAATTGTGAGCTACAACTATTATTCATACCTAACATCGATTGAAGCACAATTTTCATAAAACTTATTAATTGGTAGATAATAGCATGATGTTTCCATGAGTTAAATATTTTAAGCCAATCACTTCAATATTTTGATAACTCTGATCGTACCAGTAGTCTATGTGATGCGTTATTCAATCATTGCCTAACTCGAACAATTATAAAATAAGAAGGCCAAAATGCATGTATATCATGGTCTTAGACTCTCTTTTTATAAGATATATAATAACAAGAAAGGATTTTGACGGTTAACGATATTTGTATTTTTTTCAATTTTTTTTTAAAGTGATTCACAATAGTTTTTACCTTTTAATTATTTGACGGTATTTCAACTCATTATTTATTTTGTCTTTGAATAAAACTTGTCGGTGTTATTTTATAAAGAACATTTTAAAAAACCTAAATGCAAACATAGTGTTCTCTGTGTATAACGTGATAATGCTCATTTACATTAAAATGCCTTTGAAGTATTGTAATTGTGTAAGTCTTTGTCTCTCGATACCTAGTCACATATGATATAAATCGTAGGCTTTTGGTAAAAAAAAACATCAAACATACAGTTTACACAATTCTAAGCTGAAATGCATCTTTAAAAAAAATGATACGGATGTTCATGTTTTTTTACGCAAAATATATTACGATAATGATTCATATAAAATGAATTCAGATGTTGGTGCGTTCCCGGTCAGAAAGTTAAACATTTCTAAATGAATGATCGATTGTATACACAATTCTATTAACATGGAGTTTGTAAATCATAGATCCTCAATGTTCTTCCACTTTGTACTTGTTTGGCTTTACAAATATTTTGATATGAGTGTCACTGATGAGTCTTATTTAGATGAAACGCGCGTTTGACATACTAAATTATAATCTTGCTACGTTTGATAACTATTGTAAATCCTTTGATGTTCTCGTTACGATCTCTATTTCCCCTAATTCTACGTGTAAAACATCTATTACTCTAACATATATAGTGAGCATCATCAAAATGAGTATTAAATGGACAAAATGATAAGTTATTATCTTAATGCTGTGTTACAAAAACACTAATTTAAGATTAAAGGCGTATAATCTCGTACTCCAGACGCACGTTTCGACTATATGTATTAACGAAATGTGACAACTATATACACTGATGAGTCTTATGTAGACGAAACGCGCGTCTGGCGTACTTGATTATAATCCTGGTACCTTTAATAACTATTTACACCACTGGGTCGATGCCACTGCTGGTGGACGTTTCGTCCCCGAGGGTATCACAAGCCCAGTAGTCAATACTTCGGTGTTGACATGAATATCAATAATGTGGTCATTTTTATAAATTTGCTGTTTACAAAACTTTGAATTTATCGAAAAACTAAGGATTTTCTTATCCAAGGCATAGATTACCTTAGCCGTATTTGGCACAATTTTTTGGAATTTTGGATCCTCAATGCTCTTCAACTTTGTACTTGTTTGGCTTTATAAATATTTTGATATGAACGTCACTGATGAGTCTTATGTAGACGAAACGCGCGTCTGGCGTACTAAATTATAATCCTGGTATCTTTGATAACTATGTAACTTTTTGAAGACTAAGTAAATAAATAAAGGTGCATGTGTTATAATTAAGAAAAATTACAGAAACGAAAAATGAAGCTTACCAATATCATCAATATTCTTTGACATACTAAATGATACAATCAATAAAACTCCACTAAGAAAAATAAATATTCCCCCTATCAGTAATACACCACGTACAAGTTTCTTTCTGGTAGCTTCGTCTTGAATTATTTTTAAGCCATCCAGGATAGATTTTCTTGGCTGCCGCGGAGGAAACTTTTTAATTTCTATGATTTCATAATGAGTTGATATTACTTCTATAGTATCATCCATATTATTGACATCTTGTGGCAGACGCATCGCTAAGAATTGTATATAATTAGTATTTTCCATCCCGCTGTAAAGATACAAACAAAAAGGATTTTGACACCTGCACTGTATGATAATCCTTTAGTGTGTTTGGTTATTTATAATCGGTCAAGCTTTTCAAGTTTAATAAAATAATAAGATATGCTTTTAAAAAGACAGTCAATGATTTACACTTCAAAATTGAAACATTTTATTTTAGTATAGATATTGATTTGAAAAAATAATTATAAAGCAGGTATCATTGATCGCTGTTCGTGTTGTATTTTAACTTTGGTAAAGTACAGAGAATATTGACTTGCTAGCATTAAACTAATCTATCATTAATGGAAAACAACATGCATGGTGATGATGTTTTGTTTATTATAGTAGGAAAAGGTCATGCATGATTTAAGAAAATCATTCTCGGTGCTGTCACCAGCGGGCGAAAAGTCAATTCAGCTTATGTCTGTATTGACTACCACGATAGTGAACTTTAAGGGAAGAATCGAAGAAGGAAGTCATCATAACAAACATAAAAAATATGCTGTGGATTATTATCTTTTTATTATTGATATTTAGTCTATTCATGCATCATACATTATAGATACCTTCGTTGCAAACAATATAGATGCTAAATTATGTATAGATAGAGGATGGAATCAGAATGATTAGTGTTTATAGGTTTAAAGGGGCACTAGCTACGAGATATATAAAAAATCTAAAGTTTGATTTTTTTTTTGTTAAATCAATAATGAAAGTGAAATAGTGAAATAATAATTCGCTTTTTGCAGCCAAAAAGGTTCAATTTTGTCAAATTACGCTAAGAAACATTGATAATTAGATATACACTTGCAAGTGAATGAGTCGACCTCTTTAAATCCGTATTCATGTGAACTTCAATTTAACCCCTATCTAGAGATTGACAACGCATGCATTGTACGTGTACTGGTTATTTAAAGAAAAAAAATGTCAGCAATGAAAGTGAAACTACGGTAAATGATTTGATTACTAATTCGATGCACATAAAATCATTCTTATACGGTTAAAAGCAATGAGAAACACCTATTTTTAATCTATAAAATAAAATCAAACAGACCTATAAAAATCCAATTGCACGTGTTGGTTTAATCTATTCATATCTTTATTTATGTTTACGTCGTTTATATGGTCATCTGAGGTCAAATCGATAGTTAATTAGATGGCGTCTGGACTAAAATACACACGAAACGAACCTATATATTATCTACCCCATGCTCTGTAAACTGTTTATTTAAGACTTTTGATAGTTTGGATAAATGTTTTACATTCTTATAAATCAAATAAGAGAATTTGAGTCAAATCGGTGACCATGAATTTGACAGCTAGTGTCCCTTTAAAAGCGGGTTCGTGTCCCTTCTACAAACAATTGTCAAATACAATCTAAAGAAGAATACTAAAATGGGCACTACATACGTCTTACGGCCACAATCACGAATTGGATGACCGATACGATATATTTGTGTTTCATCTCAAAGCAAAATATTGTCACCGTCGTAGATCTTTAGAAACCAGAATAGTCACATAGTCTGCTTTTTTTTATATCCCCAATTTAGACTTGTTAACTACTTGTCATGGATTCGTATGGCTGGTGACGCATGATTACGTTTTAAAAACGTCTCGAATGAATCTGCCACATGTCATCCCTGATCCGAAGTAGTTATCGACAAAAAAATGTACGTCTTAGATATATGATAAACAATAAATGCGCATGGAAATATATCATGAGACTATCTTGGCCATTCCAATAGGGTTTTGATTTGAGGAGGGGTTAAAAATTAATTGTTTTGAAAATGTAGAAAAATTAAATTCACTGAGAGTAAACGTATAAAGCCAACTGACCTCCTGTCATAGGTGAAGATTTTCTTTAAAAGGACAATGTTATTTTTCTTAGCTATATATATAGTTTGGTGAAGAATGGTGATAGATATTTAAAACAAAGGAGCATGAGCTTGATTCGTTGTGTTTTCATTGTTAAATTGGTTTTATATTATGTGCTTATATGACAATAGAAGACATATTCTTGTTAAAGACCCATTGGTGACCTTCGACTGTTTTCTGCCTTGGTCAGGTTGTAGTTTCTTTGAAACATTTCTCATCTTTATTAAAATTTATCATATGGTCATTGAGCTTTTATTATCTTAAACAAGAGAGATGACTTCGGGGGTATCATCATTGAACTTTACTAATCTTATTCACCACAGGAAAATACATTACCTTCGATTTGTAATACTAGTCTTGTACATGTCAAACAAAAGAGAAGCTCCCTGTCCGTGTTATGTAAATTAATATACAAAAGGGGCTTACCTGCGATCACCTTTTTAGCAATCACAGGCAAAGGTGTGTAAATATGGTCAGCACTAATATACAAGGAGATTGTTCTTAGGTGTTTTTTTGTTTTTTTTTTTTGTTGTGTTTTATACAAATACACCTGGAAAAAAGTATTGCAACACTTCCATTGAAAACAAATGACATGATTGTAGAATGTGTATAATTTGAGCTTTACCAAATACTTTTAATCGACATTCCCTAATTCCTGCGTAAATTATCGAACTCGTCCCAGACCTCCCTGAAATGAACCTTTGATATAGATTCATAAACCTCCAAGAAAATGTGTTAAAATGGGAGTTCTATTTAAACATATAAATGCGTACAAGGCTGAAAGGTTTTTTTTTTTTATTTGACAAAGGGTTCACAATATTTCTGATAATAAATTATGTTAGTTTAATAGAAAATTGAATTCATATGAAACGAGTGACTGGTGAAAAACAATGTTTATCACATTCTTGAACCAATGCATGTATATATCATAAACTCAGTCTTCTGTGCACGATTTTGTCATTTTTTACTCAAAAATATCGTATAATCGTCATTTTTTTTCTCTCGGTCTGTTATGAATTTAAAATATGGCCGCTTATTAATTATCGTGTTTTGAATCCGTAATTTACCGATTGTCACCTTATAGTAAACAATCAGCAAAGAAGCATGGACATTGAACACGTGTATAACATGTACAATCAGATAATAGTTTATTTAAATGACAGATTCAAACGTATTGCGATCACCGAATTTTTACGAGATGGTCACGCTAAGGTCACTTTGAATACAGAAAACATGTCGGCGAATTGCTTCCTGGAAGCAAGTAATTAAAAAAAGTAAACTTCTTCTAAATGGGGACAAATCAAGAATTTACTTCAGAAAAAAAGTATATGTACATAAGTTTAATAATGACAATTATCCATTTCGTTTCTATTTAAGGGTTCATATGACTCTAATTATTTTATATGATATATAAATGGTCTTTAAAAAAGTGTTGAGGTTAAAGTTTCTATGAAAGAAAGTAACGCTTTTTTCATCCAATCCGTGGTTGCTGTGTTGATCGCATATATCCAATGGATGGTTGACTAACCTAAAAAAAATCGGTCTTCCTTTTCATTTTCCTTATTCTATCAAAATGGCCACGTTAACCTCCCATGCCTCGTGTCGAGTGAGTGACTCACTCTATGAAATTTAAAGAATCATTGTTAAAACTTCAAAGGAGTCGTGTTCATCTGTTCAAATAAGCTCATTTTCTAATTGGCGTTGAAGTTTCCCACTCATTCTCTAGCCTCAACTGCTTTGCAGAAACTCCATATTTCATTGTTAAAGTGCATTGTAAGTGTCCTCGTTCATAGCTTTTTTTTCAATTATTTCATTATTGAAAGACAAAAATGTATTCCGTAGTTCAAATATTGAAAAATTCATTAGAAGTAGACTGTTTAAGTTTTGAATATTTTGATTATTATAAAAACAAGTGGAGAAAGTGAAAATTCAAATACGATTAAAAAAACAAAATGTGAAATGAAAGGGTAATCTTAAGAGTCCAGATGACACACAGAACCTATAAAGGCCAGTAAAAGGGTCGTCGGTGTAAAATAAAGGCGAAAGATACCAAAGGGTCATTCAATCAACAGTACAAAATGCACAACAAACAATACGTAATGCAGGGTTCACACATTGCCGATTATTGCTCCCGTTTGAGATCAGACAGTGATACGACACGAAAAGTGAAAAAGTCGGATTACTATCCTCAATTATTTCAAATGTCCTATCATTGTCTGAACGCAGTCGTTTAAGTTCTTAACAGATTCCTCCGGGTCGGAAAGGGTCTGAATAGTTCGGCGAAGCACCCCGACAGTTAGGTGCGTCCCGTAACATTCAGGGAAACTCAGCCGATTTTGTCTAGTCGGATTACAATCGTGTCTATGTCGTGACAGATTCTGCTGTATCAGATCAAAATCCTAACAATGTTCTGTGTATTCTGGACGGTGTCCTGTGGAACGGGAATGATCTGGAGAAATTTTTCATGCCGTTTTTCTGCCGATTGAGTCCAGATTGCATCCAGATCTTGTCGATTGCGAACCGTTTTTGCCGAAACCGTTCCGGAACAGTCCTGTTATTAATACGAAATTCGTCAATGATACCCATGTCTGAGTTCCGACAATTACAGAATACAATACGACTGAGACAAGACAAAGCCGTTTGCAATGCGTTAGAGCGGACTGTGATAGGATTACGTTCCGACAGTACCTGATCATCCCGAGTTTGCCGACAGTTTTCGAACGGATAACTTCCGTCAGCGTCGGTTAACTGTCTGGTCACTGTCTTATATCTGTCGGATTACATTCGGTAGAATCGGGATGTAGTCGTAGCAGTCTCGGTGGAATTTTACCAGGCGAAATATACAAATTGGATTAGAAGCGGATTGAGAACGGGATTATCGGGATAAATTCGTTTAGAAACGGTTGAATATCGACGCTTCCTGAATACTATCTGATTGTTGTCGTGATTTAATTATTTGTTTTACAAATTTTAGTGAAAGTTTGAATTTCCATCCACGATTCACAGGATCTTGATCAGACTTTTGACAAATTTCAATCGGGAATAGTCCTGTCAAGGGCGGCAGTAAAAATCGTGAATGTGTGACCCCAGCTTAATGGGCAATAAGAATTAGACATCAGTTTAAACAAAAACAAATAATCTGAATTATTTAGTGCGAGTTTAATTTTGTGTTTCGGGGCGATACGTGATTTTTAAAACGAATATATGGGAAATGAACATGTTCGATATAAAAAAAAATATTAGGGGGTTCAAAACGTATAAGAGTGAACACATTGACTCTATAATACATACATTTATCAATTATTACATGTTAGTCACACATTCCTAGTTGTTAACAATTTTTTGATGTGTTTGAACTTTTAAATTTGGATCAGGGACTTTCCGTTTTGAATTTTCCTCGGAGTTCTGTATTTCTTTGATTTTATTTTTTTCAAAAGTCAGTGCTTTTATGCGTCACAATTAGCTAAAAAAAACCGTTAAAAATACGTAGAAAAAATACAGTTGTTTTCCATTCATTTGATGTTTGAGATTATCATTTTGACTAATCTATAGACTTTCTGATTTGAATGTTTCTTGGAGTTCGATATTTTTGTTATTTTACTTTTGTCATACATGAATAATGTTCATTAACACCACCTTTGTCAGATATTTAATAATCTTGACAGTTATAATTTCGTAAAGAGGTGACCATGTTACTCTGGCGTCCCAAATTATCAAAGGCCTGATATATTTTATGAGTTTTCACGCACGCACACGCGCGTACACACACACACACGCGCGTACACACACACACAGATGACTACATGGTGAATACGACTCTCAATAATAACCCAAAAAAGATTATAACGAAGAAAACTTCACTATTACAGTTCATGTAGATTTTATTGAAAAAAAAACATTAATTCACATAAATTCATAAATCTTCTAATCATTAACAACGGTGTGTTAGTCTACGAAATAACTTTCATGTGACGGTCATATAATATAATATTAAGAATTGTTTATCATTGTCATATCGGGCCTTTTATAGCCGACTATACGGTATGGGTTTTGCTCATAGTTGAAGGTCATACGGTGACCTATAGTTGTTAATGTCTATGTCATTTTGGTCTCTTGTGGACAGTTGTCTCATTGGCAATCATACACATCTTCTTTTTTTATATCTATTACTAACAAGTGAATTTTATCATAAATCTTTCACCCACCTAGCTTATTAAAAGTATGTATCGCAATAGAACGTCAACATTATATGACAAACAAAAGACTATGTTGCGTTTGAAGATAGTCAACATACTTTTGATCATAGAAAACATAATTCTTCCAAAACTAATGTGGCCCATCTTTTGCATTAAATTTGATAGAAGAAGACAGTTCTATAGAAGTTTTAATCTGCAATACAAATGTATAATATAATTTTTTTTCTCAATTCGGTGTTTCTGTGGTGAAAAAAATCACTGAGACTATATCTTATGAATATAAACGTTCACAGATAACAATAACCATGTTCTTATATGTACAAACACAATAACTAAAAGTGTTCATCAAAGATCATTACATACTAGACAATTTGTACCAGTAAATACAAAGAAGTCCTCTTCAAAAATCAAAGCTGCTATATGATGGATTTTCAATGTATTCTAGGTGATACATATGGGGTACATAGCTACATTGTCTTTCAGAGACAGCAATTCTTCTCAGCTGGAAGCTTTCCGGAGGCCTATTGATAAAATTGTTTTTATTTATAATTCCGCAAACTACAGGTTTAAATTTTGATAAGGAAACATCTTCCCCATAGTGTGAGTCATTTATCGCACAAGAACTGTCCTGAAAAAATGAAATGAAAGACATAACTTTTCTATTGACTTTAATATAACTAATAAAGTGATATAGTTGGCAGTTGGATCTATCGTTAGTCTCTTTAAAGGACAATGCTAGTTTTCCCGAACTTTCTTAAAACATTACATATTGCGAAATGTACTGTTATTGAGCTAGAGGCTATAAAGAGCCTGTGTTGTTTAACAAATTATATGTGTATCTTCAACAATGGACACTCTCATACATTGTGAATTAGAATAAACTAATGACAAACACCTTTCACGTTGATCTTATATTATTGAACACTTGTACTGCTTACAGAGTCGTTCTGTCTTATTTGTTTTTTTTTCTTCCTTAAAAAAAACACAAAATAGGTCAAACAATCTTCTAAAGGTAATCCTTCCTTTATCTTGGAAACTATTATATGATAGATAGACACTATAAATAGCAAATATGGTCGGCTTTTAGTTCGTATTCATGTTTGCAAGGTAACAAATCGGTAAATCTCTAACAAGAATCAACTGACGACTTCAACTATGCTGATTTATTTGAATTGATCTTATTTTGGTGATAATTTCTTTTTTATAAGATAAGTGTAGATATCATAGATTCCAAAATAATAGGTAACAACACTTAAAGGGTAAATGTCGTCATTTAAATGCAAGAGCGAAACATGAAATGGGAATCGGCAAATAATTTCAGTCATAAGCTTTAATCTATAAACCATGCCTTGCTCATCATTTTTGTTTGTTTTCAGTTTTTATCTGAATATTGTAGCATTCATGATTATAGGCAACAACACTAAAATGGTTAAAAATCGTCATTAAAGAGCAATAATTCAATAGAGGAATCGACTGATGATTTAAGTCGATACACTTACATATATTTGTTAAGTTTGTCATCCTGATATTTTTTGCTGTTTTAAGTTTATATCTTTATATAATAGTTTTAAAGACAGTAGGCAAAAAACAAAAAAAAAACAAGTCAAAATGGTCTTTAAATGGCAATACCTTCAACGAGAAGTCGTTAAAGAATGTTGATGCAATGAGCAACAGGTAGATCTAATCATTTTCAATATTTCTGCACCTTTTAAAACTTCGCTTTTTATAGCGGTTTGTAAGACATAACTTGCATAGTACGCCTATGTTCTATGTTGATCCATGTCGGCTAACTTCAGTTGGTAAGCATGCAGGCGGGTCATCGATAACATTTCTTACACTATATATCCTGATAATCATTGTGGCAAACCGTTGTTAAAATTTTGCCCAGGTGATTCAGAAGATATGTTTTTTGTAAAAGTTAACCGACGACGACGCCGTATGACAGACGACTGACTTCGGCGTACGTTAAGATTTGCCTCAAATGAACAATTGTAGTCCATGATTTTTTTTAAAGAACTCAATTTTTATTTTATTTAAATTCCCCTTTACTCTTCCCGTTATATTAAGCTGTGCTATTATTGTAATTTGGATTAAGTTAAAGCAACTTGAAATTGTAATTATACTTACACCATGTTGTGTTATCTTCATGATTTTAATGATAATTGATCCTATAACCGCCACACCGGCCACGGTTACGACAATGCATGCAAAAACAGCAAATGTTTTTCCTAGAAAAAAATTAAACATATTAGCAAAGTATTAACTAATAATCCTTGGCTTTGGGGTCATCCTATTCCATGCAGTAAATATATATTCTAAAGACTTTGATGCGTATGCCATTAATATATATTCCCAAACGAGACAGCTTTCACTGTGACAGTCATGGCTACTTTCTAGAAATCAATTGAACCAAGGGTTCCAAGTGGTAAAGTAGTTCTTTCGAAAACTTTACGGTCATCACGAGTCGATTGAACAAAAACAAATCAATAGAAGGGCCCATATTTTTAACCAACGTTCTAAGGGTACTTTCAATAATCTATTATCTACTAATTATCAGAAAAGGATGACTGATTGATTTGTATTTGCTTAATACCTAATGAAAAGTATTGCAAGTACAATTACATGCATTTATCAAAGTAAGGCATTAAAGTACAACTACTTTTGCAAAGTAATGCATTGAGTTACACTTTTGTAAATTCTATTATTAAGCAAAATAAAATCAACATGAAGTCACATACGATTCTAGCATATGCAGTAACTGTTCCATATACATATTGTATTTAAGCATCAAGTAAAAAGTCTATTCAATACAACTATCTATAATACTAAAATAACGAGGTCCAATTTGTCAGCCGTCATGGAGGAAAAACGACAAATCAAAGAATCTAACTTTAAATATAGCTAATATAGGACAATGGTGTTGATTAAAAATTACACCACTCCAAAATAATTAACAAGATCCGGGTCGAATCCGATACCGATACCAATAGTATATTCACCTGTTACCTATTACCTTATCTGAACGTTCCGCATCTGACAGGCGCACAACAAAACGGTGTATTTAGGATTTTGCTATATACACGGGTAATAATCACAGGGTTGACACTACTAAATTCAATCACTGTCACATTGTTCCCTATTGTAGTATTTTAATCAGTATGACTTTCTAAGATGACAATATGAATACTAAAAAACTGGCGCATAGGTACAGTTTTCAATTTGTTAGCCGGCATGACGTAAAACAGCGAATCAAAGAATTCAACTTTATTTATAACCATTATAGGACAATGCTGTTGATTAAAAAATACTCCATTCCAGGCCTTTTTGTTTTCCAAATGATTAATATTACCAATAATTGATAAGTTCCAGGTCGACAGGTTCAACCAGAAAGATTTTGAAAGAAGAGAAAACTGTGCATCTTATAATCCGCATGACTTTATCAGATGGCAATACCAATACTAAAATAAGGCTTACGCATAGTAATATACTTGAATTCAGTCACGGACTCGCGATATCACGGGTGTGTTCTAGTTATATTTATAGTAATTTGAAACGAGTGACTGGTGAAAAATAATATTTATCCAATTCTTGAACCAATACATGTATATATCATAAACTTAGTCTTCTGTGCACGATTTAATAATTTTTACGCATTCATTTTGTATAATCGTCAATTTTCATTTCTCTCAGTCGTTTGTTATGATGTGAAAATATGGCTGCTAATTAATTGTCGTGTTTTGACGCCGTAGTTTATCGATTGGAACATTATACATTTATTTCCCGTGCCTGAGGGTGATATGAAGATTTGTTCACCCAAGAATATTCATATTTGACGAGGACATTCGCTATCAAAATCAACATGCAGTAGAATAAGATATGTTATTACCATGTTGATTTTCATTATCCGTTCTTATTGATTGTCGTGTTTTAAAGCCGTAGTTTATGGATTGTCACCTTTATAGTAAACAATCTACAAAGAGGCATGGATATTGAGCACGTGTATAACATGGAATAAGATAATAGTTTATTTCAATGACAGCTCCATGCATATTGCAATCACCTGATTTTTACGAGAAAGGTCACGCTGAGATCACTGAATATGGAAAATACGATTTGATCATTTTTACGCATCCATTTCGTGTAACTTCATAAAAAAAAATTCTCGGTCTGTTATGATGCGAAAATATGGCAGCTTATAAATTGTCGTGTTTTGAAGCCGTAGTTTACCAATTGTCACCTGTATAGTAAACAATCAACAAAGAAGCATGGATATTGAGCACGTGTATACATATACAATAACATAATAGTGTATTTTAATGACAGATCCATGCGTATTGCGATCACCGGATTTTTACGAGCAATGTCAAGAAACGAAAAAAAGCGAAATGACAAAGATACTGGAATATTAAATAGATTTTGCTTAACATGAGGCACCTGCCATGTACAAATCCAGTAAAAAGTTTAATTCGTTAGGTCACAATTGAACGGATAATGAAAATCAACGTGGTAGTAACATAAAATGTTCAAACTTTTCTGCACAGGATGCGAATTTTGACAATTTATGCTTTAATAATAAAATAAAACATCAACAAACGTTAACACTTTTTGATTAATTTTTATAGAATTTCTCACTGAGTAAAATATATAAATACATAACTATATCAAAAAAGATGTCAACTGTTCCTTGAGGTTTCGAATGTTATACACGAATTGTCATTATTAACCTATAATACAAGCAGATGACCCCATGCTTTTCGCCGGAATTCTTATTGCTTTGCATTTATGTTGAAAAAGTATTGTGAAATTGTTCGGTTCTTATTCTCGTCATCCCTTGTTTTTTGCCATGATGTTGTAATTCTATCTCAACAAATGAGTTTTAATCTCCCCTTGGTATTATCCTCCTGTTTTACTGGTCGACGGGTGATGGTCGGTGGCTACAAAATAATGAAGTGCAAACAGGCGAAGCTTTAAATGACTACTGACAGAATAGTGTAACTGTTTTCCTCCTTTCCTCGATCTTTACGGTCGAGTTTTTCACAACTCTATGTTTTATATACCCTTAACGTATTCGGGAATACCTTACATGACCATTAAGGCGTTTATTTATATGTTGGGTTTTTTTAGCGGATCATTTCCATCGAATATTTGTTTTTTGTTTTTTATATAATGTAATAGTGTAGGGAAAACGGTACTATTTATTCTGCCATAGGCAACAATACTAACATTTTCTAAATTTACCAGTTTTTATGATAAAAAGCTGGATAAAACAGTTATGTGTGGTGTAAGTACTTAATTACTGTATTCTAAAAATTTAAGCCAAATAGTATCATGACCAATTTCCAACGGAGCTTGTTTATGTTATCCATGCCCACCGTCATTTTGCACCAAATTTATTAAATTTTGGAAGCCTTTTCGAATAATTCTCTAGAAAATATTTCAATAGGTTTTAAAATTTATATTGTAAATTTACACACTGCAGTTATTCATAGATAAATAAAAAAATATATTGTACCCTTACATCCAATCACAGCGCTCCTAAGTTGACTTCCTTCACCTGTCTTGGGTACACAAAAGGCCAACCTAATGCTGGGAAAATGTAATACTACCGTTTTCCCTGTAGTATCTTCAATGATAACTTTAATTTATGACTGAATTTTTCGTTAAAAGTTAAATTGATATAGCACTTTACAGTTTTAATAAGACTTTGCTCACCAGTTACAGTTGCAGCAAGATGATCATCAGCATTATCTCCATGGGATGTTGCTTGGTCATTACTGTTATATGAATAACTTAAAGTTATTTTATCCTCATTATCTGTTGCTAAAAAACCCAAAATAAGAGTTTTCTCTATATTTACAGTATAAACATCAGAAACATTGATGAAATGAAATGCATACAACTTATTGACATTTATATTTTATTTCACTTAGACCTATTGAAGTTTATATGAAAGGGCTGTGATCTGAGTGTTTTTAAAAAAAGTTTTTTTTTTATATTTAATGATTTGCAATGAAGGGAATACCACACATAAGCTATCATACATACATTGTACAGCTTCTTCTTTTTGCATATAATTACCAGCTATTGCTAAAATTAAATTAAATAGGCGAACTAAAATAACTAAACAACAAATATAATACAATATATAAACAATTTCGGATACATTTTTGAACAATTAGTTCAAAACTACTCTTTGGATATGTACTATAACAATGAATTTAGTCTAATTAATATATTTTAGATACCTCAAGAAAAATCAGACAATCCAGCCTAAAAAAACATATTACCATCATGACCAAAATAAATGACAAATCTCAAATGTTGAATTCTTTCACTTTGTAAAGCTGTCCCTTTTAGCGTTTACTGGTGGTTTCCGTATTTGCTACTGTACCAACCGTAGGACGAACTGGAAACCGTCTGTGAACTTTTGAAAAAATTCATAAATACACGTTAGACCAACGTATGTGGGTTTTTTTTTTTTTATCATAATCGAAGAAATTAGGAGCATTTTAAGCTACAATTATGTATCAATTTCACTTCGATATGTTTGTTTTAACTTCGAGCAGTATAGTGTGTACTCGATTATGTTTTCAACAATTGTTTTAAGTAACCGTTGCACAAACGGTTCTTATTTAGAGTTATTTACCCTGATATTGCATAGTCATATAGAAGCTAAAATATAAGACATCAATGGATGAGTTTTGTTTGTTGTATAATTAACAGCATATGATGAATAGGTTGACATTTTTAGGGTAGGATTTAAGAAAACATGATCAAATAAGAGCCATTCTAACAGACAAAATCTATTGTACAAAAACATCTAGGCAAGTCAGTATTTAAAACAATTTTGACAACGTTTTTGACAGATTATACAATCAATCTGTACTTATGATTTATATTTTTCTCAGTCGATAATAAATGTCCATTATTATAGTTAAATGAGTTACTGGGTTTTTTTTGTATTTTTTATTTCTAGTAAAAGCCTGAAGACATAAAAGATACATATCATATCAACTCTTCCTTTTTACTTAACATTACGAGCATGCATACCATGTACTAAGGTACGATCAACAGTATCCCAATCGGAGCTAAATTGCCAGACATATTGCTGAATTACACTAGGGAACCTTAATTCCGTAAAACGGCAGCTCGAATTTGCTCTATTATAACCAAATCCATTACATGCAAAACCATTCTTTATCATTTCAATGCACTGATCCTGACACTCCGTTATAGTATAGGACTGACCATCGTATTTGAGAACATTGCTGTCTAAAATCATGTTTTCTATTCTATCAAAATAAAACTCATCTGCAAAAATAGACACCAAATGATTAAATTGAATTAGAAAATCAAGATAGTCAACTCGTGCCGTTACTATTCAATACCAATCAAAATTTAGCTCCATTCAGCAACAAATCAGCAGCGCCTGAATACAGAATTTATATACATATACTGATACGACATTCCAGTGCTTACATTTCCTATCATGATTTCCTTGATAGATGGTTCATGCTGACACAGATATTTTTTCACAAGGGTGTCAATTGAAGGTTCCCCTTTTCAGTATGTTTGCGGTCTTATACCAGTATAGTTGTCTCGTCTGTCGTTTTACCTATTTTGTTGTATTCTCGATTGTGACACATGAAAGGAATTGGCATTCGTCCAGATAGAAAAGGAAAATGGTATCAATTAAAAACTTTCCTCCACAGACATTTACATTTCCCTCTTAAATAACCCCGTCGCATTTTTGCGTCTGTCCCAGGTCAGGAGCTTCTGGCCCTTGTTAGTCTTGTATCATTTTTGTGAGTTTCTTTTGTATAATTCGGAGTATAGTATGACGTCCATTTTCACTGAACTAGTATTCAATTTTGTGACGGGGCCAGCTGAAGGACGACTTCGGGTGCGGGAGTTTCTCGTTGCATTGAAGACCCATTGGTGGACTTCGGTTGTTGTCTGCTCTATGGTCGGATTGTTGTCTCTTTGACCTATTCCTCATTTCCATTCTCAATTTTAATATGAAACACAAATATAATTTCAAAAATTGAACAGAATATTAGAATACAAATTAAGCAAAAGACGACAAATGCTGTACTATATGTTTTACTATATACAAGACAACAAATTCAAAATGATGAGATGGAAATACCTGCATTACATTCTACCAACCAAAATGAAATGAAATATTGACAGATAAGGAAGGCAAATATGAAGACTTCCATAATCTGGTTGCAGCAAAAATTAAATGATCTTCTTGAACTAAAATTTATAATTTATTATCTTAATTCATTTAGCAGCATATATGTCATTAGCTACACTATTATATATATTTTGTGCACTAACAAGTACTAACCTTACCACTGATATGCTTTATACTTACGTTAACGAGGCCGGGATAAGGTACCGGTACTTTTTTGTAACAAATGCAAAATTAAAATAAAAAAATATAACACTGAATAAAAAAGAAAAAGAAAAAAGAAACGATTTTCCTCTCGACACATCCGGGCCCTCCTCTTTTAGAGTTCTTTTTTTTTTTTTTCTTTTCAGATTTCTTAGATATGTTTTTATTTTCAATCATTTATAACAAAGAAGTTTAAATGATATGGCTTTGGTTCTAAGTAAAACATATATAAAGTATTTATTTTTACAGTTTTTCTAATTGACGATAACATCTGAGCATCGTTTCATTCTGTTCACGGGTTGATACAATAAAGGTTGAACATTTTTTTCACCTGACTTACGTGTGGGTTTCATGCATATAAATCCATACGTAGCTCCATTGCACGAATCTGTTGCCAATTGGTATTTAGGGAAGCTTTTATTTTGTCTTTTTACAATAAGGTAAACACAACCTGTTTGATTATTTACCACTTCATCAAAATAATCCATCTTTGAAATCTCAAAATTTTCGACAATATTCCCTGATGCATAATGACCAGTCCAAAACTTAGTTAGCCTAGAACAGTAAACACCATGATTATTTTTTATATACAGGAATAACTTTACAAAAGTCGAACTCTTTGTAGAAACTACCAGTCTTGCAAGTAGTATTTTTTAGTAAATAACGTTAACTAGATTCTTTTTACTTCCTTTTATAATATGATTATATTTTAACGTTCAAATTATATTAACTAGTAATCTTGAAATTGAGTCTTCGATTTTGATATGAAGTATTTATTTTTACAGTTTTTCTAATTGACGATAACATCTGAGCATCGTGTCATTCTGTTCACGGGTTAATACAATAAAGGTTGAACATTTTTTTCATACTTTTTTTACTTTCTTATTGAAAAAATAGTAAAATGAAGAAATGTGTAAGTACCCTGATGAAATCCATGCTGTTTTCTCAAAACTTTTATAAATGCCATTCGAATGAGTAAGGTTTACTAAACTCCCTCCTTCTTTTGCACAATAGTTTTCTGCTGTGTACCATGTAACCGCTTCTTCATACAATGTAGCATTCACACAGTCTGAGATGTCAGAAGCATTTTATTTAGATTAATTAAACCATACTATATATTTCTATTTTTAGAAGAAAAAAATATTTATTCATCACACAGAAAAATGTATACAATATTTTTCCAGTTCAAGTTGTGAATTTTAAAAAATAGAAAGAAGAGAAACATACACAGACCAACAAATTTGTATAGCTTCTTTTTATTCTTTATAAGGAGCTCCTGTAAGTAGTCTGTCTCATTCGAACAACATGTACTTCAAACGTATTATATACTTGTCAATCAAGAAATTGAACATCTTAATAATGTCAGTTGAGGAGATTTTTTTATCTCTGAAAAAAAATATCTGTATCTTTGTTGGCCCTAACAAATGCTTTATGTTCCCACCTCTTAATGTGATTCTGAATATAAAGTTCGATTTTATACGTTATTGTCACTATTGAATGTCTGTTATCGGAGTGTATATCATTTTGTACATTCATCAAAATTATTACATTGTGTTCGAGTTTTATGATGTGATATTGCTTTCAATTCGGCTTCTGAATATTGAGGGTTTTTAAATAAAACTGTTCGAGTAATCAATTTCGTGAAAGTTCATTTGCCATGGTCTTCCTCAAACTTATCATATTTCAGTTATATTTTTAACATTAATTATACATGTACATCAAAGCATATCATATATACGTATTCCTCGTACATTGTACCTGCTTTATACATATGGGTAGTTTCCTTCTTTTTGGCATACTGGACTTTCCGATTATGTTTATTTTTTTGTTAGTTTTTTTATTTATTTATTTTTTATTTCACCACTCTTTCATTCGAACTTCACGGGTAGTTGCGTTAAATGTTTAAAATATAGCACTTGAGAAAAACAGAAATTATATAGTTTGTACAAAAGTAGGGAAAAGTAAAATAATAAAAATACCGAACTAAGAGGAAAATTCAAAACGGAAAGTCCGTAATCAAAAGGCAAAATAAAAAGCTTTAACACATCAAACGAAATGATAACAACTGTCACTTTCCTGACGTGGTACATACATTTTCATAAGAAGACAGACACTCTTGTTCTATGATTAATTTTCGTCACACTTTTTTGTCAATTATTTCTGACAATATAGGAATACACTATTTTACCGATAAAACATCGTATATCAATTATCACTGGGTCGATGCCACTGCTGGTGGACGTTTCGTCCCCGAGGGTATCACCAGCCCAGTAGTCAGCACTTCAGTGTTGACATGAATATCAATCGTATTGTCATTTTAATAATTTTCGGTATACAAAACTTTGAATCTTCCTAAAAACTAAGGATTTTCTTATCCTAGGAATAGATTACCTTTTTGAAATTTTGGGTCCTCAATGCTCTTCAACTTTGCACTAGTTTGGCTTCATAACTATTTTGATCTGAGCGTCACTGATGAGTCTTATGTCGGCGAAACGCGCGTCTGGTGTATTAAATTATAATCCTGGTACCTTTGATAACTATTTACAGTGATAATGCATCAAATTTAAAGTTAAAAAGAATCACATTCAATAATCAATATTATTGATTCACCTGCTTTAATTACACTTTTTTTGGACTTTAATACTGTTATTATACATTTTAAAGTTATATGAAATTGTGTTAAAATATACTTTCAAATCAATTATTTGTATTTCTAAAAAGTAAACACACACAGTTTTTCCCATCACCCCTTATTCTACAATGGACATTGTACGACAGTGAAAATAAACTAGCTGGATTCGCACTTTAAATACACTGCATAAATATAACAGCAAAACAAGAATAGAAAAAAAACATTATAAGAAAAAACAATAAACAATTATTAACCAACTAAGTACATTATTGCCAAAAATGACTGGTTATTAAAAATAACCAGTTTTCTGTAATGGCCCTGTTTTTCTGTAATGGCCCTGTTTTTTTTCTGTAATGGCCCTGTTTTTCTGTAATGGCCCTGTTATTTCTGTAATGGCCCTGTTTTTTCTGTAATGGCCCTGTATTAATGCCAAGCTTGTCTGTATCAAGCCCAGTTAGGGTTTTTTATAAAGTTAACAAAATTATGCTGTAAAGAGTATAATACCTTTTTGTATTTTATTTAATTTAGTAACCAGCAACAAACATTAAAGAACCATATAAAGGGATCACTGTTCATCCTGTTTTTCAACGACATAACTTCTTTCAACTTAATATCTTGGATATTTGGTATATTTAAAGCTTGATATGATGAACAAATCATTTTTTTTCAAACTAAACTGTCATTAAAAGATTAAGAGAGTACATCAAGTTGGCAGCAACACATACACTTTTTTCAGTTGGTTAATAAATGTATTAAGAAATGGGTGTTTTTATAATGGCCCTGTTATATGTCCTTGGTCAGTAATAATGGCCTCGGATGTTTGTAATGGCCCTCGGCGTTGCCTTGGGCCATTACAGACTTCCTCGACCATTATTACAGACCTTGGACATATAACAGGGCCATTATAAAAATACCCATTCATTAATACTATAATAATTACCCGGACATATCATACCAAAATGACAACAACCCATGGTTTTCAAGTTGTCATTACAATCTAACGGAACCCATCCAACTGTGTCATTGGTTAGATAAAATATAGCATAAATACAGAGGGTAGATTCGTCAACAGATTGAACGTCATCACTTAGTGGAAATTCGCTGAAGTATGTTTTTCCTTCGTCATAACGCTGTTTATTGACACGATGCTTAGTCCATGTTAATACTTCACTAAAAATAGAACATTTTGAAGTGAAAAAATGCTATGCTAAAGCCTAAATCAAAGAGCTGAATAGCTCTGAGGGGAAAGACGGCCCTTGTTTCTATTTATTTTTAAAAAAAAAATGGGGGGGGGTATCTTTTGATTGTCTTCATATACAGAATAAAAAAGAACAGCTAGAACATGTAGAAAGGTTGACAATATTGAATCCAATTGTTGGTTAATGTAATTTCGTTTCCTAAGTTTAGGATTCAATTTTGACCAATTGAAGAGATCTGCATCTTCTAAATCTAAACCTGAATTCTGTCATTTAACAACAACTACAATATTTTTTGAAATCTTAATTGTGTACCACTGAACTGCAGGCTATGGCCATTTTCAATTTTTTGTGACAGTACTCTAAGATTTTTAATCTTTTTCTTAAGAAAGTTAGGACTGAAAAATCTATTCAGTTTTAAATTTCCATTGATAAAGTTCCCAGTTACAACTCTCATCACAGAGATATAGGTACTAATAAAAAAAAACAATATGAATGATGTAAACTGTGTGAAGCTTGTTTCCAAATCCTACATTTTAAAATATTTATAAATTTCATGAATAAATAGGTTTAAACTACAAAATGCAACATTTTTAATCTATTTTATTTTTTTACCATTACAATGATTATGTTGGTACACAAAATTTAGTTTTAATGGAAGACTACTAATCATATACTAAATGTCACATTTTAAGTGTTCAGATACATTAACTTTTATTTTTAACGGATAATTACTCATCAATTGAGGTGCTCCAGAATTTTACAAAAAAAAAAGAAAAAATCGTTTCTCTCCCCCAATCTCATGTATCCCCACGGCCTTTGTTTGCTTTCAAAGTCGTTGATCTACAAATTAAAGTATTGCATGTTGATGTTTGAATCATCTACAGCAAACATAATTATGTTTAAATTTAACAAATACCAATTTTTAATTAGTGCACGATCTCTGAGAATGATTTAAATAACCAGTGAAGGATATCTCTGCTTCTGCGTAGTGTGGCATTCCAACAATGACGTCACTATAAAATATTATGTAGGTTGGATATATTTATAATATCTCGTCATACCGATTTTCCGGATTGTAAAAGAAACGTAAATAGTGTTAAGGAGAGCTTAAGATACGATAATTTCGCGAGAAACAGAAGGGAAATGTGAAAAAAAAAGTGTTTAAAGTCAATATATTCATTTGTGTGTCTCCTTCTCATCAATCTCAGTAAGACTTGTTGGGGTGTTTTCCACACGATAAAAACAAAATGAATGATGTGAGGGGATGTCACTCTGGTCAATCACATAGGGGATTGACAGCTTGAAGCTGTTTTTCCCCAAAAACAACTTCATAATTTTAGATAATAACATTAATGATGATTTCAAATACCATAATTATATAGGAAATTCAGTTACAAAAAAATAATGACATTGATAAATTAACTTAAATTAACTTAAATTAATTTGTTTTAATGCATATCATCAAGCACCTTATCTAAAGGTCGTAATCTGTTTTCCTTTATTTAATGTTTTCAAAATCAAATATCAGCTGTATGTGTTTTGTCAATTTGTGTTTAAATAGTGCCAACCTTAATTCATATTTTTATTGCCCTACTAAACCACAGAACTAAGAAAGGATATAGCTAGACATTTCTCTATTTGATTTTATATTTTGACGATTGTCTTTAAGTCATTTTTAAGATAATAACCGTCCGGGAATACGAATTTCATAACTAGATACCAATATCCTTTCTCCTGGAAACGAGTATGTTGAAAATCAATATGTTTATTTTGGAACTTATACAACGGAAAATATTTGTGTTTTGGTGCTAACGTTCAAAGGTATTATAAATAAAAAATTATTAAAGCGCCGTAAGCCATGTAACATTTCACAAAAAGTGGTATTCATACTTAAAATTATAACACCAACTTCATTCGTAGATCTAGATATAGGCACTCTTTGTATATCTATTGGAATGCAGATGCATAAACACAAATTGTTTTCCTAAGGACATCAATTTAGACTTATATGGTGCATACATTATTATGGCCTTTAATTAGAAAAACTAAATAATCAAACTAAATGTATTCCTTATCAGAAAAATTAACTTCCAATTTGTTGTTCATTCGTAAATTATGTTTCCAATACCTCAAGCAAAGTTGGTCTGTAATTCACAATTGGGAATTTGAAGCCAATAACCCATACTAATATCTTTAAAAGGGTCATATTCGATGACGTTAGATAACATTTACTCAAAGAATAAGCTTATTTAAAAAATGTCTTTGCAACGATTTATTTTCCAAAATGTCTGAGTTGCTTTTTTGCAGATATGATGATTTTGCAAAAGAAAAAGTACTACATAATAATTACTCCTTGTTCGCTGTAAGTTGACTTGCTCTAAACATATGCATAAGGGATTCCTGAAAACCAGTTGTCATGTACAGAAGAGTACCATTTAAATCAGCGCAAAACTGACTTGTCTTTTCACCGGTTGACATAGCTTCTGGCCAACATTTAACATTTCCGTTTACACCTAAAACGAAAGTATGAAAACATAACAATCAATAATCGTAAATCATTCGGCTTATAATAACTGACGACAGGAACAAGTTATCTAAAAAAATCGATCGGGCAAGTACCTTTTCATCTCTTGTTACCCACAATAATGGGTTAACGCATGTGATCTGTCAAGATATACCGTAATCGTTTCATTAACTGTATCTTGATAGTTGATCGAAATTAAAGTACATGTAAAGAGGAGACAACTCTAGTTTACTGATGTTCAGGTGCCCTAAATTCTTGATTTGGAGTATACAAATCCAGATAAAAGAAATGAGTGAAATTCTTGACCTTTTATACTGAGAAGAGACCGGATAGGTCTGCTGGTAAGGCATCGACAGTAATGCATGCATCAATTGGATGAAGAGTTGTCTCATTGGCAATCATACCACATTTTCCTATATCTATCATCCGCTATGCTAATCGTTACTCAAATAAAAATGTAACGAAATGGGGGAAAAGAGCACAATCTTTAAATTAACAGATCATGCAAACATTAAAGTATCTTAAGATCTTTGACCACAGATATATACCTCTCGAGAGTAGGAATCATATATATTGGTCTGTCAAATCTGATGATGACGCAAAATTTATCAAGTTTAGTCTTTCTTTCTAGTGATTATGATTGAGGAGTTGTTTTAGTCTGAAACACATTGTTGTCAATGAAATTCGTTTGACTTGGACAGGCACTTTTTAATATGCTACTGCTTCGAAATGGGAAGATTCATGACCATGAACAAACTAGGATCGCCGCGTTTGTCATCATATCTACTTAAAGTCGACTATTTCAAGTTGATGTTATGTATCTTCAAGTTTCTGCAGTATACTCAATTTCAAATTCCCGTTGATATATATATTATATATATGAGGTGCAAGCACTTGTAAACAAAATCAATTTGGAGCTTGAATTATACAGCTTAACTTATCATTTTCATTTTTTAAGAAGTAAAATTGAGAATGGAAATGGGGAATGTGCCAAAGAGACAGCAACCCGACCATAGAAAAAAACAACAGCAGAAGGTCACCAACAGGTCTTCAATGCAGCGAGAAATTCCCGCACCCAACTGGCCCCCAAACAAATATATACTAGTTCAGTGATAATGAACGCCATACTAATTTCCAAATTGTACACAAGAGAAACTAAAATTAAAATAATACAAGACTAACAAAGGCCAGAGGCTCCTGACTTGGGACAGGCGCAAAAATGCGGCGGGGTTAAACATGTTTGTGAGATCTCAACCCTCCCCCTGTACCTCTAGCCAATGTAGAAAAGTAAACGCATAACAATACGCACATTAAAATTCAGTTCAAGAGAAGTCCGAGTCTAATGTCAGAAGATGTAACCAAAGAAAATAAACAAAATGACAATAATACATAAATAACAACAGACTACTAGCAGTTAACTGACATGCCAGCTCCAAACTTCAATTAAACTGGCTGAAAGATTATGATTTCATCATATGAACATCAGGCACAATCCTTCCCGTTAGGGGTTTAGTATCATACCATCATAACATATATGAAAAGAACATAACCCATGTCATGCCAACAACTGGTTTTTGAATAAATGTGTTTAGTTCCAATGCAAAGACCCTATAAGTGAATCAATATTAACGCCAAAATATGCAATCTTTAATGACCTGACAACAGTATCGTAACTATATCCCTTCTTAATAAGTCTATTCAAAGATTTTGTTAGTTTTTGAGGTGAATACTGACACCTTTGTGCTTTATAAAGAATATTTCCATAAAAAATTGGATGTGAAATACCTGAACGTATAAGAAGTCTGCATGTTGAGCTATATTTACGAATGATGTCCTTATACCGATGATAAAATTTAGTAAATGTTTTGACTAGTTTGTGATATCGAAAACCCTGGTGTAATAATTTTTCAGTAATACATAAATTTCTCTCGTTAAAATCTAAAACATTGTTACATACACGAGTGATAGGAAATGTAAAATCATCTCTTTTATCATAAATTTTAGTATTCAGCTTTCCGTTAGTGATATAGATATCAAGATCGAGGAAAGGGCAGTGGTCATTGTTAGTATTAGCTTTATTTAAAGTAAGTTCAACAGGATAAATTTCTTTAATATACATACTGAAGTCGTCATTATTGAGAGCCAAAATATCATCCAAATATCTAAAAGTATTATTAAATTTGTTTATCAGATGTTGTTTCGATGGGTCTTTGCTTATTTTTGTCATAAATTGTAACTCATAGCAATACGAAAACAGGTCCGCAATAAGTGGTGCACAGTTAGTCCCCATTGGAATTCCGATAATCTGACGATATACGGAATCCCCAAAGCGAACAAAAATGTTATCTAGTAAAAATTCAAGGGCATATATAGTATCAAAGCATGTCCAATTGACATAGTTTTTTTGTTTATTGCTACTAAAAAATGACCTAAAAGAGTTTGAACATATATATTCACATTCTGACTTTTTAAATGCCCATTTAATTAGGTGTGTGAATTTTTTCTTAATGAGAATGTGAGGCAATGTGGTATACAGGGTAGAAAAATCAAAACTTTGAACAGATTTAAAATCACCAATATAAGCATGCAATTTATCAAGTACTTCCAACGAGTTCTTGACACTCCAAAAATAATTAATTCCACTATTTTCGAAGGCCTTATTTGAACAATTTATTATCAGGTTTTTAATTGTACCAAGTGTGCTGGTAAGAAGAATAGACAATTTAGTAGTGGAACAATGGCTTGAAGACGAAATAAATCTATATTTGTAAGGTGTTTTTGTGTAGCTTCGGAAGCCAGTACATAGTTGGGACTTTCATTGTATTTGGCTCTGCTTGTAAAGCGGTAGCTAAAAGTTTATGTTTGTTACAGATGTCGTTTTCTGAAAATGTAGTCAGTTGGAATGTTGGTGAATTGGTGATTTCTTTTTTCAGAACCTCAATGTAAAATTTACGTCAAACAATGATAATATTATTAGCAGCTTTATCGGCCGGGACAAAAAAAAATTTCTTGGCTAGTTCTTTTAGTTTATGTTTGATACGAGAAATAGGTTTTTTGTGGTTATTGTTAATAGTAAAATGTTCTTTAAAATGTTGAATACGTATATCAACTATCTTCATTACTGAATTAAAAAAAGAGTCCAAAGATTTTTTGTCAGCTTTTTCCCGTTTTATCCATTTCATACAGTAAGTATGGAGTGAGTCGTGGATGATATTACGACACTCATTCCAATTAATAATTGACGGGGGACGATATTTAGGTCCTTTACTGAGGAATAATTTTAACTCTCGGTCTTGAACGATGTTAAGATCTCCTGTTATAACATGGGAAATGGGTCCATAAATATATTCGGAGGTACTACAATTACATGAAGTAGGTGTATTTTCACTGATATTAACATCTTTACACAGTTGACTGTAATTAAACACAAATTTCCGGGTAGAGGTTTTAGTTTTAAACAAAGTATAGTCTTTCAGTTGACGTGGGAAAAAAGTTTCTATTGTAATAGCAAATGTTCGGGAAAAAAATAGGCGATAGTAGTTTACTGATGCTATCTCGTAGATCAATTGACGATTCATGCAAGGCATTAAACGAAAACAATTAACTAAACAAGAACGGAAAATGGCCGATTCGAAACTCATAAGTCAAAAACAAACTTACACTGCAACGTCATTGCGAAAATAACGAAGAACGAGGTAAAAAATAACAACAGTTTATTAAACACTACATATAAGAACTGATCAACACGAATACCATTAAATTGTAAGACTCTTTAGAATATGTGTTGTCCACTGTACGTCCAATGTTTCATTTATTTGTTTTTATATTAAAAGAATTAAAGTCTCACAAGTGACAGCTTATTGGTAATAAAATTAACACACTTTATAAAAAATATTTACTGTAACAGATGAGCATTATGATAATGCATTTGTCTTTGGGACAAACATATCCGAACATTAAAATATATTGAAAATATATTTTGTTAAATATTATAAGGACTAAAAGGGTAGTTTAACCCGGAAAAGAAATCGGACAAATACATAAGGGAGAACGATGCCTTAATGTGAAAAGTCTTCTTCAATTTTATAACAGAAAACTTCAATTAAAAATAATCCGTATTTTCATACCATACAAAGTATATCTTAACCACAAAGACCCATAGTTTCTCATATATTATTAGTTACACAGTAAATTCCATATGGGGTGAGAGCGAAGCTCGAATCCCAAATGGAATTTACTGACCCATATCTATATATCGTATTAGGTCACTAGAACACCGTGTAACAAATTTATCTTACCGACTGTCTTCACATGTTGCATTTTGACTATTGGGGCCTATCAAAGTGATTAAATCTTCAACACCATGGATTCATTTCTTTTCGTAGGTACTAATTTTCATCGATTGAGAAAAAATCTTGCAAATTCAAGGATATAAGAGAGGGACAAAATATACCAAACTTATAAATAGAAAAAAAAAACTGACAACGCCATGGCTATGAAAATGAAAAAGACAAACAGACAAACAATTGTTCACATGACACAACATAGAAAAACTAAAGAATAAGCTACACGAACCCCACCAAAAACTAGGGGTGAACTCAGGTGCTCCGGTGGTTTTGGCAAAGTTAACATACGTTTCTTTACAAACTTTCTGATTCGTTGAACATTTAAATTTGTGGTTCGCCTGTAACCACGAAATCCAGGAAAATTAGTACCCAACGAATATTAATGAATCCACAGTACTAAGTTTTAACATGTTAACGAATCTACTTCCATTTGTCTATACAAAAAACAAATGCCAACAAGAACAACGTTAACGTGTTAGTTTTAAATTTGTTTTATGAATGTATTTCAATGGTTCATTATCAGTTTCTTCGTCTGTTAATGTCTTTAAGATTTCTTTTTTATTTTGAAAAGGAAGCAACTCTTCACTACCCCTATGTTTGCTAACTCTATATTGTAAGTAACCATGTTTTTGTAGGGAACCTTATACCGAATATATATAATCAACACGTGTTATCCGTCAACCAATTATATCCCCATTAATCTATAGGAGGTAAGACGACCTAGTGACCTATAAAATGAATATGGGATCAGTTAATTCCCCATATGGAATTAACTGACCCCATTTATATCGTAAAAGGTTACTATCACATTATGCAACGAATTAAGTTTACCGACTATCTTAACATGTGGTATTTAGACTAGCAGCCTATCAAAGTCCGGTGATCATGTCTTCAATAATGTAAGTATCAAGAACTGATTTCCATTAGTTTATACAAAACAAAATACCAATAATAACAACTTTCTAGCTTTAAATATGAAAGCTAGTTCAAAGCCAATTACAACTTATAAATAAATCAATCAAAAAGTTTTAAACAAACTTAGTGATAGGACGTCTTATACAGTCCGAGAATCACCTTGCGCTCTTCAATAAGAACATGTATATACAAAACGAAAGACGACGAAAGTACAAACGATAGATTTCAATTAAACGTTATAATACTGGATCTGATGAGATGGAGTTATTTCACTTGCCATTTCAGATCTAGCTATTGGTACTTTTCTGTCACCGGTTAAAAGTTAAAAAAATAATAAATTACTATAACAAAATATTTTGAATAAAAAGGAATAATTAAAAATGGTATCTTACCGATAAAGAGATAGATGATAACCAACAGCATATCATAAATAACTGGCACCTGAAAAATAAAATGAAATATATTTTAATGTCATGACCCTTAAAGTATATTATTACAAACAAAGGGAAAGATAAAGAATGCAGATACCTTTGTAAAATGTAAAGTCACAAAAATATTTAACTCCGAGAAAAATTCACATGGATAGCCCTAATCAAATGGCAAAATCTGTATATGTCTTTGACATTACGCAATGATGTTTCAAACTTTGACAATTTTATATACTTCAGGATGTGTTTATCATTCTTTTGCCATTCTTTGATGCGGTCATCACATTACGTGATGAGGTTAAACTACGTGACCATCTCAGATCAATAATTATTTGTGTCTTTCATCCTTTTCTATTTTTTTCATGGTGTTGTCAGTTTATCCTTTAATCATAAATTCTCAATGTTCTCTAGGTATCTTTCGCCTCTCTTTTATTTATTTTCTATATACATACTTACAGAAGCAGTCACGATTATACTTTTCTGTTCCATGTCGTTTTACAGAATAGTTGTATTATTAAAAGAAAGAAAAAGTACCATGCATTCTTATAAAGGATGTAAAAATTTTCGGTCTATTATCTACAATGAATATGCACAGAATTAATCTGCATTGATTCGCTTTTTTATGATATATCACTTAACGATTATAAAATAGCGAATTACATTTCATTGTTATCGGGTTCTGATGACATATGCATATTTTCATTAGCCATATCTACCCGAAAAAAATCTATGTCTTTGCTGAGTTTATAAATTATAAAGAAAACAACTGTCATATTGCAGACGCTTACGTAAAAAAAAAACAGACAAAACATGTTTTGTTTTGTTTATTACGATTTATTGGTCATGTCAAAAAGCAACTTTTTATCACGTCAAATAGAAAATATGTTTAAAAATGTGATTGAATCTTTCTTAATTTACTATAGCAGTACATATCTTATTTAAAATCAGACTTTAAATACACTCATCATAGATACCAGGATTAAATTTTGTATTTACGCCAGACACGCGTTTGTCTACAAAAGACTCATCAGTGACGCGAGAATCAAAAAAAGTTAAAAGGGCCAAATAAAAGACGAAGTTGAAGAGCATTAAGTACCAAAATTCCAAACAGTTCTGCCAAATACAGCTAAGGTTATTTATTCTTGAGGTAGAACATCTAAGTATTGTTATCTGTATTAAACTTCATATCACCAGAATATTGTCTGTTTTTAGATGGTTGAGAAACTGTATTAACCAT